>NC_057863.1:585434062-585737699 GCF_019393635.1 Dromiciops gliroides | reverse complement strand
TCTTTTAGAAAGCCTGGCATTTGCCCTTTTTTAGTCATTTGCAACCTTTACCTTTTATATAAACATTGACTCTGAAATCATATCTGATGTCCCTTTCGCACCTAGGAATATATCTGAATCTAGATAATAGAATCTGAGAGATAGTGGGTATCTTATCTAACCTAACACCCTCATTTTATAAAAATGAGAGCCAGAAAAGGCATTGACTTTCAATTCTCAAAGTTTGTTTGTGGCAGATTTCCAGTTCAGTGTTGTCTATGTTGCAACAGGTTACCTTTCTCAAAATTAATATGAAGACAAAATCCACAACTTTCTGAATAATTTTAAAAATAATTTTACTCATTTGTTTAGAGTCTAAGGCTCTAAACAAACCATTATTTGAACATTTAAAAGTCCATTTTATCAATATTTTTTGTTTTCTATCACAGTCATTTCTGGGGGAAAAAATAGCCTCCAGAGTAGACCCTCCCTTGTGACAAAGAAAAACAACAACAATAATAATAATAATAATCCAGCACAGTGATTTCACCTTAAAATGTAGCAGACATTCTGCTCTGTCAGCCCTCTCTTTGATGGTTTGAGGAGAGAGGTATGTCATCTGTCCCCTGGGAACTTCACATATTTTTACTTACAGTGTAACTTCGTTTTAGTATCTTTTCATTCACATCTTCATAATTATTGTGTGTAACATTTTTTTTTTTACTCTGCATATTTTGTTCTTCATCAGTTCATTCAAATCATCTTGTGTTTCTCCAAATTTCTTATACTTGTCATTTCCTTATGCATAATAATATTCCATTTCATTCAGATTTCATAATTTTTTTCAGCTATTCTTCAGTTACTGGGCATCCATTTTGTTTGCAGGTCTTTGTCATCACAGAGTGCTACTATGAACATTTTTGCATATATTTGACCTTTGTTCTAGACTAACTTTGCTTGGGGTATATGCCCAATAGTGGAATCCTTGGGTAAAAGGGTCATGACCATTTAAACACTGAGTTAATTTAATTTAATTCAGAAATGTCACAATGATTAGGAATAAACAGGAATATTTACTGGTATTGTTTTGTGAGGCAATTGGGGTTAAGTGACTTGCCCAGGGTCACACAGCTAGTAATTGTTAAGTGTCTGAGGCTGGATTTGAACTCAGGTCCTCCTGAATCCAGGGCTGGTGCTCTATCCACTTTGCCAACTAGCTGCCCCACCACCTTCACTTTTTACAGTTTCTTCCAAACATCTATTTTCAAATGTGTCAGCTCACTGACAGCGGACAAGTGCATTTCAGCATTGCTGGGAAGGATGTATATATAAGGCACAGAACAATTGACTCTATTCTGGGGTATTTGGGAGACCATTTCCTTTAGTAGCTCTAACACTTGGGCATCAAGCAAACCAAATTCTTTTATATATTGGGGCTTGTATTAATAGTACACAAGCCTTGGAGCCTATTCAATCCATTTATTAAGTGCCTACTATGTGGTATGTCCTGAGCTTGAAACCACAGCTTTGTGGTACAATAGATAGAGCTTTAGGCCTGGAGTTAGGAGGACCTGAATTCAAATCCAACTTCAGACACTTACTAGCTATATGACCCTGGGCAAGCCATTGGCATGCCTGCCTCAGTTTCCTCAACAGTAAAATAGGAATAGTAATGGCACCTCACAAGATTGTTGTGAGGAACAAATGAGATAAGTTTGTAAAGTGCTTAGCACACACCTAACAAATTCTTCCCTTCCCTTCCCATCACCAGTACTTACCAGTGGGGATGCAAAGATGAAAAACAAAATAATCTCTGTCCCCAAGGTGCTTACATTCTAAAAGGGGAGATAAGCACAAAATACGTGCTAAATAACATAATGATTGTGAAAACAGGAGAGGTAACTTCATGTTTGTCTTAGGGCAGGCTTAAGGGAAGAGGGTACAGCTGAGCTGGATTTGAAGGAAAAGAATTTCAAGGGGCAGTTAGGTGACACAGTGGATAAAGCACCGGCCTTGGATTCAGGAGGACCTGAGTTCAAATCTGACTTCAGACACTTGACTGGGCAAATCACTTAACCAGAAGGGGTCTGTTCAAGACATGGAGAGTACATCAAATTCATGGATGTAGAAGAAGGCAGGACAAAAAAATCTGGGAATGATGAATGGTATTTGGCTGAACTAGGCAGTACGAGAAGGGGAGTAATTAATAACGACTAGCATTTATATGTTGCCTTAAGGATTGCAAAGTGTTATATCTCTTTTGATCCTCACAAAAACTCTGTCAGGTACATGCTGTTATCTCCATTTTACAGATGAAACTGAGAGGCCAAGCAACTTCCACAGGGTCACACAGCTAGTATACATCTAAGACTGTTTAAACTCAGGTTTTCCTCATTCCAAGTTCAGTATTCAATCCACTGCATCTCTATGAGACAAAACATGAATGGTAGGATGGAGTAGCTTGTCATGGGCCTTGATTGCCCAGCTGAATTTCTGTTTTCTTTTATAAGAAGTGGGTGGGGGGCAGCTAGGTGGCACAGTGGATAAAGCACCGGCCCTGGATTCAGGAGTACCTGAGTTCAAATCTGGCCTCAGGCACTTGACACTTACTAGCTGTGTGACCTTGGGCAAGTCACTTAACCCCCATTGCCCTGCAAAAAAAACAAAAACAAAACAGAAGTGGGTGGTCACTGAAGGTTTTTGAGCCGGAGAGTGATGTGTTCAGACCCAGTGCATTAGAGAGAGCCTGGAAAGGAGAAAGCTTGTTAAGGAGACTGTTAACAGCACCCAGGAGAGGTAATGAAAGCCTAATTGAGGCTATTGGCAGTTAAGAGTGGAGAGGAAAAGGAACTATTTTAGAGTCATTGGTGGAATCAGTTGGAAGGAACTTCAGAGGTCAATTAGTCCAATCTGTACCTGAATATAAATCCCCTCTAGCATTCCTGAGAAGTGGTCACCCATCCTTCACTTTAAGTCTGCCAGGGATGAGAAACCTATTGCCCCATAGGGCTCATTCTACTTTTGGACAGCTCTAATTGCTAAGAAGTTTTTCCTTCCATCACTTTCATTTGACAAACATTTAATTAAACAAATTAATTGAATAAACATTAATTAAAAAATAAAACATGGCCTGTTGTTTCCAGGGAATTGTGCAAGACAGTGGCTATACAAACATAGACATGAAACAGTTTCTGCCTTTGAGATAATTATATCCTGTGGAGGAACTTACATCCTAAATCTAGCTAAAATCTGCTTTTCTGTAAATCTTCTCCATCACTCCTAGTTTTGTCCTCCAGAAAACAAATTTAATCCCCTTTCCACATGACAACCTTTCAGATAGTTATGTCCCTTTTAAGCTTTTTCTTTTTTTAGGTTAAATACTCCCAGGTTCTCTAACTGATGTGTGGTCTGGTCTCTATTTCACTATTCAGGTTGCCCTCCTTTGCACACCTGCTAAAGGTTGGTTGTCCATGCCCTTCCTAAAATTTGAGATACATGACTGTTCACAGCACTCCATCTGTGGTCTGACCAGAGCAGGGTAAAGCAAGACCACTACATCTTTCCTTTTGAATGGTCTTCTGTTAATGCAGCCCAAGAGCACATTCACATTTTTTTCTTTTTTGGCTGCTGGCACACTGTTGACTCATTGGGCTTGCAGTCCACTAAAACCCCTAGATGTTTTTTCATGTTTAATAAGCACTTTACAGGATCACAGCATCTCAGAGTCAAAAGGGAGCATAAAGTCCATCTAAATCCAACATATAGGAGAAAGGAAGAAGTATTTTTATAGCACCTACTATATGCCAGGCACTCTACTAAGCACTTTACAAATATTTTCTCATTTTATCTTCACAACAACCATGGGAGGTAGGTGCTATTATTATTCCCATTTTACAAGTTGAGGAAACTGAGGCAGACAGAGGCAGACTTGCTCAAGGTCACATAGCTAGTCAGTGTCTGAGACTTGGATTTGAACTCAGGTCTTCCTGACACTAGGCCTAATATACTATCTGTTGGACCTAGCTGTGCTACATACCTGACTGAGAATCATGCCTACAGCATTCTCCCAAAGTGGTCAACCAGCCTTCATTTAAAGCTCTGTAATGCAGGAAAACCTGTTATATCCCAAGGAATTATTGTCTAGTTACATTTCCCTATTCTGGGAAGTATAGTGGATAGAGCACTGGACCTGGAGTCAGAAAGATGAGTTCAGATTTGGCCTTAGACACACTCATTATGTGTCTTATTATATATGTATGACCCTTGGAAAGCTTGCCTCAGTTTTCTCATGTAAAATGTGAAGGTTAAATAGTACCTACCTCCCAGGAAATGATAAGGATAAAAGGAAATAATATTGGTAGAGCACTTTGTAAACTCTAAAGCCCTAAAACTCCCAACTCTAAATGGCACCTTTTATTCTGTTCTTATACTATTGATAAGTATAGAACTTTTCACTTAAATGTATTAACTTTTATCTTTTTACATCGGGTCATTGTTATAATAAGACAGGACTTATTTGCTAATTGAATAGGTGTGTGTCCTATTTCTCCACAACTAGACTGTGGACTCTCTGATTGCCTGGACTATGTCTTCTCTCTTATTCTGCCCTTAAAGGGCCTAGCATAGAGCTAGGAATATTGTGCATGTTTGGTAAAATACCTGTTAAATGAATAGGGGAGAAGAGTTAGGAGAAAGCTTCTTGAAGGACCTAAGAGTTAGATCTTGAAAGATGCTGAGAAGGAGGAGGGTGGTGATGGTGAAACTAATAGCTGAAGGGGGCAGCTACGTGGCACAGTGGATAAAGCACTGACCTTGGATTCAGGAGGACCTGATTCAAATCTGACCCCAGACACTTAACACTTACTAGCTGTGTGACCCTGGGCAAGTCACTTAACCCTCATTGCCCCCCCCAATTAATAACTGAAAAATATAAATATGTAATATTATATAAATAATATAAAGAAATTATAGCCCTTAAGAGTTTCAAAAATTACACATGCACATGTATGTATACTTGTTAAACAATGTGTATGTATATGCATACTATGTATGTTCTAGATAGTATATATCATCCACATATACACACATGATTAAAACTACACCAAGAGTTTTGGAATATCCTATATAATCTCACTTGTTCCTCACAACAGTGTGGGTGAGATAGAGACTTATCTCCCTTTGAGGTTCTCCATCAGATAAAGAAACGGAAGTTCAGAGGGGTCAGATGATTGGTTTGTAGTGCTATAACTTGTCAGGGAAAGGTTAAGTTTGAACACAGGTCTTGGCTGACTCCAAGTCTAGCTTTCCCCACACCACCTTGATGTAGAAAATCATAGATTTACAACTGAAAGGGGCCTTAGAACCCATCTAGTCCAACCTCCTCACGCTATAGCTGAGGAAATGTGTTTTCAGGTTTAACAGACCTTTTACATACATGATCTCATTTGATCAGGATCAGTGGAGAGGAAAGAGGGGGATTTGTTGGGGCACGAAAGGAAGGAAACACAACGGGAGGATCATCTGCTGAGAGAGGGGTGGGTGACAGCTTTGAGGAGGGAAAAGGGTGGTGAGGAGAGAGAAGAGTAGAGTGGTGGGGGGAGTTAGAATTGGGTAGTGAGGCAGTGAGAGGAAGGAAAGGGCAGTCAAGAGGGGGACAGTGAACTTTGAACCCCATGTCTTTGTATTGGCTCTGGTGTGCATAGTTCTTCGTTCTCAGGAGTACACTGAGTATCTTAGGCAATTCACTTCCTTGAGCCTCAAGCTTACATATCTGTCAAATGAGGGGGTTGGACTACATGACCTCTAAGGTTTCTTTCAGCTTTAAATCTATGACTCAGGTCTGAGGATTGAGTCACATGAATCTTAAAAGTTGAAAGAGGCCTCAGAATCATAACATTCTAGTTGTGTGATCATCCAGTCTTTGTTTTCCATTGATGGACCATGTCCTGAAATAGGGCCTACAACCTATTTCAATTTTTGACAGCTGTAAATTTTTTATATATATATATATATATATATATATATATATATATATTTGCAGGGCAGTAGGGGTTAAGTGACTTGCCCAGGGTCACACAGCTAGTAAGTACCAAGTATCTGAAGTCGGATTTGAACTCAGGTACTCCTGACTCCACTGCGCCACCTAGCTGCCCCAGCTGTAAATTATATTAAGCCAAAATCAGCTTCTCTGTAACTTCTTCCTGTTGCTGCTGTTCTGATGGGGACAAAGAATAAGTCTAATTCCTCTTCTGTGACAGCCTCCAAATAATTATACCAAATCAAATGTCATGCTGTTGCAGCCTGCTCCCCTCCTCCCCCTAGTCTTTTCTTCTCTGGGCCAAGTATTCACTCCCAGTTCCTTCAACCAAGCTTATATGTTCCAGTCCCCTTACCATTTGTGATATGTGTACAAATAGCAGTGAAACAAGGAAGAATGTGCTATGTATCCTGAAATTATAGGACTTTATTGGAGGGAGGTCAGGGCAACCTTAATGGATATGGTGGCAAATAGCTGGGTCTTGAACACTGGGTAGGCTTTTGACAAGTTCAGACATGAATGTGGTGGTGGGGAAAGGCATTTTAAAGTGGATTGAACAGTATGAACCAAAGAGGCAGTGGCATGACTATGTAAGGCATGTTCCAGGATAGCCAGGAGCCCAGTTTTATATGTGGATATGTAAGAGAAAGCAGAATGTGGTGTAGGGGGTGGCATTAAAGAAGAAAAGGAGGGGCAGCTAGGTGGCGCAGTGGGTAGAGTACTGGCCCTGGATTCAGGAAGACCTGAGTTCAAATCCAGCCTCAGACACTTAACACTTACTACCTGTGTGACCCTGGGCAAATCACTTAACCCCAATTGCCTCACCAAAAAAAAAAAAGAAGAAGGAGGAGGATGAGGAGGAAAGAAAGAAAGAAGAAAAAAGGATCCAAAATAGAGTTTGAGGAAGGAACAAGGGAGAGCCTTTTGGGGAAGCACTCAGACTAAGCTGAGGGGTGACTGATTGGAGGGGCAGTTACTGCCCAAAGGATGCCCCATGTCTGGGACAGGCTGGGGCATAGCTGGATAGAAGCCCATACTGTTAGCAATGATTCCACTTCTCTTCCAAATCCTCACCACATAGGTCTGCCTCCAGATCTAGGCCTCCTTGTCTTAATCCCAAGCCGCTATGCTTTCCAACCCGCCCTTCTTGATCAAGGCCTGGTTGGCCACTATCCCCGTTCTGCGGCTGAAGATCCCAGCTCGCATGTCCTGCCTGCACCAGCCTCACTGCCCCCTTTCCTGGATCTGTGCCCATCCTCTTTCATTGCCCTTCCGAATAATTAAGATTCCTTATGCCAAGATTTTAGACCCCATCCCCACCCACCTTAAGCTGCCGGCTGCTCCGCAACACGCCTTTTCCCCATCCCCCAGGCCCCCAGTTCCCAAGCTGAGCCTAGGGAGGGGAGTTTCCCCCTCCCCCTCTCCCTTTCCTGTCTGATGACTCTGACTCTGGCTTACAGAACTGCGTCTCGTTCTCCACAGGGGAGGACGGTCCCACGGGTTTGGAGGCAAGATGTTGAACCTAGTGGGGGTGAGGGTGGGGGTGGAGGTGGGTGGGCAATGGGAACTGTGTCCTGCAGAAAGCCAGTGAGGGGTACCTCGAAACGCTTCTCTGCAGCAGGAAGGGGAAAGGGAAAAGGGAAAGGGAAGAGGAAGAGGAGGAGCCGCAGCTTTCTCAGTCCTCTCTCTCCAGCCCCAGGCAGCACTGGCCTTGGGCACTGGCTGCGGCTCACTCCCCGCCCACAGCCGCTGTGCTGCCCTAGAGCGCCACCCCTACCGCATAACCCCTCTCTGGGGCCGGGTTGGAAAGGGGCTCGGGGCGTGGGCTGGTCGGACTGAGTACTGGGCTGTCAGCTGCTCTACCTTGACCATCTCTGCGCCTGGCCCCCTCCCATAGCTTCTTGACCACTTCTCAATCCAAGAAGCATAGAGCCCCATTTTCCTGAGACTAGTTTGTCCACTCTTCCCCTTAGCCCCTCTGTGTATGTATAATCTTTCTCGGTCAGCATCCTCATCACTTTCTCCTCATCCAAGCCTAGTTCCCTATATCAGCCCCAGGAGCCCCCTTACTCAACCTCGAGTCCCCCAGTCCTTGAGTCTATGCTGCTACCCTCCCCCCCACCCGTGCCCCTTTCCACTACTTCATTCTACTAACTTCCTGACCCTCTAAACCTGCCTTCCTTACTCAGCTCATGTAACTCCTTCAGTCAGAGTCTGCTCATTCTCTAGCAGTCTCCTGAGCCTGCTCTCCACCCCTGTCATAGAATCTTGAGGTTTAGATCTTGTAGGAGTCTTAGAGGCTAGTCCAACCCCTTCATTTTACAGATGAGGGATCAGCCCAGAGAGACTCAGTGATTTGCCCAAGGTCATACAGCTACTTAGTGATAGAGTTGGGATTTTTACCCTGGTTGTCTGACTACAAATCCATCCAGCAGCTTTTCTTTCTTTCTTCCTTCCTTTCTCTCTTTCTTTCTCTCTTTCTTTCTTTCTTTCTTTCTTTCTTTCTTTCTTTCTTTCTTTCTTTCTTTCTTTCTTTCTTTCTTTCTTTCTTTCTTTCTTTCTTTCTTTCTTTCTTTCTTTCTTTCTTTCTTTCTTTCTTTCTTTCTTTCTTCCTTCCTTCCTTCCTTCCTTCCTTCCTTCCTTCCTTCCTTCCTTCCTTTCTTTCTTTCCTTCTTTCAAGTGACTTGCCCGGGGTCACACAGCTAGTAGGTGTCAAGTGTCTGAGGCCAAATTTGAATCCAGGTCCTCTTGAATTCAGGGCTGGTGCTTTATCCACTTCGCCAACTAGCTGCCCCTCCAGCAGCCTTTCTTTTTTTTCTTTTTTTTTTGCGGGGCAACGGGGGTTAAATGATTTGCCCAGGGTCACACAACTAGTAAGTGTCAAGTGTCTGAGTCTGGATTTGAACTCAGGTACTCCTGAGTCCAGGGCCGGTGCTTTACCACTGCACCACCTAGCTGCTCCCACCAGCAGCCTTTCTACCATGTTGCCAGTACCTAGGGGCCCTTCACCATGTCCCTTAACACCTGCTTCCTTGTCTGTACCTTAACTAAAGCTCCTGAGCCCCTCAACTCCCAAAGTTCTCCAGTCATTTGAATGTCTCCTCCAGTTCCTGGGCAGTCCCTTCACTTTGCTTTAAATTCCCTTGAACTCTTGCTGGTATTCGGAGGAGTACCCTTCCTCTCCCCTCTCTCCAACTTTACTCAGTTTCTTGAGTCCCCCCAAAAATTAATGTTCAAACCCTGCCTCAGATATTTTCTAGCCATGTGACCTCAGACAAGTCACTAATCCTCTCTGTTTGGTAGTTTCCTCATGTAAAATGAAGAGGTTGGAATTGATGGCCTTAAGGTTACTTCCAGTTCTTAATTTATGCTCCTAGCTTTCTCGTCCCACCCTCCTGATTTAGCTCCCATAGAGCCTCAATACTCCAACTCGTGAGTCCTTCACTTCAATTCTTGCACCCTGATCTTAAAGCCCAAAGCCCAGACTCCTTACTTAACTACTGTATAGCCTTTCTAGCCTTCCAACTTCAGCACTTCACCCTCCCTTTCTCAGTCTCCTGACCTCAAGTAAGTGGGTTAGAGCTGAGGAGCAAGATGACCCCAAACACTTTTTTTCTATTCTGTCCATTTTCCCGTTGGGATCTGGCCTTCCTGATTCTTCCTTTAAGTTAATGTCTTCAGAAGGTCTTTTAAAGGAACTCAAGAGTTTTTAGCCTGCAGAAAAGACTTGGAAGGGACTTGGTATCACTTTTCAAATATATGAGGGACTGCCATGTAAAAACATGATGCTCTTTTTCTGCCTGGCCCCAGGGGACAGAACTGAGAGCATGGGTGCAAGTTGAAGAGAAGCAAATTTTGGTTAAAAAAAAAACAAACACAAAAAACTCCTTAAGTATGATAATCCTTAAGGATTATAATTGTATAATTATAATCCAAAGTGGAATGGGTTGCTTCTGGAGGGAGTAGGTTCTCTCTCTCTCTCTTTAGGTCTTCAGATAAAGGGTAAATTTGCTGAGGCATGTTGCTGAGGGAATCCTTTCTCTGTGGTGGGTTGGACTAGCTGGTTTCTAAGATCCCTTCCAACTCTGACATTCTCTGCTTCCTCCCCTCCTGTAAATAAGGCCCTGTTTTCCTCCAGCATTTCTCGCAGAATTCTGTTTCTTCCACTACCTGGTCCCTCCCCCTCATCTCATCCTTACCACAGGGCTCTATCCTGCCTTCATCCGCTTTCTAGCACTGTTTAGGGAGGCTCTGTCCAGTATTTGTTCTTGCCTCAGGTTGGTTTGAGGGGTCCCAGGTGAGGATCTAATCTGGCATATTGGGTTTCAGGTCACTCTGCTTTGACTTTGCTGAAGCATCCTTGGCTACTTGATGGTCTCTGTGACTTTGAACCTTTCTGACACCGCCTCCCTCTCCATTTGCCTAGAGCATGCTCACAAGCCTTTTGTTAGGGCTCACACAAGGAAGTGTGTTCCCTCCTTATTCTTAGACTTCATCTCAACTCCTGATCAAGCCTGGTCCCTTGAGTGCTTTTACTTAGATGTTTTGTTTTCCTTCCTTCAAGACTCTTACTTCAGTTGGATCTCCCCTATTGTTTTTTTTTTATTTAATACCATAGCCAAGATGATAGGTACAACCTGAGCCAAACGAGTATTCATACTCTTTTTCCATGCCAGGTTACCAGCTCTTCATCCACTTCTCCAGCCTATTTTAATTACTCATCAGCATCATCATTCCCCTCCCCCCAACCTCCCCTTCCCCAGTTTCTGGCCAGGAGAATCCCATTTTGCAATTTTTGTCGTTCAGTTATTTCAGTTGTGTTTGACTCTTCCCTATCCCATTTGGAGTTTTCTTGGCTAAGATACTAGAGTGCTTTTTCATTTCCTTCAGCTCACTTTACAGATGAGGAAACTGAGGCAAAGAGGATGAAGTGAGTTGCCTAGGGTCACACAGCTAGTAAGTGTCTGAGACCAGTTTTGGGTTCAAGTGTTCCAGACTCTAGGCCTGGTGTGCTATTTACTGAGCCACCTAACTGCCCTTTTAGAATTTTAAATGTCACAAATACCAGTGATGTGTGGATGGGCCTGCATCCCAGACTGCCCGTCTTCTTCTCTTGCACTGGCTGTCCCAGATTTCCCCACTCTGTCTTTGGTTTCCTATATACACAGAGAGCTAGTTTTAGCAAACATCCTTGTTACCAGAAAGAAAGGATTCAGGAAAGAGGGAGTTTGTGTGACTATACAGAGTTCTCATGAAGAGGAGATACTATTACTAAGAGAGGGGACTATTTGCTGAATGGATCTGAAGGAACATCCCCATGAAAACCATTTTGGGGAGAAGGATAAAGAGTAGAGAGGGCAGGTGAGACACCCTATGCCCTCCTGTGCCAATTGGTGGCATCTCTTGGAAGAAGGAGGGGGTTGACTGACATGTGTTTCTCTCTTCCTAAAGACTGGCCTGAGGGGGAGGAACTAATTGTCTGCACCATGGCAAAGCGGGAAGGCAGTACCAGCCCAGTGGTTCGGCAGATTGACAAGCAGTTCCTGGTGTGCAGCATCTGCCTTGATCGATACCATTGCCCTAAAGTTTTGCCCTGCCTGCACACCTTCTGTGAGAGGTAAGTAGCATAGATAAGCATAGAAGTGATTGGGGAACTGCAGTTCCCTTCTCCTTGACTCTGACCCATGTTCTGATGCTGCCGACACCCTTTCCTTCTCCTTGCAGGTGCCTGCAGAGCTATATACCTGCACAGAGTCTGACGTTGTCATGTCCTGTGTGCCGCCAGACTTCCATCCTCCCTGAGCAGGGTGTTTCTGCTTTGCAAAATAATTTCTTTATCAGCAACCTTATAGAAGTAATGCAGAGGACCCCTGATGGAGGCCGTGATCCCACTGCCCCTCACCCGCTCTGCGCTGTGGCTGGGCGTCCTCTCTCCTGTCCCAACCATGAAGGCAAGGTGGGCCCAAGAGAGGGCCAGTGAGGCCAGGGCTGTGCCTATCTGGACAATACAAGGATAGGGATGGAAAAAGGGTGGGGATGAAGAAGAGAAAGGAGTAGGCTGAGGGGAAGTTGGCACAGTTATGGATGGAGGGGGCTGGGGCTTCTGGCTGGTTAAAGGAAGACTGGGCAGGGGTAGGCTAAGAAATTACTTGGGGTGGCTAGTTATTGTGGCTTGAGGAGCTGAGCTCTGGCCTATCAGTTTCTGCTTGTTTGCTCCCAGACAATGGAGTTCTACTGTGAGTCATGTGAGACAGCCATGTGTGGGGAATGTCGAGCTGGGGAACATGGGGAGCACCGCACCGTGCTGCTCCGGGATGTGGTGGAGCAGCATAAAGCAGCCCTGCAGAGACAGCTAGACACCGTGCGCAGCCGGTAGGAATGGTCAGGGTGTGCTGGGGCTGTGGGGAAAAGGGACCCTGAGAAAGGCCTAGATAAAATGCGGCCACAGATTTGGATCTTGTGTCTCAGATGACCAGCTATGTGACCTTGGCCAAGTCATGCAAGTCTTCTGTGCCTCTCTTTCCTCCGTTATAAAATGAAGGGACTGGGGGCAGCTAGGTGGCGAAGTGGATAGAGCACCGGCCCTGGAGTCAGGAGTACCTGAGTTCAAATCCGGCCTCAGACACATAACACTTACTAGCTGTGTGACCCTGGGCAAGTCACTTAACCCCAATTGCCTCACTAAAAAAAAAATAAATAAATAAAATAAAATGAAGGGACTGAACATGGTGGTTTCCAAGTTTCCTTCTGAATCTAAATCTAGGATCCTTTGATCCCTCACAGATTTCAGTGTTAACCATCTTTGCCTATTCCCTTTCTAGGTTGCCCCAGCTGACAGCAGCCATTGCCCTGGTGGGAGAGATCAGCCAGCAGCTGGTGGATCGGAAGGCTGAGGCCCTGGCCCAAATCAGTGGGGCCTTTGAGGAACTGGAGCAGGCCCTACAGCAGCGCAAGGGGGCACTAGTCAGGGACCTGGAGGCCATCTGTGGGGCCAAGCAGAAGGTGGGCTCCCAGCCCCCTTTCCCAACTTCCACCCCCAATTTGCCCATCCTTTCCCCATTCCCCCATCCTGTTCCTTTTTTTGTTCTCCCCATCCCATTCCCTTACCCCCTTCCTTATTTAAGGGTCCTTCTTTTTCCCTGGGTCTGTGCTCAGCACCATCCGCACTGTGGTCCATAGTGCTTTCTGTGCCCTAATGGTACTTATTCCTGCTGTACCCTATAGCAGTGCCCCTTCTCTGCCCCTTGGTGCTCTCCCTGCACCCCACAGTGCCCTCTGCATGGTATTCTCCATGTGCCATCATGGTACCCCCTGTCCCATACCCCTATGTGCCATGTCCCTGCTGTGCCCCAAGGTACACTCACTATATCCCCCTGGTGTCCTCTGCATGTTACCCTCCCAGTGCCCCTATGGTACCCTATCTATGCCCCCACGGTGCCCGCCCCATGCCCCCAGGTGCTGCAGGCCCAGCTGGAGACACTGCGTCAGGGCCAGGAGCATATTGGGAGCAGCTGCAGCTTTGCGGAGCAGGCCCTGCGGCTGGGCTCAGAGACGGAGGTGCTGCTCGTGCGCAAGCAGATGGGGGAGCGGCTGGCAGCGTTGGCCAGCCAAGCCTTCCCTGAGCGGCCTCATGAGAATGGGCAGCTGGAGCTTCTTCTAGAGACGGACGGCCTGCGCCGCTCTATTCTCAACTTGGGTGCGCTGCTTACCACTAGTGCCACAGCCCACGAGACGGTGGCTACAGGTGAGGGCCTTCGCCAGGCGCTGGTGGGGCAGCCAGCCTCACTGACTATCACCACCAAAGACAAGGATGGGCAGCTCGTGCGCACAGGCAGCGCAGAACTTCGGGCTGAGCTGACGGGCCCTGATGGGGCTCGCCTTGAAGCCCATGTGCTGGACCACAAGAATGGCACTTATGAGCTGGTCTACACAGCCCGTGCAGAGGGTGAACTTCTCCTCTCTGTACTGCTGTACGGGCAGCCTGTACGGGGCAGCCCCTTCCGGGTGCGTGCCCTGCGCCCTGGTGACCTACCCCCCTCTCCTGATGATGTCAAACGCCGGGTCAAGTCCCCTGGTGGTCCTGGTGGCCATGTGCGACAGAAGGCTGTGCGCCGGCCCAGCTCCATGTATAGCACAGGAGGCAAGAGGAAGGACAACCCTATTGAGGATGAGCTGGTCTTCCGAGTTGGTGAGCGACTTCCCTAGCCAGCTGTCCATAGAGGCAGTTGAAGTCCATGCAGGGTTGCTATGGTGTGTGTGTGTGTGTGTGTGTGTGTGTGTGTGTGTGTGTGTGTGTGTGTGTGTGTGAGAGAGAGAGAGAGAGAGAGAGAGAGAGAGAGAGAGAGAGAGAGAGAGAGAGAGAGAGAGAGAGAGAGAGAGAGAGAGAGAAGGAAGGAATATTTGGCTCCAGGGCCTATTTTCAAACCCTTCAGAACAATGCTTTTTCTACAGGTAGCCGTGGTCGAGAGAAGGGCGAATTCACCAACTTACAGGGCATCTCTGCAGCCAGCAGTGGCCGCATCGTGGTGGCTGACAGCAACAACCAGTGCATCCAGGTAATAATTACTCCTCCAACCCAACCACCAGGGTATTGATGTGATACTCCTCTACCACCATCCACCCACCTGTATGTGTATCCAGGTAACAGCCTCCTCCAAAAGACCAGGCAATGTTAGCCTCACCTCAATCTACTAACCAGGATATTGAAGCAATTCAGGCTTTCATTGGTTGTACTACTGATACCCAGCCCTTAGCTTTCGAGGCACTCTGGGAAGTTTAAAAAAAAAAAAAAAGCTAAAACTGGCCCCTGCCCTGACTCAAGGAGCATATTTTGGCTAGGGAAGACTTGCATTTATGTGTAGGCAGAGAGGAAGGAGTGAGTTGAGAGGGAGGTTGAAGGTATGGGAGAGAATATGGAGGAGTAGATCTGGGTTCAGGGAGAGGGCTCAGTTTATTTTTTGTTTTGTTTTTTGTGGGGCAATGGGGCTTAAGTGACTTGCCCAGGGTCACACAGCTAGTAAATGTCAAGTGTCTGAGACTGGATTTGAACTCAGGTGGCAGGTGCTTTATCCACTGCGCCACCTAGCTGCCCCCGAGGGCTCAGTTTAATAGAATGAGGACACCTCTTCTATCTTTGCCCTCTTTTTCCCTAACAACCAGTGAGTAGAGCAGAAGGGTCTGGGGTCTGTAGCTAGGGAAGTCTCTTCATTCACTCTCTGCTTTTATCACATCAGCTATGTCCCCTTCGTCTTCAGCCTCCTCTTAGTCTGTCTTCACAAGAGTGTGATCTCTCACTGCTTCTCCTAGGTGTTCTCTAATGAGGGCCAGTTCAAACTCCGCTTTGGCGTACGAGGCCGCTCTCCTGGGCAGCTGCAGCGTCCCACAGGCGTGGCGGTGGACACTAATGGTGACATTATTGTGGCTGATTATGACAACCGTTGGGTCAGTGTCTTCTCACCTGAAGGCAAGTTCAAGGTGAGAGGCATGCATGGCTTATCGCTTTCCATCTCCTTCCCTGTGCTGAGTGTGAGAAGGGAGAAGAGATGAGACTATTTAAAAGTTAAGCAGTGGTCCATTAGGAGGCTGGATTGACAGTTGAGCATTGGAGATCGTGAGAAAGAATTTACTAGATTCTCCCAGCTGGAGTCTTTCTGTATATCTCTCTTTTTTTTTTGGGGGGGGGGAGCAGGGCAGTGAGATTTAAGTGACTTGCCCAGGGTCATACAGCTAGTAAGTGTCAAGTGTCTGAGGCCAGATTTTAACTCAGGTCTTCCTGAATCCAGGGCCAGTGCTTTATCCACTGAGCTACCCAACTGCCCCCAATGTATATCTCTTTTTTCCTGGACTCTCTTGGTTCTGGGCCTGAATGTGGTTTCCTCTTTTTGAGCTAGGCCAGTAGAGCCCTCTCATTTCCTCTACTCTATAGTCTCATATTGTCTTCTTTCTCCTTCATGGAGCCCCTGGAGGCAAGGAGAGACAAAAGAAGAGTGAGGTTGGAGAAGCCTCCCTCTACTTCTTCCTTGCTCTTCCTCTACCTCTTGGCCTCCCTATTTCCACACTAGTCTGTCTGTAAGACCCGATGATGCTAGGACGTGATGATTTTCCTACCCTTACCCTATCTTGGATGACCAGCTTAGCCCCCCTTTCCCTCTCTGGGCTTTTGCAGACCAAGATTGGAGCTGGTAGGCTCATGGGACCCAAGGGTGTGGCTGTGGACCGAAATGGGCACATCATCGTGGTGGACAACAAGGCTTGCTGTGTCTTCACCTTCCAGCCCAATGGAAAGCTAGTGGGTCGCTTTGGGGGCCGTGGTGCCACTGACCGCCATTTTGCAGGTATGGAGATAGAGTTATAACCAAGAAATTCTGAAAATTACTAAGAGATTCCCTACTATCCCAAGACTCTTTCTTCTTTGGAGACTGTGTCACATCTTCTTCATGTTGGACCTGAGGTCACCCTATCCACACATACCCACTACCCTGGGACTCCCCTTCACAATCTCAGAAGCAGAAAGCATCCGTACCTAAACAAGATTTCTTTCTACCAATCCTCTGCAAAGGTTATCAAGTCTCTGCTTGATGGCCTTCAGTCATGAAGAGCTTATGACCTCTCAAAGTTGCCAATTTTCCTTTCAGAAACCCAGCCACTATGAAGTTTTTCTTTGTCAAACCTAAATCTCTACCTGAAACTTCTACCAAATGCTGCTGCTAATTCTGCCCTCCAGAGCCAAATAGAGCAAATCTAGTTCCTTTTCTGTACATTATCTTTTAATACTTAAAGGGTTGGGCTCATGTCTCACCTCTTTCCTCTAAGCTAAATATCCGAAGTTCTTTCAAATGACTGTCATGTGGGATGGTTTCCATTGTCCTCAACATTCTGGTCCCCCACTTCTAGAGGGGTTCTAGCAAGTCACTGGCTTAAAATATGGTCTTCAGAAACTGAGCAGAGTACTCCAGAGATGACCTCATCGGGGCAGATGAGAGTGGGGCCGTCACTTTTATTATCTGGGAAGCAATGCCTCCTTTAATGCAGGCTAGGGTCCCATTAGCATTTTTGGTTATGTTCTTTTGTTGAATTACTGAATTTGCTTTCAGCCCACTAAAATCCTTAGATATCTTTTCCATGAATTGTTGTCTAGCCATATCACCCTTATCTTATACTAATACAGTTGATATTTTATGTCTGTGTGCATAGAACTTTATATTTTTCCCTATTAAATATCATCTTACGATATTTGGCACATTGTTTTTGCCTGTTATGATATTTTTGGATTCTCGCTCTATCATTCATTATGATATTAGCTATTCCTTCCAGATTTGTGCCTTAACAAATTTGATAAAGATGCCATTCATTTAAGTCATTGGTAAAAATATTAAATAACACAGAGCCAAGGGTAAATCCCTCTAAGTTCATGTTGACCTATTGGTAATTTCTCTTTGGGTCTGCTCATTGTAACAGTTCAGAGTCCACCTCACTGTTCTCTTATCATCTGCTCAAGAATAGCATGACTTTGTCAAAATGACTTGCTGAAATCCAAGTGTTCAGCCTCTGTAGCATTTTCCAGATCTACCAGACTAGTGACAGTCAAAAAAGGGAAATGAGGTTAGTCTGGTGTGACCTGTTTTTGATGAAGCTGTTCTGGCTCTTTGTGGTCACTGCTTTCTTTTTTGAAATGCCAAGAAATCTACCTCTTTAACATTAGGATCTAGAATGGGGCTTCTTTACTTGGGGTCTGTGAATTTGCTTTTAAAAATATTTGGAAAACTTTCAGTATAATTGATTTTCTTTGCAATTATATATTTTATTTTGTGCATATGAAAAACCTATTCCAAGAAGAGAGTCTTAGATTTTATCAGACTGCTAAAAAGGAGTCTGTAGCACAGAAAAGTTTTAAGAACACTGATAGGGAATTTTGTCAGAGATCTATAAGACAATCTCAGTGGCCTGTAGTTTGAAGGTTCCACTTTCCTTTTTTTTTTTTAAAATCAGGTTGACACATTTCCTTTTCTAATCTTATCGCACCTCTTTTGTTCTCCATGAATTTTCTTTTTAAAATAATTATTATATATTGGCCAGCATATTTCACAAATAAGATCATTTTTTTGGGGGGGGGGTGAGGCAATGAGAGTTAAGTGACTTGCCCAGGGTCACCCAGCTAGTAAGTTGCAAGTGTCTGAGGTCAGATTCGAACTCAGGTCCTCTTGAATCCAGGGCCAGTGCCATCCAGCTGCCCCCCCCTTTTTTTTTCAAATAAGATCAAAGGAGAATAAAAACCTAAAATGGTTACACATGAAACCACAAATGTTCCTTATTTTTAGTTTGATTTTTTTAAAAAAAAGTGTATATTCACTTTAACAGTATACCAGAATGTTCCTATTCCCATGGCCCCTTCTCATTTTCCTTCCTGTGCATTTCTTGTGTCTTCCAGAATCTTGGATAAGTTAGTCCAGGTTAAGTGCTCTTCTAGCCTCCTATTTGGGTTTCCACTCTATTTACCATTGTCCATTTATCCTTCCCAGTCCAAATATCATCTATGTTGGCAGAGAAACCAGGAGCAGAATATGAATTGATTAGTTCTGCCTTCCCTCTGTTGCCCATTATCACCGTCCCATTTACTCTAAGCAGCAATTGTATAAGTGTGTGATCATGAGCATGCCACTTAACCTCTGTCCACCTCAGTTTCCTCATTTGGAACATAGGTTTTAAAACCAGCAGTAACCTCCCAGGGTAGTTGGGAGAATCAAATGAGGTGCTGCGCTTTGCAAACCTTAATGATCTCTATCAAGGTCTGTGAGTAAGATTGTTATCTTCCTTTTGTTCCCAGGAAAGCAAAAAAAAAAAAAGAGAGAGAGAGATCCTTTCAGTTCTTTTGATTGGCTATCATCAACTTTAGCGCATTCTGCGCTCTACCACTACCAACACTATGCTTGGAGAATCATGCCACTTTATCAGTTAAGAGGGTGCCTTTGTTTGATCCTGACTTTCTTCTCTTTGCTCAAGAATTTTAAGATAAGAGCGAGGAGTCATATCCTGCCAATGTTCTTATTATCACTTCTACTGCAATGCAGTTAAATTTAATGTAATCATCTGTAAAGTACCCTTTGCTTACAAGGTTCCACGTCGAGCAATAGGGATACAAAGAAAACACACAAATCAGATCTTGCTGTCAAAATGCTTATAATCTCCTGGGGAAATATAACATGTACAAAGAAAAGTCAATATGAGAAAATGTAATGGAGAAAGAGCATTGGGAAGGGGTTCCTGGAGGGGGTCACATTGAATTAATATGACTTTCTTTGAAATAGAAAATGGTGGGAATTCTTTTAGATTGGCTTTCTTTACATAATTCTGGATCATGCTTTTCCTTTTTGCTATTTCTAGCACTCAAAGCTTTCCTGGGGGAATATCTTTTATCATCAAAGGCCTGTTAACCCTCATCTACTTTGTTTAGTCTGAGATTTCTATTCTTTTCACACATAGCAGCAAACTACCTTGGTTTGGGGTTTGTGTAGGTGATGTTTTGACTTTTTAAATCTACTTTAGAAGACAGACCCAGAGTTAAGAAGAACTATAGATGTCCCTTAATCCAACCTCCCAGTATGTAGGTTTTTTCATTTAGTTTCCCTAGCACATTGAACACGTATAACCTATATCTGGTTGCTTGCCACCTCAACGAGTGGGTAGGGTAGGGAAGGAGGGAATGAGAGAGGGATAGAATTTGGAAATCAAAACTTTAAATAAATGAATGGTTTCCCTAGGAGATGTTCATGGATGTTCATATCAAACAAATCTTTAAAAAACCCAAACACCTTTTTTTATCAGTCTTTGAGACTTCCCCCAGCCTAATCACACAATCCCATAATTCTCAAAGTTTAATCTATAGTCTAGTTTCTTATGGTACTGTATAATACTAGAATAATTTAATATGTCAGTGAATTCTCCCATGTTGGTTGGAATTAGGCCTATTGTAGCAGTTCTCTTAATTGCTTCTTTTGATTTCTGTAGAATAAAAATGTCATTAAAGCAATTCAAGCATGTATTATAAGAGAGAGGAGTCCAGCAGATGGTCCATATAGTTGGGTTATCATGGGCCCCACCCTATTCACTACCCTTTATTGCACATGCACACACGTGCACGTGTGTACATGCATACACACATACACACGCTTACATACCTCTGTTGTCCTGGGACCACCCAATGAATTTCTGAGCAGTTTCTGAGGGCTTTTATTCCCATCTCCCATATAGAAACTCTTTTTTTGTTGTTTTTTTGGTGAGGCACTTGGGGTTAAGTGACTTGCCTAGGGTCACACAGCTAGTAAGTGTCTAGTATCTGAGGCCAGATTTGAACTCAGGTCCTCCTGAATCCAGGTCCAATGCTCTATCCACTGTGCCACCTAGCTGCCCTGAAACGCTTTCTTAATGCTTCTTCTCTCCTGTGTCTTAAGGTCCCCATTTTGTTGCTGTGAATAACAAGAATGAAATTGTGGTGACAGATTTCCATAATCATTCAGTGAAGGTTAGTGACATCCCTCCAAATATCCTTCTATACCTTCTCCCCCCCACCTCTCCCACCTCTTTCTACACTCTGGATATCTAGGCCACCTTTTTCCCCATGACTCCTTTCCTTTCCAAAGCCATTTCTTTCCCTCCTATTTCCCCTTTCTTGTTGCTGTCCTTAGCCCCTGGCCCAGTGTTTCCCACGCTGGGTATCTTTGAACTGGCTCTGAGTCCCCTCCCATCCCAGGTGTACAGTGCAGATGGGGACTTCCTTTTCAAGTTTGGCTCCCATGGTGAGGGTAATGGGCAGTTCAACGCCCCCACTGGTGTGGCTGTGGACTCGAATGGGAACATTATTGTGGCAGACTGGGGAAACAGCCGTATCCAGGTGAGTTCTTATCGTCTCTAGTTCCCCAAGGCCTGGGAGGTTAGGGGCAGGGGGCAAGCTGAACTTCCCTAACTTCCCCTCTGCCCTACAGGTATTTGACAGTACAGGCTCTTTCCTATCCTATATCAACACCACCGCAGAACCACTCTATGGCCCCCAGGGCTTGGCACTGACCTCCGACGGCCACGTGGTAGTGGCCGATGCAGGCAACCACTGTTTCAAGGCCTATCGCTACCTCCAGTAGCTGCTCTGCTGGTTCAGACCTGGATGGATAGACAGATGGACAACACCGCTCCAGGGATGGGATGGGCCCAGGACCCCTCCACTGCGGGCCAGATCAGGGAGCAATGAATATGGGAGCCATGTGCCCTTTACCACCCCAGGGCCTTCCCCAGGGACCTTCTCCCCATGTTCACCAGTTGACCTTTATCCTCCTCTCCTCACCCCTTCCACCCCTCCCCTCCCTCCACCCCATCCCTTCACGCTGCACTTTATTTATTCGGTTCCTGCTTTGGTGACTGGGGTGGAGGGGAGGCTGTGGGGGAGGTGAGCAGGGCTGAGAGGCCTGTGAAATCTCCCTGAGCTTACCATCCTGCTGCCTGCCCACTTGCCCACCCACCCACCCATGTGGTTTTTGGTTTCTACAAGAATGTGCTAAGCTTCACCCTTAACCCCTATCCCCACTTAGACCTATACCCCAGGTAGGGGATCTGGACCCCCTTTAGGCCTGGTCTTAGCCCCATCACGTAGATCAGTTGCTGCCAGTCCTTCTGACCTGTCTCCAGGAGGAGCATGGGGCATTCACAGCCAAGGGCTCTGGCTGCCTCAGAGCTGCTTCACGGGGCAGTGCTGTAGGCTGGCAGGCCATGGTTGCCCCTCTGCCCTCTCAGACAAACTGACAGACACAGTAATACCCTTGCCCGGCCCGCTTCAATGTACAAAATAAACGGTCTCCGTGGCTTCCATTTTGATCCTTCTTGGAGAAGGGGGATGATGCTGGTTCAGGCACCTCCCAACCTCGGAATGTGGGATGAGGAGGTGGACCAGAAGCCCTAAAATTGGGAAAGAGATGGGATGGGTGGAAGCAGGCAATGGTTCCCTCAGACCTAGCCTCAGAGCAGACTCTCCTAATGGAGCTTTGAGGTTGGACTGTGGTGGTAATGGAGAGAGTTGCCTCTTAGACTGTAGGCCTGCCATTCCTTTTCCTTAGTGCCCTATCCTAGGCCTAGGGGACCAGAGGGGATCTGGAATATGGAATGATGTAAGGTTTCTAGTATCATCAGAACAGTCATCACCTGGGTAGAGATGAGGACAGGAATGCGATAGACTCAGAAAACCATGAGAAGAAAGGGTCCCGAAGGGCAAGCTCTGGCTTGTTGAGAAGGGCCAGAGGGATAGGATGATAAAGAAGGCTATGCCAAGTGGGGTACCTGCCCTGGGCATCTTGTACCCTGAGGAAGGTGGCCTTCCAGGCTTAACTTCACATACTTAACACCTGATATTTGGACCAAAGCAATTGGCAAACCCTCCAGGCAGGCTTCCGGGAGATGTCTGGGTAGTTCAATAAAAGTGTGAACGACTCAAGACTTAGGACCTAATTGTGAGAGTGCTACCACTTGTACACACCCAGCCATATTCCTACATACAAAGAGTGAACACTAGGATAAAAATTTAGAGGAACAAAATGGAATAAAGTTCTCGAGAAAATGTCATATGGACGAACTTTGATAATTTGGACAGGGACTAGTTTGGGGGTGGATTTGTTTCTAGATGAGGTGCCTTTCTGGATCCTTGGGGACATTCTTGGGTTATATAATAGATTCAGCAATACAATAAAAAATGGCTAGGCAGTGGAGAGACAAATAACTATTTGTCAAGAGCTTGAAGTTGACCAGGGAAAGACAGGGAGCGGTAAAGAATCCCAGAAATCCCAACTGAATGAGGGAGCTAAAGATGCTGATAGCAGATGTGTGAGGTATGAGGGAGAAACACACTAAGTAATTCTCAGGCCAAGAGAAATAGGTTTCATTCCCCAAGATCTACAATTCCTATCTCTCACAGCATTGTCTGTGGGGTATATTTGGATGGCATAAATGGCTGATCACTAGACTATCCCCCATGAAGGAACTAATGTGGTGGGATAATAGGTTATAGGACCCCAAAGTGTGTCATCTCATCAGTGTTTTTACTTCTCCCAGTGACACAGATCACAGCTTACCCATGCCTGTCCACCTTATGTGACATTTGTCTGTGTCTTCCTATAAATCTGCCACATCAGGATCCCCAAACGTGGGAAGGGCCTTTCTCGGGTTTTCTTGATATCGTATGGGTGCCAGTGGAGCAAATGAGAGCTGTCCAGAAGTTATTCCTCCTCCTTGTGTAACTAGCACTTTTCTCCCCAGTCATAAATTTTTCTCCTTAGAATAATAATAATGACCAAGATTGTTTATGGGACTTGGAAAAAAACTTTACATTTTGACCCTTAACCCTAAGTGATGGTATCAATAGCTAACTCCAAAAGAGTAAACTCAGAGAGGTTGTGACTTACTCATGGATACATAGCTATTAAGTATCAAAGGCAGGTTTTGAATTCAGGTCTTCCTGATTTGAAGTACTTTGATGTCCCAACTTGGTGTCCAGGTGACTTTCCACTCAGAAGTCTACACCAGTGAAGTGCAAGCTCTGGCTGATTCTACCACTTTTTTTTTTCTTTTTTGGTGGGGCAATGAGAATTAAGTGACTTGCCCAGGGTCACACAGCTAGCAAGTGTCAAGTGTCTGAGGCCAGATCTGAACTCAGGTCCTCCTGAATCCAAGGCCATTGCTTTATCTACTGCACCACCTAGCTGCCCCCTAATTCTACCACTTTGAAAAGACTTCAAGTACTATTCCAACAAAAGATATTATCTGCTTTCAGGATCAACTTAGCCAAGTATGAAGAAGTCCATAAGCTATTTGGCTACTTGGTCATGAGCTCTTTAGCTATGACAACCTATGAAACAAAGGGAAAAAATGGTCTTCTGTTTCTGCAATGATGATGGCAGACTGGCAGAAAAGGTGGCAGAAAGTGCTAAGTCTTGTCCAATTACTACTGGAGTAATTGAATCATATCAGTGTTGGCATTCTTGATGGGTAATACTATATCCTTAATTTCCAAAGATGGGACAACATGATTATAGGATTGAAATTCCCACTTCTCTGAAGCAAGCCTAACATCTCTGGATCAAATATCTATTAGTCAAACATCGCGGGGGTGGGGGTGGGGGGAGGCAATCCTCATCTGGAGATATCAGAGATAGGGACAAATTCAACTAGGGGAAAAAATGACCAAAACCCAAGCCAGTTTAGCACCAAGGTGTTTTTAAAATTGAAAAAATGCAAGAGGAGACAAATGGGAAAACAGGGTGCAAAGGCAGAAATTGAGGGGACAGGGTGAACAATTTCAAATCAGCATGTTGGGGATCTGTCTGGTTTGGCCCGTTTCCCCAAAGTTCTGGTCTTTTTATGATGGCTACAGGTATTCCTCACCTTCACCCTGGCATAATCAGGGAAAGGGTGTACCTATGCTCCCCTCAGATCATGGAGCCATTTAGGAACTACCTTTATCAGCAGTGTCCACTTTACTTCAGTGGATGGCACTCCTCTGGGCTAGCCCTGACAAGACTAAAGAAAATCAGGATTTCAGATTGGGAAGAGACTCCAGTTACCAACCAGTTCAAACTATACACTCCTGGCAAAGAATACCCTCCACAGCACATCTGACATAATCATCCAGCCTCTGAAGACCTCCCTTTTTGTTGAACCTACTGCTTAAGGTGCCTGGCCCTTTCAATTTCTGATTAGCTGTCATTGTTAACAAGTTTTTCCTAACATTGATCTTAAATTTGCCTCTTTGCAACTTCCACATAATGTTTTTCGTTTTGCTTTCTGGAGATAAGAACAAATCTCATCCTTTCACATGACAGCTCTTCACCTCCTACAAGATTGCTATCATGTCCATCCACAAAGACTTCCTACCTCCATGCTAAACATCAACAGTTCTTTCAACTGATCTTTTTTGTGGTATGCCCGCCAAGCACTCCACTGTCATGGTTGCCTTCCTTTGAACACTCCAACATGTAGCTTTCCTTTCTAGGAATGGGTCTACAAATGAACCCCATACGCTAGAAGTAATCTGAACAGGGTAGAGTACACAAGGACTATCACGTCCTTATTTGTGGGTAAGATTACATTAACTTTCTTGGCTGCTGTATCAGACCATTGACTCATACTGAACTCGCGATCCTATGAAATCCCCAGACCTTTTTCAGATGAACTTCTGTCTAACTTTACCTCCTCCACCTTGTAGAATTGATTGGGGTTTTTTTAGCCCGAGTGTAGGATTTTATACTTATGCCTATTAAATTTCATCTTATTTGGTTTGGTCCGATGTTCTACTAGCCTGTTAAGATATTTTAAAATACTGATAGAAGGATCAAACTCCCAGAGGAGAGACATGAAGTAAAGGGGCCAAGGGTAGAGGTAGAGAAGTAAGCCTTGGCAAGGAAAAGGTCTGTCTCTTCCTCAGAGACAGAAGCAAATGAAAAAATGGAGGACGTCAATGAAAAGATTTGAGGTGCAAAACTGAGAATAAGAGGGAGTTCAGGACAGGTGGCCATAATTTTCTCAAGATAAAATAAGTTATTCTGCTGAGAGGGAGATGGGAGGAAAGGGTGTTTTGGGGGTTTTATGAGAAAAGAAAGGGTTCAAAACATGCTTTGAGCAATACAATACAGAATCAGGGAAGAGTAAAAGGATCATTGTGAAACAATGAGGACCCATTTGATATTCAATTTAAAATTTGTAGTGGAATCATGGGTTGTATGACTGCTTCTGATTTTGTTGTTCAGTGATATCTGACTTCATGACCACATGGGGTTTTCTTGGCAAAGATATTGGAATTCCTTCTTTAGCTCCTTTTTCAGATGAGGAAACTGAAGTAAACAGGGTTAAGTGATTTGCCCAGTCACACAGCTAGTATCTGAGGCCAGATTTGAACTCAGATAAGTCTAACTGATTCTAGGCCTGGCACTGTATCCACTGTGCCACCTAGTGGCCCAGCTACTGATAGCAGTCAGCCATACAAAGTATCAGTGAAGAAGGAGTAATGGGAGTTACCCAG
Organism: Dromiciops gliroides; assembly: GCF_019393635.1. Lineage (NCBI taxonomy): Eukaryota > Metazoa > Chordata > Mammalia > Microbiotheria > Microbiotheriidae > Dromiciops > Dromiciops gliroides. The sequence continues at coordinate 585,711,636 of NC_057863.1, read as the reverse complement.
AGTTGAAGTTTGGAACAAGATGAGCAGTAATAGAGCAAAAGGACAAGGTATTCATTCAGTGGTAAAAAGACAGTGTAAAACTGAACTGATTTAACCATCTGGCCAAAATTTTAAAGGAGAAAAAAAGTGAGAACACAGGTGAGTGAGGCCTGGGAAAGCAGGAAGGGATGGAGTACATAGAAGTTGCCATGAAAACAGAGGATAGGTATGGGGGGTGAGGGATGGGAGAGAAAAAAGATAGGAGGGGCAGCTAGGTGGCACAGTGGATAAAGCACCAGCCCTGGATTCAGGAGGACCTGAGTTCAAATCTGACCTCAGACACTTAACACTTACTAGCTGTGTGACCCTGGGCAAGTCACTTAACCCCAATTGCCTCACCCAAAAAAAAAAAATAGGAGATTGTGGTTAGAGAGGAATTTCAGAGTTTAGAATGATAGAAGTGGGATGCTTCTGGGTGATGAGATCAAGGGCATTACCATCCTTATGTGTGTCTGAGGTAGAGTCAAGGTACAAGTACAGGGATGTCCTCCTCTCCCTACCTCTTCTTATCCAATTTCTTTTAAATAAAGTATTCTGGAGTATGGGGTATCATCATACCAAAATTCAGTAATAACCTATAAGGTCAAATGTGATTTTTTTGCATTAGAATCTCTAATTTATCTTGCTTGTGTAGCACATGGTCTGATGCAATGATTCCAGCTTCTACTCTTAAGTGAGGTCCCCAGAGAGTGGCTACTAACATCCTTCATGGCACTAAGAGTCATTCTGAGGTTTTTCAGGGTTTATCTAATGCTATAATTCATCAGCCTCCACTGGTGTGCTTCCCACCATCATTGTCAGTTGATATTAGTTAATCCATCATACTTAGGTTTTAGAAAGGGGTATTCACTAAGTTGGCAAGAATGGTTCTTACCATCCCATTCTAAAAAACTACAAAAATCCATATACTATCTGGAAATAAATCTATCAAATTACACAAAATACTTCTATAGATCCAATTTGAAAGTGCTCCTTAAACAAAGAGCTATTTAAATATCTGAAGGAATATTCAGTGCTCATGACTAGTTGTGCCAATATGATAAAAATGAATGCTTTATCAAAGTATCAAAAGGATACTTTAAAAACTTGATGAATAGCAAAATTTGTTTTGAAAAATAAAATATCTATAATATCAAAGGAAATAAAAGGGGGATGAAGGGGAAATAGCCCTTTCAAAGTTTATATTATAAAGCAGTAGTCATCAAAACCATTTGGTACTGGATTTAAAAAGAGAGAGGTAGATCAATGGAACATTCTAGACAAAAGGGAATTAGAAATAACGGAATTCAAAAACCCAGTGCCCAATAAACCAGGAAGCATCAATTACTTAACAGAATTCCATGTCTGATAAAAACTTATAGGAAAATTATAAAGGAATCTCCCAACACATTCCATAAGAAATTATAAATGGATATGTGACCTTAATATTAAATATCATTTCATTAAAAAAAAATACAAGAGGAGCAGATAATCTACCTCTCATAACTACGGGTAGAAAAGTTATTCTTAACCAAACAAAGAAAAGAGATGATTACAAAAGATAAAATAGACACTGATTACATGAATCAAAAGCTTTTGCATAAACAAAATTCACCTAGGGAAGTGGTTGAATGGGGAAAAAAATCTTTGCATTAAATTTCTCTGACAAGGTTTATTATCCAAGATATACAACTTACATATGCATATTACAAATTGTTACAAAATTACAAAGAACTATCATAGTTCCAAAGAAGAGATATGAAAAAATTCAACCCCACCCCACCCCTATGCACAAGGGAGGTCCATGAGTGTGGTGCATTGTACATTTTTTCAGAATTTTTTTCAAAATATAGATCAGCTATGCTGATTTTTATCTTTCTTTTTTGTCTTAAAAATATTATTTGTAGTATAGGATACTTTTATGGGAGGGAAGAAGTAGGGATATTGGGGGAAATTATGGTGATATAAAAATGTCAATAAAAACAGATTTTTAAAAATTAATTTTAAAAAGAATAGTTAATACAAAACATTCTCCCAAAGGTCTGTGGCATTCTTTTGCAAGTACAGCCTAGGGGAAAGTGGGCTCAAGCTTAGTACACATAGTTCCTAGAAGTTCTTTTGCTGTAGTTCTAATATTTCTTAGGTATGGTGTAGTTTCTTTTGCTGGATTCTTTATGGAACCTTGAATCTGCATCCAATTCTGTTCTTGGTTCCTGATGCAAGCATTGATAGATATTTTGGGAATGCTGTTAGGATTAAACATAGATAAAATGCTTACATTCACATACAAAAAGACTTCACATGTCCCTTTATCAGAACTTTATCCTTGCTAATATGATAATGAGAAGTCCAATATCCTCTTGACTTTTCTAAGCTCAGAGCTTCTTTTTTGACTAAGGAGGGTGGGGAGAGACTAAGGCTCAATCATCTATTCTCCACCACCCCACATTAGATTCTTACATGGAGGTTTGACTGGAATGGCTGCCACCACCAAGCTGCTGGATCATCTGTTCTCTGGTTCTGAAATGATCTACTAATTTATAGAAGACTTCTGTAGTATGTCAAAGTCCTCAATCAATCCTATCTGCACTTTTAGTTCTTCATCTGTCATCATAAGGAGGTGGAGAGCAAGTTTCATCATTAGTCCTCCAAAATTATGTTTTGTCATTATTCTGATAAGAATCCTTAATTCTTTCAAAGTTGTTTGTCTTTACTTGTTGTCGTTGTATAACTTCTTCTATTTACTTCACTCTGCATCAGTTCATATAAATCTCAGCTTTCTCTAAACATCACTTGTACAACCATTCTTCAATTTATGGACACACTCTAAGATTCACATTCTTTGTCACCTCACCAAGAACTATAAATATTTTTGTATATTCTTTTTTTTTGCAGGGCAATAAGGGTTAAGTGACTTGCCGAGGGTCACATAGCTAATAAGTGTCACGTGTCTGAGGCTGGATTTGAACTCAGGCCCTCCCGAATCCAGGGCCGGTGCTTTATCCACTGTGCCACTCAGCTGCCCCCAATTTTTATACATTCTTAATTAGAGTTTGTTTTGTTTGGGACTAATTCCTCACTCAGTCTACCCTCATTCTAATTCTCCCTTCTCCCCTTTTGCTCCTATTTCCATATTGAGTGACATGTATTTCTGTACCCAACTCTATATGTGTTTGTGTGTGTGGGGAGGGTGAGGGTATCTTTCCCTCCTTGACCAGTTCAGATGAGTGAAATTCATGTGTCAGCCACTTCCTCCTTTGCTACCTCCTTGTTTGTGTAGGTGTTTACTTTCAAATGCTGATTATGTGAGATAATTTCCCTTTCCTACCTCCTAATGAATTCCTTTTCTCTTTCCATTCTTCTTTTAGATCATTAAGACAAAACCTCTCCTTGGCCTTATCTAGTTAAACTCTCTCTATGACTCATGGATCATTGGTTTAGAAAGAACATGTGAAATCTTTCTATATGTGAATGTAAGCACCCTATCCTTGTTTAGTATCTTATTGTTTATTCATGTTTGCATTTTTATGTTTCTCTTAACTCCTGTGATTGCATTTCAAAGTTTCTATGTAGCTCTGGTTTTTTCATCAGGAATGCTTAGAAGTCCTCTATTTTGTTAGAAATCTATTTTTTTCCTTGTAGAATTATACTTAGTTTTAACGGGTAAGTTATTCTTGGCTGTAATCCTATATCCTTTGTGTTCTGAAATATCTTATTTTAAGCTCTTTGCTTTATAGTGGTGAATGCTAAATCACTTGTGATTCTGACTGTGGCTCCTTGGCTCTTGAATTCTTTATTTCTTCTGCTCACAGTATTTTTCCATGAATGTAGAAGCTCTGGATTTTGGCTATAATCTTTCTGGGAGTTTTTATTTTAGGGTTTCTTTCAGGAAGTGACTGGTGGATTCATTATATTTTCAACTTGCCCTCTGGTTCTGGGAAATCTGGATATTCGTTTTTTTGTTTTTTTGTTTTGTTTTGTTTTGTTTTTATTGAGGCAATTGGGGTTAAGTGACTTGCCCAGGGTCACACAGCTAGTAAGTGTTAAGTGTCTGAGGTCGGATTTGAACTCAGGTCCTCTTGACTCTAGGGCTGGTGCTCTATCCACTGCGCCATCTAGCTGCCCCGTGTTTGACAAATTTAAAGATCCAAGCTTTTGGGGTAAGAAATCACTATTTGACAAAAAACTGCTTGGAAAATTGTAAAACAGTTTGGCATAAACTAGGTATAGACCAACATCTCACATTGTATCCTAAGATAAGGTCGAAATGGGTACATGATTTAGACATGAACCCATAAGCAAATTAGGAAAGAATGGAATAGTTTACCTGTCAGTTCTGTGGAGATGGGAAAAATTTAGGATGAAACAAGAGATAACATTACAAGATATAAAAATTGATGATTTTTATTATATTACATTAAAAAAGCTTTGCACAAACAAAACCAATGCAGTCAAGATTAGAAGGAAAGCAGAAAACTGGGAGCAGGGGGATTTTTTACAGTATTTCTTATAAAAGCCTTATTTTCCAAATATGTAGAGAATTGAGTAAAATTTATAAGGAGAAAAGTTATTATTCAATTGATAAATGGTCAAAGGGTATGAACAAGCAGTTTTCAGATAAAGAAATCAAAGCTATCTCTAGTCATATAAAAATGCTCTAAATCATTATTGATTAGAGAAATGAAAGTTGAAACAATTCTGAGGTACCACCTCACACCTATAAAATTGGCTACTATGACAGAAAAGAAAAATGATAAATGTTGAAAGGGATGTGGGGAAATTGAGACACTAATACAGTGTTGGAAAGTAATTTGGAAGTATGCCCAAAGGGCTATAAAAATATGTATATCCTTTGACCCAGAAATAAAACTACTAAATCTGTATCCCAAAGAGATTTTTTTTAAATGAAAAGGGATCTATTTGTACAAAAATATTTATAGCAACTCTTTTTTGTGGTGGCAAAGAATTGGGGAATAGCTGAAAAGTTGTGATATATGATTATAAAGGAATACTATTTTGCTATAAGAAATGATGAGTGGGGGGCAGCTAGGTGGCACAGTAGATAAAACACCAGCTCTGGATTCAGGAGGACCTGAGTTCAAATTTGACCTCAGACACTTGACACTAGCTGTGTGACCCTGGGCAAGTCACTTAACCCTCATTGCCCCGGGGCGGGGGGGGGGGGGAAAGAACTGATGGAGTTTGAATGCAGATCAAAGCATACTATTTTTCACTTTCTTTATTTTTTCATATTTTTTGTTTTGTGTTTACTTCCACAACATAACTAATATAGAAATATGTTTTGCATGATTGCACTTCTATAACCTATATTAAATTGCTTGCTGTACCAGGGAGCAGGGAGGGGGGAGGTGAGAGAAGGAAAGAGATCATTTGGAACTCAAAATTTTTTTAAATGAATGTTTAAAATTTTTTTACATGTAATTGGAAAAAATAAAATATTATTCAAAAAATTGAAATGAGAACTAGAGAAAAATGGAAAGAAAAATAAGAGCTATGGAAGAAAAAAATTAGAAAGAGAATTAACAGCCTGGTATAAGAGATACAAAATCTTGCCCAAGCAACAAGCACCATAAATATTTCTTGTCCATGAAACCAAAGAAAAATTTCTTTAAGTCAAAAGACTCAAAAATAAAAGAGAATGTAAGTTATCTCATAGTAAAACAAATTACCTGGAAAACAGATTGAGGAGAAAAAATTTAAGAATCATTGGACTAGGGGCAGCTAGGTGGCGCAGTGGATAAAGCACCAGCCCTGGATTCAGGAGGACCTGAGTTCAAACGCGGCCTCAGACACTTGATACTTATTAGCTGTGTGACCCTCAATTCCCCGCAAAAAAAAAAAAAAAAAAAAGAAATCATTGGACTACCTAAATTTTTTGTTGTGCAATCATTTCAGTCATGTCTAACTCTCTGGAACCCCATGAGGGGATTTTTCTTGGCAAAAATATTGGAGTACTTTGCCATTTCCTTCTCAACTCATTTTACAGATGAGGAACTGAGGCAAACAGGGTTAAGTGACTTGCCCAGGGTTATATAACTAGTAATTGAGGCCAGATTTGAATTCAGTTCAGTTCAGATTTGTCAAACACTAGATTACTGTGGTCATTTACTTTTATGTACTGGGTACCTAATCTATTCCACTGATCCACCACTCTATTTCTTAGCTAGTGCCAGATTATTTTGATAATTACCACTTTATAATACTGTTTGAGATAAGCCACCCTCCTTCACAATTTTTTCCATTAATTCCCTTGATATTCTTGACCTTTTGTTCTTCCAGATAAATTTTGTTATTTTTTCTATTCCTGTAAAACGATCTTTTGGTAGTTTGGTATGGCACTGAATAAGAAAATTAATTTAGGGAGAATTGTCATCTTTATTATTTTGGCTTGGCCTACCCATGAACAATGCATGTTTTCCCAATTATTCAGATCTAACTTTATTTGCATGAAAAATATTTTGTAATTGTGGTCATATAGTTCCTGGGTTTGTCTAATCAGGTAGACTTTTAGTATTTTATATTGTCTATAGTTATTTTAAGTGAAATTTCTCTTTCTATCTCTTGCTGATGGGCTTTGTTGGTAATATACAGAAATGCTGGTGATTTTTATGGGCTTATTTTGTAGCCTATAGCTTTGCTAAAGTTGTTAATTATTTCCACTTGTTTTTTAGTTGATTCTCTAAGATTCTCTAAATATGCCACCATATCATCTGCAAAGAGTGATAGTTTTGTTTCCTCGTTGCCTATTCTAATTTCCTCAATTTCTTTTTCTTCTTTTATTGGTATAGCTATCATTTCCACTGCAAAACTGAATAATAGAGGTGATAATGGGCATTCTTACTTCACCTCTGATTGTATTGCAGAGGCTTTTAGCTTATTGCCATTACAGATAATACTTGCTGATTGTTTTAGGTAAATATTACTTATTATTTTAGGATAAACTCCATTTATTCCTATTCTTTCCAGTGTTTTGCATTTTACCAGCATCTATTAAGATAATCATATGATTTCTATTGGTTTTGTTATTGACATGATATGGTTATTAATATGTTATTGATAGGCTGATAGTTTTCCTGATATTGAACCAGCCCTGCATTCCTGGCATAAATCTCCCTTGGTCATAGTATATGATCTTTGTGATTTTTGCTGTAATTTCCTTGCATCAATATCCATTAGGGAAATTGGTCTATAGTTTTCTTTCTCTGTTTAAGCTCTTTCTGGTTTAGGTATCAGCATCATATTTGTGTTGTAAAAGGAATTTGTTCCATAAAAGGACTCCTTTGCCTATTTTCTCAAATAGTTTATATAGTATTGGATCTTCTTTAATTTATAAAAATATTTTTCATTCCTTTTTAAAAAACTCTTGCTTAATCACTTCTGGGAATTCTAGTGGAATTTGTTCCCAAGCTGTGTTTTTCTTTGAGGCTTTGCTTGTAGATGTTTGGAATTATTCTTTTCTTTTTAGTTTGTCTTGAGCATCCCTGTCACTTTAACAGATTTTTAGAGTGGGGTCCTTTTTTATTTACTTATTCTTCTAGCCTACTTCCTGACTGTAGATTTCATGTTAGGGCTGGGTCCTGTACAGTTATAGAGGGAGGTTTAGGTTAGTCCTGTTTCTGCTTTTTTTGGGAAGTACCAAGTGTTGTATTATTCCAGGATTTCAGTGACAGCTCAGTCTGGGGACCTGGAAAATTTTAGTGTTACCAAAAAGGTCTGATGCAGGGCAAAGTCTGATTGTCGCCTTTCTGATCTAAGCTCTGCAATTTCCTGATCTGGGTTTGGGTCTGAGCAACAATTGCTTGCTGGTAGATTCAGTCCCTAGCAGTCAACTGGAAAGCTTCACTTATTTGTAGTGTCACAACTTCAGGTTCCCCTTTTGATTGTGATTCCTGCCCTGGTTATTCCTCTGCAAGCTTCAGTTCCAGTTACTCTGGGATTAATATCATACTCTGTTCCTATAATATTGCTGCTGCTTGCTTTAGAACTTACTCCTTGCTTAATATACAACTCAGAACCCATGACTGCTATCTTCCCCACAACATAATTCCCCTCCTCTGTACACACTGGATATATGACCCCGAACAGAGTAGTGGGTGACAAAGCTGCCACTTGGCACCTGTTCCCAGGCTCTGCCTGTGCTAATCCAATATAGTATGGTTCTTGGACTTCCTCTTGTTCTGGTTCATGCCCTCTCCCTGAACACTGGAGGGCTCTGTGAGGCTCCAGACTCTTGGCCAGACTTCCTTCCCCCAACATCTGCAGACCTCTCAATTGGGCTCCCTATGCCAACCTGGGCTGGAAAATGACTATAATGATGTGCCATGAATATAGACTGAAATAATGCAGTCACTGGCTGAGAGAACAATGAATTCCCTTCCTCCCCCTCCCCATTATCTATCACATATCCTTAATGACACATTTTATTGTTGATGTCCAATGTAAGGGCCAAATACAAGTGTGATGGGACATCAAACATATATACATATACACACATGTATATATACATATGTGTATTCACACAAACATATTTAGAAGCATCATGAATTCCTAAATGGTATTTAAGCCTTCTGGTTATTCCAAGTTCCCCAAACTCTATCTTGAGCTTGAGTGATGGACTTTCCTTGAGAGATTTATTAATCTGTTAGCCATCATGATTGTATCAGAAAGTAATGATATATGAGTATGCCAAGAGAGAGGATTTGTTCATCAGAAAATGTAGTAATTTACAGTAACTTCAGTGCTTCAAAATAGCCACTATTTCATCAAGGTGGGAGCATATCACACCTTCTCCAAATCTTAGCAGGTTTTCTGAGTTGGTGTGTGCAAAAAAAAGCAGCCAGGTCTCTGGACCACTTTGCACTTAGCTTAATTTGGTGCATTAATTCAGAACCTTAATGTAGCACTCTCAACTTTTTTTATCACAAACCCCCATCAGTAAAATATTTTTGAGTATGCCCCTTAATACATATATTTATTTATACATTATATACATGTATTAAGAAGTATGCCCATTGTACAACTTATACAAAAATAGGAATTAGAGGATGAGATAAGATGTAAAAATCTATTGAGTACAAAAGTCATTTTCGCTTTTCCTAAAAATAATATTAATAATGATATCTTAGTGAGATAAATATGATTGATTATGCTTCATTACTTTTGAAAATCTTGGTTTAACACTTTCTGATACAGATATTGGTTCTAAGTCTAATTATTAAACTTCTTAGTTTTAATGGTTACCAGAGCCGAAAAAAAGACCTCACAAAGATATATAGATCCAAATGGAAGCTATGTACCATCAGCTATGTTTACTAATTCGCGATCATTAATTTTCATTCCCATCCACTGATTATGTAGAATTTTTTGTTGAAATTTGACTAATAAATATTCACAGTCTCTGATATCAATCAGTTGTTCTTGTAAACTAATTGTATGGTGTTGTATTTTTGTATTTTTTCTTTTGCATTTTCTTTGCATTTTTAAAATTTTTAACAAATGGATTCAAAACCCACTGAAACTCTTCAAATCAAAGTTTCAAAAACAGGTTAGGAAATTCCATTTCCAAGTTTTTAAGCATGCAAATATGAGAATTGTTATAGGTAAAACATAATTTTCAAACACCCAGAGAGGAAAAGGAAATATCCAGGAGGAGAGAGAATGTAGTTAACAGTATCATGTGCCACAGAGTTCAGAAAGGGTGAGTACTGAGGTAAGGCCAAGGGGTCTGTCAATTAAAAGAGCATGTAATTGTGGAGAGAACATTTCAATCGAGTGAAGTCAAAGATGAGGATCAGGATGCTGAGAATCTAGGATATTAGAAGGTTGGTAGGATCCTTGTCAAGAATAGAGATGGGGGGGGGCAGCTATGTGGCACAGTGGATAGAGCACTGGCCCTGGATTCAGGAGGACCTGAGTTCAAATCTGATCTCAGACATTTAACACTTACTGTGTGACCCTGGGCAAGTCACTTAACCCCAATTGCCTCACCAAAAAAAAACAAACCCAAAAAGAATAGAGATAGGGAAGGGTGGAAAATTAGAAAAGGGTGGAGTTTGGTAGGGGGCAAGGGAGGGTAAAGCGATGAGATCTATGATGTAGTTCACAATTTATCTGTGCTTGCTCATCCTGTACTATTTTCCACTGGAAAATAAAAAGGGGAGAGGTTTTCCTGCCCTAAAGCCTGCCTGCTGAGGGATGCTTGTGGCAGTCACAGGGTAAGCTGGGAGTTGTCAAGGAATTTTACCTGTGCAGCTGCTGTGGCATGCCTAGGTCTCTGTTAAATCAATCTGGGGATAGGTTGGGAGCTTGCATAGCCACAGGAGGCCAGCTGCTGGAGGGTTTAGAATCAGGATTGTTGTATTATAATGGGTAAGGAGGGTATTGTAGTTGTGACCCTCTGATTGGCTATCAACAGGAGGGTGGAATGCAATCCATCTTCCCAACCTCAGATGGGTTACTGCTTGAGGCCTTGCCATAGTCCCCTGGGCTTCCCCCACTTTGGAGACCACTGCCTTAAAACCCTTCTCCTGTTATAGTATGAATTACCCCAGCTGTCTACTCAGCCCTGAAGAGCTCTGCCCTTAGTATAGTCCTGGAATCAGATACAGCATAGCTAGCATTTTTTATACAGTGCTTTAAGATCTGCAAAGGGCTTTACAAATATTTTCTTATTTTTATCCTCACAGAAACCCTAGAAGGTAGGTGCTATTATTATTATTGAAACATATTTGCCTGGGGGTGGGTTGGGGCATGTAGTTAGTAAAAGTCTGAGGCTGGATTTGAATGCAGTTCTTCTTGATTCCAAGGCCAGTGTTCTCCTACTTGAAGTTTTCTAAAGCATTTTATATGTGTTAACTCATTTGATCCTCAGAACCCTGTGAGGTGGGTGCTATTGTTATCCCCTTTTTATAGATGAGGAAACTGAGGCTGAGGGACATTAACTGACTTGCCCAGGGTTACAAAGCTAGTGTTTCAGGCAGGATTCTTGACCCCCCCCAAGTCCAGTATTGCATCTGTTCACCATTTAGTGAAAGAGTACCTACTACCTCTTGAGGCAGCCTGTTTTACTTTTTGTAACTCTATTTGGTAGGAAGTTTGTCCATTAAAAGAATGGAAATCGGGGAGGCTAGGTGGCGCAGTGGATAAAGCACCGGCCCTGGATTCAGGAGTACCTGAGTTCAAATCCGGCCTCAGACACTTGACACTTACTAGCTGTGTGATCCTAGGCAAGTCACTTAACCCCCATTACCCCACAACAAAAACAAAAACAACCCCCCCCCCTAAAAAAAGAATGGAAATCAGTCTTTCCCTCACTTTTCCCACTTCTTCCTTTTTGTTGTTAAACAGAAAGGTCAAGTCCCTTAATAATCCTTCCAAATACTCATACACAGATATATGATTCTCTCCAAATCTTCTGGTCTCCAGGCTGAATAGCCCCAATTCCTTCAATAACAAGATTTCAAATCTCCCTCACCATTCTGGTTGTCCTCCTTTAGATGAGCTTCAGCTTGTCAATGTTTTTCTAAGCATGCGATGCCTACAACCACAAAGAATAAATATTCCTGATGTGGTCCTATCAGGCCAGAGAACAGCAGACTTGTTAATCTGGATACCATATTTTTATTAGTGCAGGTTAAGATGGATTTAGCCTTTTTGACTACTCTGGCACACTTGATTCACAAAAAGCTTGTAGCACATGGAGATCTACAGGGTTTTTTTCAGCATGGGTTGCACACTGAGGGATGGGTAAGGAACAGAGCTGCCAAAAATTCTCTCAAGTGAGAAGAGGGAGCTGGATCATAAGTACCTCTGCTCCCAGAGCATTGAGGCCTGTGCCAACAAATTTAAGGTTCTCTCTTTGCCCATAGATATAACAGTAACCAACTGCCTCTCGATCAGAGGAATTCTGCTCTTCCTGTGTATACACAAAAGACTATATTCTTAGTAACCAAGACCAGTGGTATGAGCCAATAGAGAGACATAAAGCATACAGAATAATCTGGAAAGGAATTTCCCTGAAATTATAGGCATTCAGGATTACCCAGGAACACAGTACTGAGCACCTCTCATATAAACCACTCTCCATAGTAAACCTATCCAACAACAACATACTGTAAGTTTCTTGAAGACAGGGACAATTTTCACTTTTTTATCCCCAGTATCTCACGTGATACCTGACATGTAGTAGGTGCTTTGTTATCGTGTGTTGAATGAATGAAATGAATGGGATACGTGGGAGGCTTTTTTCTAGTACCTTTAATATTTCTTAGGTACCAGTGCAGGGTCAGCCTCTCCATCTGTTACCCTTCTGCCTCACTACACGACTGGCTTACCTTTTCTGCTCATATATTTCCTGGATGATGAGTGGTATAGCACTTTTTGCTTACAAATAATTTCTGGTAATATTTAGGCCACAGCCCAAAACACTCAACCTGAATCTTTGCATTGCTCCTTAGGTCATTTACAATTATGATTCTTCAGAGACTATGCTGATCTATGATTTGCAGCCATCTGACATTACCAGGGGAATACTAATATTAAAAATGATTTTGCATCAGGGAGCAGTTGGGGATCACTGAAAATACTGCCAATGTAAGAATAAATTGGTAGTACAAAAAATATTTCTAGCACTCTTTGTGGAGGCTAAGAATTGAGAATCAAGGGAATGTCCATCAATTGAGGAATGATGGAAGAAGCTGTGCTATGCTATATGATTGTGGTGGAATGGTCTTGTGCTATAGGCAATAACAAACAGGATGATCCCAGAAAAACCTGAAAAGACTAATGAACATTGATGTATGGTGAAGAGAGCAGAGCTGGGAGGACATTGTGCATAGTGACAGCAGTATTGTTCAATGCACAATTGTGAATGACTTAACTACTCTCAGCAATGCAATGATCCAAGACAATCCCAAGGAACTAATGAGGAAGCTTACTATGCACCCCTATAGAAAAAACTGATAAAAAGAATACTTGTGGATTGTACATATATAACCTGGTTGCGATCTTGTGGAGCGGGGGGGGGGGGGGGGAGAGGGAGGGAGAAAATTTTGGAACTCTAAATCTTATAAAAATGAATGTTGAAAACTACCCTTACATGTAACTAGAAAAAATAAAATAAAATACCACTGAGGAAAAAAAAAAAGGTAAATTGGTAGTGCTGATCCCTATGTATTGCCCCTTGTCCAGGTACTAGAGGAGGAAAGATAGGTGAGTGGACACTAATGGCCCAACTGCCTCCCAGGGTAATGATCTGGAACTTGGGGTGTGGTCCCTATATACACCAACAGGTGGCACTATGTGCTTGAGGTACTTGATCAGCTCTTTTTCCCACATTCTTTAATAGGCACTGACAGGGCCTAGTGTAGATCTCTGTGCACATGCCTGGGAGCACTTCTAGCCTCATACCAGTTCCTGTCTCAGTTCTCCAATAAGTCTAGGTTTTTAAATATTTAAATAACAATCATGCAATATTTCATAAATGTATCACAATGGGCTCCTATTTGTCCCTACTCCATTAAAAATACTGTTTCCTTTCCAACTTTGTGTGACTCAAAGGAGAAAACCTGCATTATAGATTAGAATTCATTTACTGAATTAAATCACAATTAAACATAGTATCAAAACTCCTGGCTACTGGTCATCCCAGCAGAGATCTAAAAACTTTTCTACTCTCCTGCCTTCAGTTTTTAGTCAGGTATTCCCTAGGAACAAAAATGTCCTTTTGGAGAAGCCCATTTCTTTTTTTTTTTTTTGGCAGGGCAATGAGGGTTAAGTGACTTGCCCAGGGTCACACAGCTAGTAAGTGTTAAGTGTCGGAAGCCGGATTTGAACTCAGGTACTCCTGACTCCAGGGCCGGTGCTCTATCCACTGTGCCACCTAGCTGCCTGAGAAGCCCATTTCTAATATTCACTTTCATTTTATTTATTTATTTATTTTTTTGCAGGGCAAGGGGGATTAAGTGATTTACCCAGGGTCACACAGCTAGTAAGTGTCAAGTGTCTGAGGCCGGATTTGAACTGAGGTCCTCCTGAATCCAGGGTCGGTGCTTTATCCACTGCACCACCTAGCCCCCCCTATTCACTTTCATTTAAAAAAATTAAAACAAATTTTATTTTCAATTCCAAATTCTTTTCTGCTCTCTACCCCTCCCCTTCCCATTGAGAAGGCAAGAAGTGATACCCCTTATACAATGAAGTCATGCAAAACGTATTTCTGTATTAGCCATGTTGAGGGGTGGGAGGAGGAGGGAGGCAAGAAAAATAAACTAAGGAAAATATTCTTGTTTTTGTTTTTTTGTTGGGCAACAAGGGTTAAGTGACTTGCCCAGGGTCACACAACTAGTAAGTGTCAAATGTCTGAGGCCGGATTTGAACTCAGGTACTTCTGACTCCAGGGCCGGTGCTCTATCCACTGCGCCACCTAGCTGCCCCGAAAATATTCTTTAATCTGCTCTCTGAGTCCAATAGCATATTTCATCATGAATCCTTTGGAATTGTGGTGGATCACTGACTGATTAGAGTAGCTAAGTATTTCACAATTCATTATCTTTATAATGCTGCTACTACTCTGTGGAATAATCTCCTGATTCTGCTCATTTCATTTATCATCAGTTCATATTAAGTCTTGCCAGGTTTTTCTGATACCTTCCCCTTCATCCTTTCTTATAGCGCAACAGTATTATATCATATTTACATATTATAACTTGTTCAGCCATTTCCATTTGATGATCATCCCCTCATAGTTTCCAATTTTTTGCCATTACAAAAAAGAGCTACTACAAATATTTTTGTAAATATAGGTCTTTTTCTTTTTTCTCTGATCTCCTTGGGGTGAAAACTTAGTCGTGGCACTGCTGGGTTAGAAAGTATGTGCAGTTTTATAGCCTTTTGGACATAATTCCGAATTGTTAACTAGAATGATTAGAATAGTCCACAGCTCCACCAAGAGTGCATTAGTGTACCTCTTTTTTTCCCCACATCCTGTCCAGCATTCATTGTTTTCCTTTTCTAATCTTAGCAAATCTGATGGGTGTGAGGAGGTACCTCAGAGTTGTTTTAAGTTGCCTTCTTAATTTATTAATGATTTAGAGTATTTTTTATGACTATTGATAGCTTTGATTTCTTCCTTTGAAAACTGCCTGTTCATATCCTTTGATCCTTTATCAATTGGGGAACGACTTTTATTTTTATAAATTTGGATCAGTTCTCTATATATTTGAGAAATGAGACCTTTATCGGAGAAACTTGTTACAAATATTTTCCCAGTTTTCTGTTCTTCTTCAAATTTTGACTACATTGGTTTTGTTTGTGCAAAAACTCTTTAATTTTACATAACCAAAACCATCCATTTACCTACTTCTTGTGAGCCTTTCTATCTCTTATTTTTTCATGATTCCCCTTGTCCACAGATCTTACCAGTATTTTTTCCCATGTTTCCCTGATTTTCTTATGCTATCACCCTTTATATCTAAATCACTTACCCATTTAGAACTTATCTTAAAATGCAATGTGAGATGTTTGTCTATGCCTTGTTTCTGCCAAACTGACTCTCAGGCATTCCCTTAATTTCTTGTCCCTGAATGAGTGAGAAATTATATGAAAATGCCAAGGAAAAACAAACCTACCTAAACAGGCGTTGCACTTGAATTCCCCTAAACAATATAATACTCTTCCTCCTTTCAATTCTGTATGCAGCTCGTTGTCCATCTGCATTATCTGTCCAAAATAGCTAATGTGGGCAATATTTATATTTCTTCATCTTCCTGTTTTTCCTGTGTGGATTATTAGGCTGGTTTCTTTTGGGGGGGCTGTACTTTTCAAAGAGCATGCACTAAACTATTCTGGGACTTGAGACAATCAGCAAAATGTAATCTAGAAACAGCTTTTGAATGACTTCTACATATATAGGGAATCCTTTTTCCATTTGGATTCTGTGAAAGACATCCTCCTGGATAAAGCACTGGCCTTGGATTCAGGAGGACCTAAGTTCAAATCCAGCCTCAGACACTTGACACTTAACTAGCTGCGTGACCCTGGGCAAGTCACTTAACCCTCATTGCCCTGCAACAAACAAACAAAAAAAAACAAAACCAAAACCAAAACCAAACAAAAATCAGTGAAAGACATCCTCCGTGACAAACATTTTTGGTGAGTGTATATCCCCCTACTTTATGCTTAATTTGGTATTGATAATAAAAGTATCATTGAACAAAGTTTAGTCAACAAGTGTTTACTGAGTGCCTTTCATGTTCCAAGGACTATACCCTAGTATAGTACTATATATACACTAGTATAGTATAGTACTGGGGATATTAATAACAGTGATAATAATAGTCACTAGCATTTATATAGTGCCTACTATGTGCCGTGTATTATGTCAAGCACTTTGAAAATATTATCTCATTTTTGATTCTCACTTGGGATGCTGGTGTTTCTATTATCCCCATTTTTCACATAAAGGAAACTATGGCAGATAGCAGTTAAGGTCACAGAGTTAATACGTGTCTGAGGTTGGATTTGAGCTCAAGTATTCCTAACTCTTTAAGTCCAGCATGCTATGCACTGTGTGATCTAGCTGCCTCAAATACAAAAGTGAGTCACTGTTCTCAAGGTCCCTTACAATTCCGATTCTACTAATTATCCGCAGCCCTGTGTCTATCAAAGACACCAGAGACATCTGGTTTGAGGAAGACTTCTCTAAGGCTGCATTTTGTTTTACTTTGTCATGTGCTTTTCCCCCATTCTGTAAACAATTAACATTATGTGGTCTTTTATTCTCTCCCTTTTTGTTTTCAACTAATTGTGTGACTCATGAGATATCATCTGTTATAGAAAAAAATCATCTGCTCCTCCCATATTTTCATCAACTTGTGTGTGGATGATTCTCATAAAGATTATATGGTGATGAAATACTAAGTTTACTGCTGATCTTTTTTTCCTGCATCCTTTCCATATTTTCAAACCCCAGGATATTGTAGAGCCTGATAAATGAGATATATTATCTAACCTAAACTAAATGTCTACACTAGAAAAAACCAAGTGGAAGAAGAATGCCTGTAGTCCAGACTATGACGTGAAGTTGGTTGGATAACACCACAGGCTCATTTGTCGTCATATCTTGGACAAATAGTGTAGAAGGACAGTGAGCTTAGCCCAAAATTGAACAGGAGAGGGGACTGACTGGACTGTCTTTAGGAGGTTGCACAAATTTTTTTAATGAACCCTCCCCCCCCCAAGCTTCTCTCTGAAACAAAAGCTGATTTTTTTTGGTACCAATATTCTTTCACTACCATCCAGTGGGGGACAGCATGGCATAATAGGTTAAGGGCTGGTTTTGGAGTCAGGAAAACCTAGGTTCAAGGCCTACTTGTAACACACTACTTGTGTGACGCTGGGCAAATCAATTAAGAAGATTTCTGGGAAAATTCTAGAACAGATCCTTTAAGAAATGATTTCTTCCCCTTCAAATTTACTTTAGATTTACTTTCTATGTATTTTACATGTAGACATATGTACATCTTGTCTCCCCCCAAAAATGTAAGCTTCTTGAGGGCAGGGACCAGTTTTGCTTCTTTTTGACACATTATGGGTACTTAATAAATACTTATTGATTTATTGCTATATTGTTAGGTATATTGTAGACAGGATTTCTGATTTCTGTTCAGATGCTAGCAGTACTATCAAGGGTTCTTAACCATTTTTTGGTGTCCCCCTTGGCACCCTGTTAATGCCTATGGTCCATTTCTCAGGACCCTGCTTTTTAAATGCATAAGGTAAGATACATAGGATTAGAAAGGAAACCAATTGTACTGAAATACAAACTCATGGACCCCCTGAAATCTATGTAGATTCCAGGTGAAGAACTCCTCTACTAGATGGTCTGTGAGATTCCTTGATTCTGAAAGACAGAGTGGTTATTAAATCTGACAGTGGCTGAGCAGGTGGGCAACCTGAGGAGGCTCTTGTTATTTATGGTCAGCATGGATGATGACTTATTGATTTTAAAGAATATTTAGAAAAGTAAGCAGTGATTACAAAGAACCAGCTTGGCTTCATCAAGACCAGCTCATATAAAACTAACTTTATTTCCTTTAGTGACAGGGTTACTAAACTAGTAGTTTCAGGGCAACACTGCAAATATAGTTTAACAAGATTTGAGTGAAGTGTTTGATAAAATGTCTCATGCTATTTTGCAGAGAAGATGGAGAGATATATACTAGATCATGCAATGGCTTCAGAAGTGCCCCACTACCTCTAAACAGAAAGTGCCACTGCTCTTCTTTTCTTTCTCTGACCCTGACCCTGAATAGTTTCTTACCTGTTCATTTCCATGGCTCTACTTTAGCATTTCTTGGAGGGCAAGCAGTTAGTTACTTCCTCCTCTGAGCATCCAACTCTCTTCTCTTCAGGAAGATCTTCAAATGTGTGTTTTAGCTCCAAGTATTCAACAATACTTTTCCTTCCCTTCTTCCTCTGTATGACTTTCTTCCACTCTCTAACTTCCTGACAAGGGTCAGATTTCCTCTCTGCCACTTTGAATCCTTCCATTCAAACTCCTTCCTCCATGTAAGGAGAGGCATTTCTGAAGTCCCTTCATCTCCTCCTCTAGGAGAGAGATTTGGAACACAGATGTATGGTATGATTATGGATTTGAGTCAGATTAAACTCTGAGGATGGGGTCTGGAAGGTACCCAGCCCTGCCCCAGTATAGTTAGTTTAGAAGTTTATTGCTTGTCAAATTCTCACTGTCTCCTTTAAGTTTTATTGCCAATTAACAGTATTTTTACTTCTGCTCAGTCTCCCCACTTGTCAGCTACATATTAGTTTTGTCTGCAATCCATCATGTGTCAGAACCCCAGTCAGTGGGTCAGGGAGTTTGCCCACCAATTCAATACTCGGGACTCAAGAAGAAAGGACGGGGCTTGGCACAGGATGCAGTAATTGAGTTGAGACCAGATGTTAAGTGACATGTCTCTTTTTCTCAGAGCAGAATCCCCTTGGCCCTGGGGTCCCCAACAATAGATTATTCTTTTCTTCCCAACATAACTGAAGATAAATTTTAACCCTGTCATCCTTCTAGAATTAACACAACTATAAAACAATGCTAAAACACCTGAGTGACTCTTCCTGTTATTCAGGTTGAATATCTTTAGAGACAGGAGCCGGGAGAGGGGAGTCAGTGGGAACTGTGAGATCTGAAACATCTGACTGTCACTCCCCTGTTTCCTCTTCCTTTGGTTTGACCTTGTTCCCCCTCCCCTTTTCCCTCTTGTTCCTGGAACATGTATGCATGTCTCCATACATTGATCACGAGCTGAACACGAACCCTGGGTGAGACAGGATTGGATGTTAGATTGTGAGCTCGACCTAGTGTGCGTGGGGACTTCCCCTCTGACCAACATTCCTATATAAGGTCAAGGCATGTATTAGCTGGTGCGGCTCAAGCATTGAGCTTGCCCATTCCTGTGGGAATGTAATAAATCTGTCTCTGCTTGACTTGGTGGTCTCCTCGAGTTATTTGGGTAAACTGAGGCAGTTTGCTCCATACACAGATAATAGTTACTTGTCTGTGGCAGAAATGTAAACATTGCACAACCAAATAACTTTAAAAAGATTTGTAAATGAAAACCTTTAATCTTAGAAGAAAACATTGATTTAAAAAAGAAATCATGCCAAACAAACCTCATTCTCTTTTATCAGACTCATAGATGCTAGAAATGCTTTAGACAATAAATAGCATAGCTGTACTTCAGCAAGTTGTTTGAAAAAGTCTCCAGATTCACAAATCTCAGAGTTGAAAAGGGCAAATATCCTTTACAAGTAGCCATCTGGTGTCCACTTGAAAGCCTCCAGTGATAGGGAATCCACTACTCTCTGAGGCAGACTATTCCATTTTTGGATAGCCCTAATTGTTAGAAAAATTTGCCTTATATAGAGCTGAAATCTTCCTCTCTACACTTCCACTCGTCTCTTTTGGTTTCTCTCTTTGAGACTAAGGAGAACAAGGATAATTTGATGATAATCTTGTAGATAAGATAGAAAGATATGGATTAGATGGTAATATTATTCATTGGATTTTGATTTCTCTGAATGACTTGAATCAAAAAGTAAATGGATTTTTGCCAACCTATTAAGTCAGCCTTTAGTGAAGTGTCCCAAAGGTGCTGTTCTTGTCTCTATTCAATAATTTTATCAATGACTTTGTAAAGGCATGGCTGTTATGCTTGTTATATCCGTGACTGACACAAACATGGGAGGAATAGGTGACTCACTAGAGAATAGAGTCAGATTTCAAAAATATATTGACAGGCTGGAAGCATAGACCAAGTCTGAATAAGATGAAATATAATAAGCATAACTATAAAGAATTACATTTATTTTTTTAAGAAATAATTGCACAAATACCATATGGAAGATATATTACTAGGCAGTGCGTCAGGAAAGAACTGGAGGACTGTTTAAAAAGTAGGTTAAAGCTCAAGATAAATCCACAATGGAACACAACAGCCAACAAAGCTAATGGGCCCTCTGGCTACATAGAGTCTTAGAGAGAGTCTAGAAGGAGGGTATTGATGACAATCTTGCTGTCTTCTTCCCTGGTCAGAACAAGTATGCAAAATTGTTTTCAGTCCTGGGTTCATCATTTTAAGTGACAGACTGAAGTATGGCCGAACAATGGTCACCTGGAAGGTAAGAGAAATGAAGACAACTGATGGAGTAAGATTGGTTAAAAACATTAGGGATGTTCAGTCTGAAAAGTCGAAGACTTCTGGGGGGTGGTGGCTAATGATCACTGTCTTCAAGTATTTAAAGGTCTGGCACATAGGATTGTATGAGGAGCACATAGGAAGTTATGAAGAAGCATAGTTCAGTTCAATACAAAGAACAACTTCTGAATAATTAAAACAGCAGTAGTAGTGGTAGTGGTAATGGTTGTGGTGGTGGTGGTGGTGGTGGTAGTAGCAATTAATTGTCTATTAGAGGAGATCTACAAGTGGAGATTGGATGACTACTTGTCAGGTATATTTTAGACAGGATTTCTGATTTCTGTTCAGATGCTAGCAGTACTATCAGGGGTTCTTAAGCATTTTTGGTGTCATGGACCCCCTTGGCAGCCTATTAATGCCTATGATCCATTTCTTAGAACCCTGTTTTTTAAATGAATAAAGAAAAATACATAGGATTAGAAAGGAAACCAATTATGCTGAAATACAAACTCATGGACCCCCTGAAATCTATCCTTGGACCTCTTTATAGACTCCAAGTGAAGAACTCCTATATTAAATGGTCTGCAAGATTCCTTGATTCTGAAAGACAGAGTGATTATTGAATCTGACCGTGGATGATTGGGTGGACAGCCTGAGGAGGCTCTTGTTATTTATGGTCAGCATGGATGATGAAGTACTGAGATTCCTTCATATTTCTATACCTAAAACACAGCCTTGACCAAAGTTGCAAGGAAAAAGTTCCAGTCCAATCTAGTACTATACTGAGGAAAAACCAAACAAACCAACCAAGATATCCTTACAAGCTATTTATTGGCTGATTTAAAGGATCTGTTCATGCCTCTTGTGTGCCCCAAGAATTCAACCTTATTTGTCAGGAATTGGCCATTGCAGAACTAGAGCAGATAATATATCTGGCATCCATACAAGCTTTATCAGGTCAATAAAGCTATATTTCACTTATCATTCTATGTTTACTAGCTATGCCACTATGGGCAAGTAACTTAACCTGGTTACTTCAGTTTTTTCATTTGTAAAATGAGGATAATAACAGTACCTGCTTTCCAAAGTTGAGAATCAACTGAAATAATAATTGTAAAGTGCTTAGCATGTATGTGGCACTTAGTAAGCACTATATAAATGTTAGTTGTCATCACCACCACCACCACCACCATCATCTACTGTCAGAATCCAGGTTATGCAAAATACAATTAGTGGGCCCCTAGAGAGGAGAATGGGTGATATCAGGGTCAAGGAATTCCCAGTCACCCCTACCAAGGTTCAAAGGGTTCTGGTCACTGTGAGTGACCTATCCAGATATAAAATAGTATTAAAAATTAATTATTAGCTAATCTAGTCTGAAGAATTATATAATTGGACTTATGAAAAATTGTAACTATATGAAAAATTATAAGTTTAGAAAAATTATAATTGGGCCATAAGTTCCATCTTGGTCGCCATTCAAATGTAAGAATATTTTACTTACTGGCCTAATTTGGGGGGTCTAATCTGACTGGGGTACTAATCTGTGGCCTCTTGAATCACTGGCTATCTGACTGCTATTAATTTAATATGGGCCATTTATAAAGTTCCACCACACTGCTCCACTCCCAAAATCGATAAGCAAAAGATTAAGAAGCCTCTTCCATTTTAACAGCAGACGGTTTATTTATGAGATACAATTTAAAATTAAGAATACAGGGAAATAAAATGTACAACCTGACTGCGTACCAGCGTGTCTCTTTCCACCTGCTGCGCCTGGAACATTTTTAGCCTCCTCCTACGTACCAACGGACCTTCTTCTATAGCGTTCCCCTCACTGAAAAGCCCCCCTGCTCCCTATCGGCCTCCGTCCCTTCTTGCTCTTAGTTTTTTCTCCTTCCCCTGTCCTCTTAATCTCTTGCATCCTTCTCTGTTCTCTTAATATTTGCTTTCTCTAACCTGTACCCTGTGCTGACTGCTTCTGTGCTCTCCGTTCCCTCTTTACGTAGCCTCAGTCTCCTTAGCGTCCTTGTAGCCCCTTTCCAACCTCTTAACCTTCCGGCCTCTCCCTTCCTCCTCTTAGTCCTTCAGCGTTTTTCTTTCTGTTCTCTTAATCTTCCAGCCTCCTTTCAGAGTCTCTAATCTCTGGAGCCCCCCCCCCCTTTATATATGTTCTTTCTCACCCCTCAAATCTTGGGCTCTCTGCACCCCCACTCACACCAAGCTAATCTGCCAGCCACCCTAGGGCTGCGGCCGGGCTGGGACCCGGATGCTGGAGCGTCCCCTGTGTACCACACCCAGGGCTCCAGGGGCCCGTGCTCCACTGTGCACCTGGGACCTCTGCACGGGCTACGCCAGAGTCCCGCCTGGACGAGCCTGGGATCTCTGGCATAGATCCTCTCAGGGCGAAGGAAGCTGGGGCTTTTTCCCCCAGCTGTCTGACCTGGCATCTCAGCCCAGGGGGCTTTTTGTCTCAGCTGAATTGGAGGGGAAGGGGCACCAGCCCCTCACACAGAAAAAAACCTTGAGGGCCCAAGGCTTTCTAATCTCAGCCCAAAGGTAGGGTCCCCAAATCAAAATAAATTTCCACAATAGGCACCTCTTAATTATTTCAGCCATCACCAGGAACTCAATAAACATTTATTGAGTGTCTGTAATGTGTATAACACTGAAAAAAATTTAGATAAGACATTGTCCCACCTACAGCTTACAGTTTCAGTAGGAGAATAAAACACAAACACCAATTCACTATTTAGTGGGCAGAGTAATGGATTTGTAATCCAGAGGACCTAGATTCAAATCCTAGCTCCACTATTTACTACCTGAGTGACTTTGGGCAAGGACTTAACCTTGAATTTCCTCTTCTGTAAAAATAAGAGAGTTAGACTAGCCTTTGAAGTCCCATCTGAAGTGCCTTGGTAGTCCCATCAATGACATAGATCATAGCCAACACACCTCTAGATACTCCACTGCTCTTTGTATGAGAGTACATAGTAGGCATTTAATAAATGTTTATTGATTGATAGAGGCTATTGCTGGAAAGACTAGTTCAGTTTTATATTTGATCAGCAGCGATCTCCCCTTTTCCCATACCTGCCAAGCTGTGTGGCAGGGGGTGGGATGGGTAGGAGGAAATCAGTTGCACATTCATCATGTTGGTGTGACCATGGGGCTTGAGTACAGTGCCATCTGGTGCATGATTTATAAATTACATTACTGTGATGGTTAATTAATAAAATGACACCCTATTTTCCTCAGGGCTTAAGGGAGACAGTACATGAACTGGTGCCCCAAGTATCCCTTAGGATACTCACCAATAAGGGTGCAATAAGCTTGCACTGGCTTATGAGAGCTAATAGTTAAATTTTCCTTGTGTGAAATTACACACTGGAAATCAACAAATGCTGCAAATCAGAACTTGGTCTATTATTTGGCTAATTATATAGACTTAAGAAAGTGATGGGGAAAATGTTAATAATGCAGGTAAAATTTTAAAGGGTGTCATAATGCAGATTGAAGTATATGTTTTTCTTTTTTTGTCTGTGTTTTCTTTAGAAATTTGGCTAACATGGAAATCTGTTTTGTCTGACCTCACATGTATAATTTATATCTAATTGCTTGCCTTCTCAAGGAGGGGAAGGGGCAGGAGGGAGAGAATTTGAAACTCAACATTTAAAAACATATGTTAAAGTATTTTACATGTAATAGTGAAATATTTAATGAAATAAATTTTTACAATATTTGAGTGTGTCATAGTACTTTTCCCCCCTATCAGGGAGTTGGTTGTTAAACATTTACCAGCATAATACTACTGCCCAAGTATGCTCACACATACCTAGCTTATGCAAGTATCAATTGTCTTTAAAAAAAATTCTCCAAGTTCTTTGTTCATCCACATGGATCTCTCTAGATCCCTTTCCCCCAATGAAATAATATAATCATAGCTTTAGAAATGGAAGAGATGGGGCAGCTAGGTGGTTCAGTGGTTAAAGCACCGGCCCTGGATTCAGGAGGACCTGAGTTCAAATTCAGCCTCAGACACTTAACATTAGCTGTGTCTGGGCAAGTCTCTTAACCCTCATTGCACCCCCCCTGCCCCCCTCTCCCCCTAAAAAAAAGAAATGGAAGAGACCTAAAAAAACATCTAATTCAAAACCTTTATTTTGCAGGTAAGGAATGACTTCACCTCAGGTCATTCCGAGGTTGAGAAGAAAAAGGACTTAACCAAGGCCACAAAGGCATTAAATGGAAAAGATTTGAATTCTATAAGAAGTGTTCTGTAGTTCTCTTTAATACTTATACCTTCCCTCTGTCGATTATCTCTCATTTCTCTTGTCTATGTTTTGTATAGAGTTATTCACAAGTTGTCTCCCCTATTAAATAGTGAGCTTCTTGAGATCAGGGACTGTCTTTTCTCCTTCTTCTATCCCTAGTGCTTAGCATAATATCTGGCACATAGTAGGTGCTTAGATGCTTACCGACTGAGTCCACTTTCAAATCCAGTGCTTATTCCACATAGAATTCTGTTTGTATAACTAACAAATATTTTATCGATTTGTTTTTAAGGTCACTGTCAATTCCCAAACCCCTTTCTCAATAGTACCTACCTTTGGGGGCAGCTAGGTGGTACAGTGGATAGAGCACTGGCCCTCAATTCAGGAGGACCTGAGTTCAAATCTGGCCTCAGACAGTTAACACTTACTAGCTGTGTGACCCTGGGCAAGTCACTTAACCCCAATTGCCTCACAAAAAAAAAAAATTTTTTTTTTAAATAGTACCTACCTTTGTGACAAGGGAAAATATTTAAACAAAACAAAACAACACATCGACCATGTTGCATTTATCAGTCCCCTAGAATCAAGATCAGTAATTCTTTCAATCTGAAATCTAATGTTATTTTCCTTTCAGTCACTGTGTGTTTTATTCTGTTAGTTTTCTGTTTCCTTCATTCTGCAACAGCCCAGGGAAGTCTTTTCAAGCTTCTCTATATTCGTCATTTTTGTTATTTCTTATGACATAATGACATTCATGTTGTTGTTCAGTCATTTCAGTTGTGTCCAACTTTTCATGACCCTATTTGGATTTTCTTGGTAAAGATACTGAAGTGGTTTGCCATTTTCTTCTCCAGCTTATTTTATAGATGAGGAAACTGAGGCAAATGGGGTTGTTACTTGCCCAGTATCACACAGATAGTATCTGATGTCAGATTTGAACTCAAGAAGAGTCTTCCTGACTTCAGACCCAGCATTCGATCTACTGTGCCAACCTAGCTGCTCCTTTCACATTCATATGATGCAATTTTCAATTCCCCAATCAAAGGGCAGCCACTTTGTTTCCATTTTTAAAAATTTGCACAAAAAGTGTTATAAATATTTTGCTAAATATAGGAAGTTTCCCTCTGTCTTTGACCTTTTTAGTGTATATGCCTCACAGGGCTAATGTTAAGGTCAAAACATATGGATAATTTAGCCACTTTTCTTACATAATTTAAAAATTTTCCCGTACAATTCATAGTCCCACCAGTAGTTGGGCCAATCCACAGTCTTGCCAGCAGTTAAGTAGTGTGATTGTTTCCCCCACATTGACTATTTCCATCTTTTATTATCTTTGCCAGTTTTCTGGGTGTGAGGTAAAACCCGAGAGTTGTTTTAATTTGTATTTCTCTTTACATTATTTGGAAGCATTTTATAAACAGGATAGTTGATAATTTGCATTCCTTCTTTTGAAAACTATTTACGTCCTCTGGCCGTGTATTTATTGAAGAATTCTACTCACAGCTTTAGGATTTCATTCCTGTGAACATCAAATCTCTCCTGGTCAGACTTCTGTAGAATTTTAAGCCACTTATTCCCATGTTTCCTTTTCATGAATTTTTAAAAGTTAGTCCTCATCAAATTCATGCTGAACATCAGGCTATCCTCAGCTTTCCTCTCCATTTCTATAACAGATCTGAGTTTGGAGTAGTTACTGGCTACCAAAGGTTTTTTTGTTTTTTTTTTAAACATTTCTGCTTTAGTAATCAGTTACTCCTTGTTAATCAGAATCAAGTTCAGAGTCACATTTTCCTTCTTCTACCTTTTAAAAATGAAACCACTGAGTTAAGAATCGGTTAACTCCTCGATTTTTATCATAAAAGTGTTTTATTATTTTCTAGTTACATGTAGAGATAGTTTTCAACATTTGTATTTATAAGATTTCTAGTTTCAAATTTCTCTCTCTCCATCGCTTTCCTTTCTCTTCCCCAAGACAGCAAGCAATCTGATATAGGTTATATATGTACAATCACATCAAACATACTTCTGCATTAGTCATGTGGTGAAAGAAGAATCAGAACAAAAGGGAAAGACCTCAAAAAAGAAAGTAGAAACTGTATGGTTCAATCTGCATCTAGATTCCACAGTTCTTTTTTCTGGATTTTGAGAACATTTTCCATTATGAGTCCTTTGGAATTATCTTGGATCATTGTATTGCTGAGAAGAGTTATGTCTATCACAATTGATCATCACACAACATTGATACTGTGTACAATGTTCTCCTGGTTCTGCTCATTTCACTCAGCATCAGTTCATCTAAGTCTTGCCATGTTTTTCTGAAGTCTGCCTGCTCATCATTTCTTTCTTCCTTCCTTCCTTCCTTCCTTCCTTCCTTCCTTCCTTCCTTCCTTCCTTCCTTCCTTCCTTCCTTCCTTCCTTCCTTCCTTCCTTCCTTCCTTCCTTCCTTCCTTCCTTCCTTTTTTGTGGGGCAATGGGGGTTAAGTGACTTGCCCAGGCTCACACAGCTAGTAAGTGTCAAGTGTCTGAGGTCGGATTTGAACTCAGGTCCTCCTGAATCCAGGACTGATGTTTTATCCAGAGTCACCTAGCTGTTCCACTGCTCATCATTTCTTACAGCACAATAGTATTCCATTATATTCATATACCACAACATGTCTAGCCCTTCCCCAATTGATGGGTAGCCCCTCAATTTCCAATTCTTTGACACCACAAAAAGAGCAGCTATAAATATTTTTGTACATGTGGGTCCTTTCCCCCTTTTTATGACCTTTTTGGGATAAAGACCTAATAGCGGTATTGCTGGGTCAAAGGGTATGAACAATCCCATAGCCCTTTGGGCATAGTTCCAAATTGCTCTACAGAATGGTTGGATAAGTTCACAGCTCCACTAACAATGAATTAGCGTTCCAATTTTTTCTACAGCTTCTCCAACATTTATTATTTTCCCTTTTTGTCATATTAGCAAATCTGATGGGTGTGAGATGGTACTTCAGAGTTGTTTTAATTTGTATTTCTCTAATCAGTAGTGATATAGAGCATTTTTCATATGGCAATGGATAGCTTTGATTTCTTCATCTGAAAACTGCCAACTTTGACCATTTTGCAATTGAGGAATGACTTGCATTCTTATAAATTTTATTTAGTTCTCTATATATTTTAGAGATGAGGCCTTTATCAGAAACACTGGCTGTAAAAATTATTTCCCAACTTTATGCTTCCCTTCTAATTTTGGCTTCATTGCTTCTGTTTGTACAAAAACTTTTAAATTTTAATTTGATGTAATCAAGGTGATCCATTTTGCATTTCATAATATTCTCTGTCTCTTGTTTGGTCAAAAATTCTTCTCCTCTCCATAGATCTGGGAGATAAACTATTCCTTCCTCTCCTAATTTACTTATGGTATCACCCTTCATGTCTAAATCATGTATTCATTTTGACCGTATTTCAGTATATGGTGGAAGATGTTGTTCTATGCCTAATTTCTGCCTTACTATCTTTAACTGCTCCATTTTTGACAGACAGGTCCAGTGTTTATCTAGATGGTTGAAGTTCCTTATTTCCCAAACTCCTCATGATTTTTTCATTCTTTTCAAGTAGTCCATAGTATATGTAGAGAGATAGAAGGGTTTTTTTTTTAATGGTCAAAAATAGATTCACTGCTGAGAGTTACATAATAAAAGAAGAAATCTGGATTAGAGAGAGAGCAATGTCTTTGCTTCCTTCACTTTTCTTTTGTTTTGGATGAAATTCATTTGCAAGTCAGGGTAGAAAAGAATTTGGGAACTTCTTGGCACAGTGGATAGAGCACAGGGCCTAGAGTCAGGAGGACCTTAGTTGAAATTTGACCTCAGACACTTACTGTCTATGTGACCTTGGGCAAGTCACTTAACCCTGTTTGCCTCAGTTTCTTCATCTGTAAAATGATTTGGAGAAGAAAATAGCAAACCATTCCAATATCTTTGTCAAGAAAACTCCAAATGGGGTCACAAAGGGTTGGACACAACTGAAACAATCGAATAACAAAAAAAACCAAAGTCAGATGAAGGATTTTGATCACAGCTCCAATATGTCCATTAAAATTCTGTGGAGACTGTGAGGTTGCTTTTCATTGGAGGTCTTTAAGTGAAGAATAAGTGCCTATTTGGGGGTGATATTATGGAAAATATTTCTATACTGGTAAGGGTTAGACTAAATGACCTCTGGTATTTCTTCCGATTCTGTGATTTCCCTTTGTCACCTTAGATGGCTTGGCCTAGGTGAGGAAGCAGTTTAAGCAGCTGCAGTCATCAATTGACTTGTGACTCAGCAAGATTACCTGGTAGTGGGGATGCTCACTGCTTTCTAATCCAAGGACCCTATTAGAACCAATGATTAAATATGTCCATTTTTTTTTAGGGAAAGCCAGTGGAGACCTTATTTTTTCTTGGATAGTGTCAGGTCACCATTAGGATGCTGTTCTTCATTTTATCAATTGATCAGGCAGGGGTAGGTGTTGTGATCAGGAATCTGGGTGCAGGTGCACTTAACTGAGCAATCAGTAGGAGAATCTATTGCTTCAGCACTCTGGGACATTGTGCCCTGGGTGATGTTTGATGACTTTCAAAGGACATGGGATATTATAATACAGTGATAAGCCTTAAGCGGGGTAACTGCTTGATTACATGAATTATAATTTTTATTTTTAAAAATTACTTTATTTTGGGGGCAGCTAGGTGGCGCAGTGGATAAGCACCGGCCCTGGATTCAGGAGTACCTGAGTTCAAATCTGGCCTCAGACACTTGACAATTACTAGCTGTGTGACCCTGGGCAAGTCACTTAACCCCCATTGCCCCGCCAAAAAAAAAAAAAATTACTTTATTTTATTTTGTAGGCGTGGTGAGAAGGCATTTTTATTTGGGTGCAGGATAGAATAGATAGTTGCAGAAGTCCTGTCCAACTCTGAGATTTTGTGCTCTACTTCTGTGATACTATGAGGTGACACCAAAATCACGTCCCAGGAGAAGAGTGGGATGAGCTGCCAATCTGAGTTCTGGAAAGGTGTGAACATTCACTGAGTTCAGCATCTGTTCATCCTAGCTCTGCAAGTTATCTAAAGGGTAAAGGCAGACCTGAAACTACAAAACCACATCTCTATGATATGTTCAACGGAGGGCAGAGACTCTGAAACATTAGCGTGAATGTACATAGCATATTTCGTGGCAAAACCAGGTCCCCCACACTGGAGGCAGCTGTCATCACAGCACATATTATTTAAAGAAAATGAGGCCTCCATCTAGCTCTGACAAGATTATTCATTCAGTTCATTCAATAAGTATTTAAAGGCCTACTGTATGCAAAGCCCTATGCTAGGGAGGGTTTGAGGTACAAAATATAGACATGGCAGAATTAAAATTTGGGGACTTTTTGTCTTTTTGCAGGGCAATGGGGGTTAAGTGACTTGCCCAGGGTCACACAGCTAGTAAGTGGCAAGTGTCTGAGGCCGGATTTGAACTCAGGTCGTCCTGAATCCAGGGCCGGTGCTCTATCCACTGTTCCACCTAGCTGCCCCTGGAATTATAATTTTTACCATCACAACATCCTATAGATATCCCCTTCTCTCCATTCCATAGCTGCTATCCTGGTTCAGGTCCTCATTACCTCATGCCTTAACTATTGCAATAGCCTTCTGATTGGTCTTCCTCCCTCAAGTCTCTCTGCATTTAAATCCTGTTATTGTTGTTTGTCCTTTGTGTTTTTTGGTTGTTTGGGGTTTTTTGTTTGGTTGGTTGTTTTTTGGGGTTTTTTTTGGCAGGGCAATGAGGGTTAAGTGATTGTCCAGGGTCACACAGCTAGTAAGTGTCAAGTGTCTAAGGCTGGATTTGAACTCAGGTCCTCCTAAATCCAGGGCCTGTGCTTTATCCACTGTGCCACCTATGTGCCCCTTGTCCTTCATTATTAAAGAGGAGCATGACAGATGTCATGAATTGCACTAAATTAAAGTGAGGGAGTGCTGAGCAAGGTCACCAGCCTCACTCTCTCCTCTAGAGCCATCTGGGTCCAGTGGCAAGGTATACATCAGGATGACTGGAGGGGCAGCTAGGTGGTGCAGTAGATAAAGCTCTGGTCCTGGAGTCAGGAGGACCTGAGTTCAAATCTTACCTCAGACACTTACTGGCAAGTCACTTGACCCCAATTGCCTTGAAAACATCTGGGGCCATCTCTAGTCATCCTGATGTATATCTTGCCACTGGACTCAGATGGCTCTGGAGGAGAGAGTGAGGTTGGTGACCTTGCACAGCCCTCCCTCACTTAAATCCAATTCAGTACAAGTCATGACATTAACCTGATGTCACGGTCCTCTTCAAGAACAAAGGACAAACAACGATAACAAGCTTCTCAAGGACAGAGACCATTCAAATCCCCTTAACTGCCAAAGTAATTTTCCCTAAAGCACATGTCACCACTCTACTTATTAAACTCTAATGGATACCTATTGCCTCTAGGATCAAACAAAATACTGTTTGGTTTTGGAAATTGGCCCCTTTCTACCTTTCTATCCTTCCTTCATCTTTCTTCTCTCCACTTGCTCCTCTCTATGCTCCAGCTACACTGAAATTTTTATTTTTTGGAGGGGTGAGGCAATTGGGGTTAAGTGACTTGCCCAGGGTCACACAGCTAGTAAGTGTCAAGTGTCTGAGACTGGATTTGAACTCAGGTACTCCTGACTCCAGGGCTGGTGCTCTATCCATTATGCTACCTAGCTGCCCCTACACTGAAATTCTTGCTGTTTCTCCTATGTAGAGAAGACTACCTCACGATTCTGTACCATTTCTCTGGCTGTCCCCCACGCCTGGAATGCTCTCCCTTTTCAGCTTTGCCTCCCAACTTCCCTGGCTTCCTTCAAGACTCAGTTCAAATCCCACCTTCAGCAGGAACTCTTTCATATGCCCCCTCTCCCCTCCCCTCTGAGATGACTTTTCATTTATATTGTATATAACTAGCAATTTTTTTGTCATGTTGTTCCCTGCACCTTTCACCCCCACCTCCTAATACAATGTGAGCTCCTCCATAGCAGGGATTGTGTTTTCACATTTCTTTGTATATTTAGCACTTAAGCAGTGCCTGACACATAGTAAGTACTCAATAAATGCTTGTCCACCGACAGGCATGAATGAGTTTAACAAGTTAAGGAGACATTTGAAGCTGCCAGGAAACAATCTTGGCAGAACTCTTTCAGAAGCCTTGATGGAAGTTTTCTAAGAATGCTCATCAAGGTGCCTTTCTCCAGACAAAAAGGCAAGTCCTTTGGTATACTCATCCAGCCAAATGCTAGACTGGGAATAGTGAGCATGGTACCCAAAGGACTGAGAGGGAGCTGAAACACAGGAACAGTCTTGAGTTCATGTATCTGGACATTAGCTGGCAAATTCAGGTTTCATTGGATCAGCATTATAGGGCACATCATGCATGGTCTCTGTTTCTAGTATGTAAGTAGAGGTCATCTGATTCTCCCATGTCTCCAGAACAAAAAGGGAAAAAGCAGAGCTTGTAAATAGGCAGGAGAAAAGAGGGATTTGACCACTAGAGGTCATCGAGAGTACAGCTTTTCTGGGCTCCTACAGATGTGTGTCTGAATGTGGAGGCCTGGATCAATTAGCAGGATGATGAAGGTAATACTATTCTTTGAGACCTAGGTATCACTGTAGGTAGAGTGTTGGATAAGGAGTCAGGAAAACCTGAGTTCAAATTCTGTTCTAGACACTGTGACCTTTGACAAGTGACTTTACTTCTTTAAGCCTCAGTTTTCTGATCTAAAAATGAGGGCAATAATAGCATATTATAAATAATATATGGGGCAGCTAGATGGTGCAGTGGATAAAGCACTGGCCCTGGATTCAGGAGTACCTGAGTTCAAATCTGGCCTCAGACACTTGACACTTACTAGCTGTGTGACCCTGAGTGAGTCACTGAACCCTCACTGGCCCACAAAATAATTAATTATAATAATAAGTAATAATGTTAATTATAATAATAAGTAATAATATTATGTACTATAATATAATAATATTGTTATGTAATAATATATTATTATTATATGAGGTAGGAAGATCAATTAGGAAGCTATTCAAATAATTTTGGCAAGAAGCTATAAAGACCTGAACCAAAATTGTAGATATGTGAGTAGAGAGAAGGGGTAGAATGCAAAAGCTGTTGTAAAGGTAGAAATGGCAAAATTTGGCAGATTGAATATATGGGGTAAGAGAGAGTAAGAAGTCCAGGATAACACCAAGACTAGATACCTGATACACTGGAAGGATGGTGGTAATGTCAACAGAAATGAGGGAATTTAGATGAGAAGAAAGTTTAGAGAGAAAGATGAGTTTAGTTTTAGATTTCTTGAATTTAAGATGTCTCTGGGATATCCAATTTGACATGTCCAATAGGCCACTGATGATGTGGGACTGAAGCTCAGGGAAGAGACTTCAGCTATATATAGATCTAGGAGTCATCTGCATAGAGGTGATAGTTAAGCCTCTGGTAGTTGATGATTTTAGGAGTAGAGAGTGTAGAGGATGGCTAATATAGAAATATGTTTTACATGACTTCACATGTATAATGGCTATCATTTTACTTGCCTTCTCATGGATGGGGAAGGGGCTGGAGAGAAAGAATTTGAAACAAAATAAAAAAGTAAATGTTAAATTTTTTTTTTAATTTAAAGAGAGTAGAAGAGGGAGAAGAGAAGAGGGCTGAGGACAGAAGCTTGGGGAATACCCAGTTTGGGAAAATTATATGGATGATGACTCAACAAAGGAGACAGAGAAGTCAGACAAGAAGGAGGTGAATCAGGAGGGAGTAGTATCATGAAAATCCAGAGAGAAGAGTATCCAGAAGGAGAGGATGATGATCATCAAATGCAACAGAGAAGTTGAGAAGGATTAGGACTGAGATCATCAGATTTATAATTAAGAGAGAGAGAGAGAGAGACACCTCCATGGTGCTCTCATGATCACTCACAGTATTACAATAAAACTTGGGAAACTGAAAAAAAAATAATTAAGAGAGATTTCATAATTTTCATAAGAGGAATTTCACAATTTTGGAGAGAATAGTTTCAGTTGAGTGATGAGGTCAGAATAGCTTTAGTGAGAAGTGAAAAAGGAAATCAACTATGGAGGAGAAAAAAGTATTCAGGTGGTGGAGGAAAGGTATTAAATGCTCAGGGCTCCTGACACAATTACTCCAAAAACAGCTATAAGACAACTCCTGGAGCAGCAGAACACACAAAAAGACAGGCTGAGATTATTTTCCAGCCAAAGACAGTTTAGAAGCTTGACAGGAGGGGGCCCCTGTGCTGGGCTGGGAGTGGAGTCTAACCCCACAATCATGTCAACAGGGATCCAGCCCCAGGCAGGCTGCACCAGAGCCAAATTAGATGCAGCACCAGCATCTTTTGGAACTAAGCTTACAGTCAGGTGAGAGGGCTGAAGACTGACAGGGTGAGGGGGGAATACAGGGGTATCTGCGGGACCTAAGGAGGAATTCCATAGTCCTACCCTAGTAGGGAACCAGGAAGAAATCTTGAGTGGTGGGAGATCCAGGTTCTGTCCGCTCCCAGCCTTTACAAACTCAGAGCTAAGAATCACAGCACACAAAATTTTGCTGCCTAGTAAATTAGCAAGTTGGTCTGTTAAGGGCTAAAATTCTAGCTAAACTGTCTAAAATATCTAATGAGTGGTCGCCAATCAATTACAAGCTTTAGCAAGAGTTAGACTTTTAAGCATTTATTAAGGAGAATAAGAATTTGGTAAAGAGAGAGAAAGGCCTAGATTCCTATCTATTAAAGGGAGAGCACATTTCTAGCTCCGCTCTCCACCAGAGTCCAAAGGAAAGAGCGTGAGACCGAGCGCCAGTCTCTTCCTTCCTCCTCCCACTAGTCCGCGTCACTTCCTGATGCCAAAGAAAAGACTCCTGGTCTTGCCCTCAAAGACCTTCGCTTCATGGGCAGAACTCTTCTACAGTAAGTCTCCAGCAGGTGGCGTCATTCCAATCGTTACAGGTCTGAGGTTATCTTCAGACTAGAGAACAGGCCAGGCCAGTGAAAAACCTTCCCTTCCTTAAACTGAAACACCTGGGATTCTCTAAAACTTGGGACAGTGTAGCCTGGAAGTAGGGCCCCACTGTGAGAGGGAGTTAAAAGTCAAGTAAAAGACAGGCAAGATGAGCAAGCAGAGAAAGTTGAGAACCATAGAAAGTTTCTTTAGATCGAGGTGCACCCTCAGAAGAGGATAGCAACATCAGGGTTCCTACATCCAAAGCTTCTAAGAAAAATATGAATTGATCTCAGGCCATAGAGGTGCTCAAAAAGGACTTTGAAAACAAAGTATGAGAGGTAGAGGAAAAAATGGAAAAAGAAGTGAGAGTGATGCAGGAAAGTCAGGAGAAAAAAAGTCAGTAGTGTAAAGGGCTAAAATTATAGCTAAACTATCTAAAATCTCTAATGAGTGGTCGCCAATAAATTATAAGCTTTATCAAGAGTTAGACTTTAAAGCATTTATTAAGGAAAATAAGAATTTGGTAAAGAGAAAGGGAAAGGCCTAGATTCATCTATCTATTAAAGGGAGAGAGCATTCCTAGCTCTGCTCTCCGCCTAAGTCCACAAGAAAGAGAGCGAGTCAGAGCGCCAGGCTCCCCCTTCTTCCTCCCACAAGCAAAGGTCACTTCCTCATGCCAAAGAAAAGACGCATGGTCTTGCCCTCAGAGACCTTCACCTCATGGTGGAGCTTTTCTACAGTAAGTCTCCAGCAGGTGGCATCATTCCAATTGTTACAGTAGCATGAAAAGCCAAATGGAGAAAAAAAAGTATTCACTTGCTTCAATGAGGATCCATTTTAAGTTAGATAACATGAACTTGTAATGTACCCAGTCAGCAGTGTTGGGAGAGTTTCTTCAGCTTCCTTTAGTAGCTAGTGAATAGGAAAGAAAGCAAGCAGATGAAAGGAATGATCCAGGACTGAGATTTGGCAAGTGAAGAATAGACAGAGAACAAGGGGGCAATGGATTTAAGAGCAAAGGACACCATAGAACTGAAATGGCAGATTATTAGGCTGAGGTTGGAAAGGGAAAGAAATTACGTTAGAGCAGGGATAATAGCTCAAGGAAGTTCTGAGTGATGGAAGGAATGGAGTTCTCCATGGATGAAGAAAAAGTATAGGAAAGGTGGGTGTAGGACCGGAAGAGATAGAAGAGAAGGTCGGGAGTGGAGATGGTGGGTGGTAGTACCTAGTGACTTGATCTGGGTTTAGCCAGCCTTCTAGGTGTAGGTGTCCCTGATGTTCAGAGGACAGCTGTTGCTGCTATTTGGTCAGGAAGATTCTTTTCTTATCATTCGCTTATAAAGAATGGCTAGAAAAGATAGCAGTTGGTTAAAGGTCTGCTAGAGGCATTTAAGGTTATGATTTCAACCAGCCAATAAACATTTATTAAGCACTTACTATGTTCAGACATTGTACTAACTTCTGGGGACACAAAAAAAGGCAAAAGATAGCCCCTGCCCTCAAGGAGATTACAATCTGATGGAGTTGATGGTATACTATTGTGACATGATGGGTTGGAGGATTGTTAAAATCACTTGGGAGCTGATTAGAACTGGCTCTGGCACATCCCTTAATGTATTCATAGATATAAGCCTAATGGAAGAGCTGTTTAGTAGTCCTCTAGTATGTCCATTAAAGAGAAGGCAATTATGAAAGGGTAGTAAGGTCAGTTCAATTCAGCCAGCACTTATCAAGTATCTTTGTTGTTGTTCACTTGTTTCACACAGGTAGTAAATGTGTAAGGCTAGATTTGAACTCATGAAGATGAACTATATTTCTTCTAAGCCCAGTACCACCTAGCTGTCCAACAACATTCTAATGCCATGCTTTTCAGTGTGGTTGCTGTTGTTTAGCTGATTAGTCACATCTGACTCTTCATGACCCCATTTTAGGTTTTCTTGGCAAAGATACTGAAGTGGTTTGTCATTTCCTTCTCCAGTTCATTTTTACAGGTGAGGAACTGAGGCACCTGAGTTAGGTGACTTGCCCAGAGTCACATAGTTAGTAAGTGTCTGAGGCCAAATTTGAACTCAAGAAGCTGAATCTTCCTGATTCCAGGCTTGGCATCCTATCTACTTCACTACTACTGCCTACTATGTACAAAACAAGAAGATGCAAAAAGAAAAATGGAGAATGGTATACTTCTTCTTCTTCTTTTTTTTTTTTTTTGGCAGGGCAATGGGGGTTAAGTGACTTGCCCAGGGTCACACAGCTAGTAAGTGTCAAGTGTCTGAGGCCGGATTTGAACTCAGGTACTCCTGAATCTAGGGCCGGTGCTTTATCCACTGTGCCACCTAGCTGCCCCAAATGGTATACTTCTTGCTTCAAGGGGTATGCCTTTTTCTAGAGGAATATAGCCTATACTTATAAAAGAAAAAGTAGATATGACCACAATTTCTTTTTTCTTTTCTTTTTTTGTTGCAGGGCAATGAGGGTTAAGTGACTTGCCCAGGGTCACAAGCTAGTAAGGGTTAAGTGTCTGAGGCCAAATTCGAACTAAGGTTCTCTTGAATCCAGGGCCAGTGCTTTATCCACTGTGCCACCTAGCTGCCCCCATGACCACAATTTCAAGAGAAAGAAGATACTACCAGGAGAGCAGGAGAGGGCTAATGTAGAAGCTGGCACCTGAGTGGTGCTTTGAAGGAAGATGGAGATTCAATGAGGTGAATGAAGCTGTGGAGAGAGTATATTCCATGGGTAACAGTCTTTGCAAAAGCACACATGTAGGGAGATGGAATATTGTATATGGGAGACAACTATCAGGTCCGTTTGACAGCAACAGAGAGTACATGGAAAGGAGTGATATGAAATAAGACTGGAAAAGTAGAAGGGAACCAGACCGTGGAGGACTTCAAATTCCAGGCTGAAGATATTGCGTTGCCACTAAAGAGGAAAGGTGACATACTTAGACTTGTGTTTCAGGAATACCAATTTGGCAGCTATATAGAGGAGAGGTTGAAAAAAAGGGAGACCAGGAGAGGGGACAGCAAGGTGGCACAGTAGATAGAG
Organism: Dromiciops gliroides; assembly: GCF_019393635.1. Taxonomy (NCBI): domain Eukaryota; kingdom Metazoa; phylum Chordata; class Mammalia; order Microbiotheria; family Microbiotheriidae; genus Dromiciops; species Dromiciops gliroides. Next base: position 585,673,529 of record NC_057863.1, on the reverse strand, counting down.
CACTGGACCTTGAGTTAGGAAGATTCCTCTTCCTTAGTTCAGATCTAGCCTCAGATACTTCCTAGCTGTGTGACCCTGGGCAAGTCACTTTACCCTGTTTGCTTCAGTTTCCTCATATGTAAAATGAGCTGGAGAAGGAAATGGCAAAACACAAACCAATCCAGTATCTTTGTCAGGAAAACCCCAAATGGGGTCACAAAGAGTAGAGTAGCTCTACCCCTTAATTGGTTATAACCTTGGACACATTATTTCATCTCTCTAAGCCTTGGTTTCTTCATTTCTAAAATGAGTAGGTTGACTGCATGGCCTCCAAGGTCCCCTCCAGCTCGGAAGCTACAGCTTCTTATACTCTGAGGGCAAGTCATTTAATTTCTAGGAAGTTCAGTGTCCTTGTCTGTGAAATAGGCATAACGTCACTACAAATCTCTCTCAGAATTATTGTGATGAAAGCACTTGGTAAACTTTAATGCCTTATATGCATATGAACTGTGAAGGCTGCTCCCCCAAAAGTCTGGGGCAGTCCAGCAGGGACCTCAGCCCATTGGGAAGGATGCCAGAAAGACTACTGTGGCCAGGGCTGTGGGGAATTCCAGCGAGTAAAGTCCCATAAAAAGGACTATTTGCTCAAAAAATCCAGTGAGTTTCTCCAGTTGCCTGGGTCTTGCTTGTGCATAGGCAGAGCAGCTAACTCTACCATCTTCTGGAGCTAAGCATTCCTTTTCTATAAGGTTTTGACTCAGTTGTGAGCTACTCACAGAATTCTGGGCCATCAACACCTTAGTTTCTCTTGGGAGCAACAGGCCTAAAGGACAGACAGAAACCTGCCCTTGGCAGGGCCATGAGAAGCTGTTTGTTTTTGTTTGGGGTGAAGCAAGATTGTACTGTGCCCACTTCCAAGATTAATGGGAGGAGAGAGTCAACAAAACTGGGGAAAGAGCTTTGCAACTGGAATTACTATCCAAAGGTCAAATCCAGGAATTCATTGAGTGACCAATCTAGGAAGGAGAAAATAATCTGGGTTCAGGGAAAAATGAATCCAAAGCCAAGGGAGTGGGCATGGCAGTCTGGACAGAACGAGATCAGAAGAATGTCGTAGAGGTTTTGACTGATAAAAATTTGCAGGTGAGGAAACTGAGGCAAACAGGGTTAAAGTGACTTGCTCAGGGTCACAGAGTTAGTTAAGTGTCTGAGGCCCAGTTTGAATTCAGGAAGAGGAATCTTCATCACTCTGCGCAAGCCTGGTGCTCTATCTACTGTACCATCTAGCTGCCCCATCTTTTACCCTTAGGCCAATTCTATATTCAACACACCAAGCTGCCCACTGGGAATACAAATGGAAGTAGAAAGAAAGAGTTCCTGCTCACAAGATTACATAGACAGCTCAGCAACCAATTTAGATTTTTATAAAGATATGCTTGGGGCTGCATAGATAATGAAATGACCAATGGGGAATGATTAGTGAGTGATTATAAGAGGCACTTGTTTGCTTATATTGAATCATGGAATATAATCTCTAACAAGCCCTGTAGGAGTCAGGACACCTACATTCTAGTCCTTGCTCTGCTATGAACTAGCTATGTGACCTTGGGCAAGTCACTTAACATCTCTAAAATGAGTCCGTTGGGCTTAAATATTTCTAAACATTCATTTTATCTTGCCTGGAACCAGTCCCTCTGAACTGCTAATTAATGTGTGGAATTATTCATTGAATAAGGGAATGGAACCACCAGAGGGTCTCTCCAGGTGGAATGGGAAAGGCAAAGAACATCTGGTTCTTTGGATACTTGCCAGGAAAGACCATGATGACAGCTGGGAGCAATATTTTAATCACCCTTTAATAAGGTACAGAACAGTAGAGAGATAAATGGTAAGAGGACATGTACACAGGCAGTGTGAGGAAGGGGAAGAGGTGGTGGAAGAAGGCAGGCTTTGTAGGGAAGAAAATGAGGAAAAGGGGGTAAGTCACTTACATAATGGCAAATCAACGTTGAGAGCAATTTAATAGCATGGACTCAGGAAATGGAAGAGTACTCAGCAGGGAAGGAATTTGGAGTCTCATTTAAAAAAAATTTTTTTTTTAGTGAGGCATTTGGGGTTAAGTGACTTGCCGGGGGTCATACAGCTAAGTAAGTGTTAAGTGTCTGAGGCTGAATTTGAACTCAGGTACTCCTGACTCCAGGGCCAGTGCTCTATCCACTGCACCACCTAGCTGCCCCTTGGGGTATCATTTTATAGGGTTTGGGTGGGGAGCAGACTAACTCTCATCTGTGCCACCTTTGGATTCATTCATTAACATATCCATATCATCTAAAAGTTATCAGAAATGCCTGGTGTTCTGTTGGGTTTACTGTAGATGATGTCTGCAGCGCACCTGAAGCTTACAGACCATGGGGAGTTAGCAGGACCAAAAGGCCCCTACAGTTAGACCTACCTGGCTTCCCCTGATTTAGCACATAGTCTCAGGATATGACTGTTAGTTAATTTGTGATACAGTTTACAAGTAACCATTATGCTTCTTTAATCTATGGGAAAGTCTGTAAGTGACTTTTAGGTTTCCCTTTGCAATCTTACTTCCTGCACTTGTTACTTTATACTGGCTACTTATAAACGTACTATACTAACTATAAGAGGGGTGGTTGTTAGGAGGATGGAAAAGAGATACAATTTTAACATACCCTTTATTCTACTTCCTTGCTATCTTTATACCCTACGCACTTATTCCTGTTCCCTGCCCTCTCTCCCCCTTCCAAAACGACCTCTGAGAATAGTAATCAAATCAACACTACTATTCCCGGACAAGTTAATCAATTGCCTATGACTCCATCCCTCTGACTTTCCTGTCCAAAATACTCCTCCCCATCCACCAATCCTCTCTAAATATTGTCTTCCCATATTAGAATATAAACTCCTTGAGGACTAGCACACTTCCTTGTTTGCATTTTTATGTCCAGGGCTCAGGATAGTGCCTGGCATATAGTAAGCACTTAATAAATGCTTTTTCTTTCGTTCATTCTACATTCATATACATACTATATTACAAATGAGGAAACGAAGGCACAGAGAATGGAAGAGAATTACTCAACATTACAGAGCCAGGAGGGGACAGCTAGGTGGCGCAGTGGATAAAGCACCTGCCCTGGATTTGAGAGGACCTGAGTTCAAATTCGACCTCAGACACTTGACACTAGCTGTGTGACCCTGGGCAAGTCACTTAACCCTCATTGCTCCGCAAAACAAAAGCAACTTAAAAAAATTTAAAAAAGAAAAACATTACATAGCCAGTCAGGGGCAAGAATTAATTAGAGCTCAGGTCTCCTGCTTCCCAACTGAGGGCTCCTCTTGACAGCATGACGTGTTTTTGTGTGTACGAGTGGGTAGGTAGGAGTGTTGCTACCCAAGGAAAGGAATCCGAAGGAAAGGGAAAAGTAGAGGCAAAGGTTGCCCTGGGATGGGGCCCCCAGTGAGAGCCTCAGCTTCCCATGGACTCAGATCCCATGTGGTCAATTCCAGGAACATCCTGTCCCTTTGGGACAAAGATTCCTCTGTATTCCTGTCTCCTGCTCCTCTGTACTTTCCCTGTCGAGGTCTCTGACCCCTGGCTCAAAGTTCGCAAGCTAGGTCAGCCTTTAGCTAATTTGACTGTGTGTGTGTGTGTGTGTGTGTGTGTGTGTGTGTGTGTGTGTGTGTGGAGAGATGGCAGGTGTTGGGGAATTTGACAGTGGGGGTGGGGGAGTGTTGAGAGGGGGAGAATGGGGGGTGGAGTGTCAGAAGACTGATTATCCATCTACTCCCTTCTTCTATTTCTTTCTGCTAACAATAATAACTAATGCTTATAGAATGCTTTAAATGTTGCAAAGCACTTTATTTCCATTATCTCTTTCAAGCTTCTCAGCAACCTGGTGAGGTAGGAACTATGGGTGTTTTTTATCTCCTTTTTGTAAATGAAAGTTTGCAGATGAAGTGATGCTCAACCTCATGTGTTAGTAAGCATCCGAAGTGGGTTATAGCCCAGGTCTTCCTGATTCCAAGTCTAGCCCTCTAGGTTGGGAGTTTTTAATCTTTTTGGAGTCATAGAACCTTCTGGCAGTCTGGTGAAGCCTATGGATTCCTTCTTAGAACAACTCACACTTAGTGCTTTAAGGTTTAAAAAGCACTTTACAAATAATACTTAATTGATCCTCACAAAATTCCTAAGAGGCAAGTACTATTATTTTTTCTCATTTTACAGATAAGGAAACTGAGACAAATAAAAGATAAGTGACTTGTCCAGAGTTATACAACTAGTAAGTATCTGAGGCTGGATTTGAACTCAGGTTTTCCTGATTCCAGGTCCTGTGTCACCTAGCTACCTCATTTCTTAGAATTATGATTATTACCTATATTCATAATTGAAGGAGATCCTAAATTTCATTTAGAGATTAGTGAAAATAAAGATGTAATTTTTTCCCCATTCAAGTTCATAGACCCTGTAAAATCTAATCATGAACTACTCCATGTACCTCAAGCTTAAGAACCTGCACTTTACTCATTATGCCACCCTTTCTCACCATCCCTGGGGATCCTGGTTTTTCCATTCACTCCTTCTTTCCCTTCTCCCCTTTGGCCTGAACATCATAGGAGTTTTTTTTGTTTGTTTGTCTACGATATATTCACAGAATTGCAAAGATGTAAATAACAGAAGAAATCTAGTCTAGACCATACCCAAACAACAGTTTTCTCTATAATACATTCAGTAAATAGATGCGGCAATCAACAAGTATACATCAAATGCTTACAATATGCCCTGGTGCTGTTCTAAGTCCTGGAGATACAAAGAAAGGTAAAAATACTCCCTGCCTTCAAGGAGTTTCCAAGGAAGAAAGAAGTAAATTAATGTGTTACATATGAGATAGAGTGAAAAAACATTTATTAAGTTTCCAGTAGTTGCCATAGAGTGAATAAACATTTATTAAGTTTCCAGTAGTTGCCAAGCACAGTTGCTAGGGAAACAAAGAGAGTGCCTGTCCTCAAGGAGCTTGTGGTCTAACGGGGGAGACAAGCAAACAAATATGTACAAACAAGTTATATGTGGGATAAATAGAAAATAATTAATAGAGAGAAGGCACTAGAATTAAGAGGGGCTGGGGGAGGTTTCTTGTAGAAGAAGATGGGATTTTAATTTAGACTTAAAGGAGGGGAGGAGGGAGAACATTCCAGGCAGGGAGGACAACCAGAGAAAGTGCTCAGAGTAGAGAGGAGTGTCTCACTCAAGGAACAGCAAGAAGACCAGTGTCACTGGACCAGAGTTTGTATCATAGACTAAGGTATAAAAAGATGGAAAAGGTAGGAGGGGCCTAGGTTATGAAGGACTTTGAATGCCAAGTAGAGAATTTTGTGATTGTTCTTGGAAGCGATAGGGAGCCACTGGAGTTTATTGAGTAGGGGTGAGACATGATCAGACCTGTGCTTTAGGGAATCACTATGATGTCTGAATGGAGGATGGATTAGAGGAGGGAGAGATTTAGGACAGGCAGACCCACAAGCAGGTGATCACAATAGTCCAGGTGTGAAGTGATAAGGGCCTGTACCAGCATAGTGGCAGTGTCAGAGGAGAGAAGGAGACACGTTCATGAGATGCTACAAGGGTGAAACCCACAGGCCTTGGTAACAGATTGGCTATGGGGGGTAAGAGATAGCAAAGAGCCGAGGATGACATCTAGATTGTAAGCCTGAAGGACTTCAAGGATGGTGTTGCCCTCTACCTTAATGTGAAAGTTAGGAAGTGGGGAGGTTGGGGAGAGTTTGGGCGGGGGGCAGTGAATCCTGCTTTGAACATGTTGAGTTCAAGATGTCTATGGGCAATTGGAGATGCAAGATTAGAGAGGTTAGGGCAAGAACAGGTAGATTTGAGAATCATCAGCATTAAGTAATTAAGTCCATGGGAACTGATGACATCACTAAGTAGAGTAGTATAGAGGGAGAAGAGAGGGGAACCTCTGTGGGATGCCTATGGTTAGCAAAGGAGACTGAGAAGGAATGACCTGATAGGAGGAGAAATAAAAGAGAATAGTATCCTGAAAAGCTAGAGGGAAGAGACTATCGAGGAGAAGAGGGTGTCAGCAGTGTCAAAGGCTGAGGAGATGTTGAGGAAATATACAGTAGGTGAAAGGTAATCTCATGGGGAGATTGAGAAAGGCCTTCTGCAAAAGGTAGGCCCTGAGCTGCATTTGAAGGATGCCTGGGAAACTGAGAGGCAGAGGTGACTGGACAGAGCATTCCCCCTCATCTAGATGTGCCCCATGACTGCACTCCTAGGCCCAGATGTGGGACACAACTAGCACATTTGCTTGAAGGCCTCTAGTGAGATAGAATCCACTCCCTCCCAAAGCCACCCATTCCACTTTTGGAATTCTAATTGATGGACTAATCACTTACATGACTATAGCATTTTAGGAAGTGCTCTCCTTGCAACTATTTATGAGGTAAATAGGGAAAGGATTATTATTTTTATTTCCAGGTGGAGAAACTGAGGTGCAGAGAAGTCAGGGGTCTAATCCAAGTCCACACAACTAATAAGTGTTAGAGCTAGGATGCAAAACCAAGCCTTCTGACTTTTCTTTTCACTATAACACCTGGTAACAAAAAGACTTTCCTTATATTAAAACAAAATTATCTTTTTAGTAACTCCCAGTATTCCTAATTCTGCCTTTCAGGGCCAAATAGAACAATTTTAACTTATCTTCTTAATGATACATCTTCAAAAACTTGGACATGCCTCCCCTATTTTTTTTCTTCTTCAAATTCAACATCATCAGTTCCTTTAATTGAACCTCAGATGACACAGTCTCCAGACTTCTCACCATTCTGGTTATCCTCTGGAAATACTCTAGTTTTTAATTCCTAAAGGGTGGTACCCAGAAATGAACGCAGAATTTTCAAGTTTAAAGAGACCTCAGAGGCCATCTCTTCCAGCCAATGCTTGAACAAAACCCTATCTATAACACATGCAAGATTACTTGAAGACATATGAGGTAGGGGGAACGTTCTATCTGCTGAAGCTGCTCATTCCACTTTGGGGAATCTCTAATTTTTAGGAAATTTCCCTTAAGCTCATACCAACTCTGTTTCTTTGCACCTGTGAAAAAATAATTATTAATAATGGGTTTCTAGGGAAGACCCAGAGATCAGTTTCAGTGCTTTCTCTCCCCCACCCCAGAAAGTTCAGTTCTTGCCTGGGACGAGTCCAAGGGAACAAAAGAAATGGAGATAGACTCTTTTCTCTAGCTCAGTGAAGAACTACACCTAGATACTGGACTTTGCCCTTCATGGAGGGTCTTTTGCATACTCTTTCTCTGATGTCATTGGTAGAGTTCACTTTAATTTAGACAACCCTCAAGTCATGTCAATGGAACTGAATGATGCTAACCAATTAGCTTAGGTCAATGTATGATGACCCACCTCTATCTAAAGATGATAAAATCCTTGGCCATGCCAGGGTTTCTCTCTTTGCCTTCTCTTGCCCCTCTCTCTAGCCTCACACTCTCTTGGAGTGCTTATTAATCTTAGGACAATGTAGGTCTGAAGACTTGAGACCATGAGAAGTTCTTCTGGTTCTGTTCACTTTACTATATATCAGTTCATATAAGTCTTTCCAGTTCTTTCTGAAATCATCCTACTTGTCATTTTTTTGGGGGGGTGGCGGGGAAGGGCAATGAGGGTTAAGTGACTTGCCTAGGGTCACACAGCTAGTAAGTATCAAGTGCCTGAGGCTGGATTTGAACTCATGTCCTCCTGAATCCAGGACTGGTGCTTTATCCACTGTGCTACCTAGCTGCCCCTACATTTATTCTTTTGAACACTTGGTGCCAATTCCTGGTTTTTGGTTCCAGTTATGATCTCCATTTCTTTTTTTGGAGGTCGCAGTATCAGCAGCAGGTCCAGGAAGCTAGGCTCTTTCTTTCTGAATTCCACGTATTCTCTTTACTAACCCCTAATATACTTTAATAAATACTTAAGGCCCAAAGACTGGTGCTATATGCTTCTAATTTAAGGCGACCACACATTAAATTTTAGTCACAGATTTTAAACTTCACAGAACAAGAGTTAGAGGAAGACAGCAGAGTCATTAGTCTACATTTCGGATTTCATTGTGCATATTTTCCAGTAACAAAATCAATGCCTTGCATATTGCATTATGGCCAATATAAACTTCACTGGTTTCTAAACATAGATTTCACTCTTAGCTCCTGGTTTTCCCTTCTGGGGCCAGTCAGAATAATAGAATCTTTCTTCCCCATGACAATCCGTCAGATATTTGAAGATAGCTGTCATCTGCCTTTTTAGTTTCTTCTTATCCAAAGTAAACACACCCAATTGCTTCAAATAATGTGACTATTGCATGATTTGGGGCATGACCCTTCACCATCCTGGTGTCCCTCCTCTGGCCATATTTCAGTTTATGAATGATTTTCTTAATATGTGGTATCCAGAACTGAGCATGCTACTGTAGGTGTGTAACTGGGACAGAAAACTGTGGGATTCTCATCTTCCTTGTTCTGGTCTCTCTTAATACATTGTCACATTGAGTTAATGTCAGGTTTTTGTTTTTTCTGCCATGGTATACTTTTGATTCCCTTGAATTTCTTCCTAGATCTTTTCCAGCCAGACTTCTATATAGCCATAGCTTCCCCATATTCTACTTATGATATGGAATGCAAATACAGGATTTTTTTTTTGTCAGGGCAATGAGGTTTAAGTGACTTGCCCAGGGTCACACAGCTAGTAAGTGTCAAGTGTCCAAGGCCAGATTTGAACTCAGGTCCTCCTGAATCCAGAGCTGGTGCTTTATCAACTGTGCCACCTAGCTGCCCCCTGGGATTTTAAATTGAAAAAAAAGGCTTAATCTTACTAGGTTTGGCATATTATTCTAATTTGTTGGGCTCTCTTTGAATGGTAACTCAGTCCTCCATGTTAGCAAGCCTTTTCCAGCTGCTTGACATCTGCAAATTTATTAAGCATGCCATAAGTTAGAGGTTGTCATATATAGATAGGTGGCTTATGGCCCATAACACTCCTGAGTGTGGCCAGAACCAGATAAAAATATCATTGGGAAATCTTTAACAAAATAAAGAAAGATGATCAAACATAGATAACATTGTTAAATGTTTCTTTTCTAAGTCGATGTGGCCCATCAAGATCCTTACATGTGGTTGGGTGTCCCTTTCTTCCCTAATCTTTATATTTGAGGAAGTCATTGATATATGTATGTATATATGTGTCTGAGTGTATTTACCAAGATAGGACTAAGGATAGATTCTTGGGGCACTCCACTAGAGACCTCTCCATAGATGGACCTAAATACATGAATAACTATTGTGTAAAGTCATTCAACCAGTTTTTAATTTCCCCTACCCATGCTATCAGCTAACCTACTTCTCTCCATCTTGTTCACAAAGATCACAGAAAAAAAAGCCCTTTATTTAGACAACCCCTTCCCTACTCATACTTACTCACAGAAAGCTCTTATCTTATGCCACAATCTTGTGCCACCTGGTATTTCTAAAACCTGTTGAGCAGGCTGAGTCCTCTTGCCAAGTACTCTTCTCTCCTCAGACGAAATACAAGAGATCACCCAAGGGTTTCTTTATTCAAAGGGTATTCTAGACCTACTGATCTGAGATATCTTGGTCCCTTAAGGTCATTCATTCCTGTACATACCAGTCAGCTGAAGGTGCTTTGGAAACATGGATCCCATAAAGGGTATGCTGGAGCCAGCTTATTGTTAAGTTCAGTGTAACTCTCTTCAGAATTGGCTCAAAAAGGGAATAACATACATACTCAAGTGGGTATAGTAATATATCTTGCCCTGTGTGGAAGTGGGAGGGGAAGGGGACAAGGGGGGAGGGGTGAAGGAAGGGATGGCATATTGAGGGAGGGGCAGTCAGAAGCAAAACACTTTTGAGGAGGAAAAGGGTAAAAAGATAAAAAATAGAATAAATATCATGGGGAGCGAATAGGATGGAGGGAAACACAGTAATAGTAACTGGGGAAACATTTTGAAGCACAGGCAAGAGCAATGTAAGATCATGGTGATAATGATAATGATGATGATGGTGGTACTATGATGGGCTATTGTGAAGAAAATTCTTTTTCAGGTATAAGGGAGCTATTATTGTTGTCGCAATAATCAACCTCATGGGTGTTTTGTAAGGAAATCTCCCTTTAAAGTACTATATAAATGTAGTTTACTATAGCTTACTATAAAAAAAAAAAATGATGAGCCGGATGTTATCAGAAAAACCTGGACTTAGATGAGCTGATGCAAAGTGAAATGTACTGCATACAAAATAATAGCAATGTTATAAGATGATCTGGTGCGAATGACTTAGTTATTTTCAGCAATACAATGATCCAAGACAACTCTGAAGGACTCTATGAAAAATACAATCCATCTACAGAGAAAAAACTGATGGTATCTGAATACAGATGGAAGTATATTTTGTTGTTTTTGTTGCTAGTTCCTTTTTCTAAAGGCAATTTGCAATTTGCACAATTGCAAATGTATAACTTGTATTGAATTGCTTAAGTTCTTAAGGGGGTATGGATAGAAAGGAAGGAAGAGAATTTGGAACACAAAGTTTTAAAAATCGATGGTACAGGGACAGCTAGGTGGTGCAGTGGATAGAGCACCAGCCCTGGAGTCAGGAGTACCTGAGTTCAAATCTGGCCACAGACACTTAATACTTATTAGCTGTGTGACCCTGGGCAAGTCACTTAACCCCAATTGCCTCACTAAAAAAAAAAAATTGATTGGACAATTTGTTTTTACGTGTAATGTGGGGAAAAAATTCTAAGTAAATAAATAAATGAAGAGTGTAAAAATAAAATAAAATAAATGGTCAGTGTCAGCATTCACACCTCAGAATTTGGTGAATGTTATGAATCACGGATTGACTTATTGTTTTGTTGATTATCCAGACTCAAGAAAATTATGGAGAAAATAATAATAATGAACATTAAACTTAAAAATATGTCATGGACGCACATTTTGGAAAGACAGTTGTTAAACATTTACCAGCACACCCCTGAATGAAGATATTCTTCAGAGTCTAGTCTCTTAGGGTAGATCAGCAGCCTGCACCCTTCTAGGTTAGAAAAAACAAGTCTGAAACCAGATCCTTGATGCTTTTTAATTAGCAGAGCAACCTACTCTTCCTGTTCTTTTTCCCTCCCCCAACAAGTGAAAGGGATATTTTTTTCACACACACAAGGCCCTCACAACATTGCCATACCTTCACAATGTACCTAGCTAGAGAATGGGGAAGCCACTGTGGGGAGGAGGCAGGGAGGGATGCAGGAGAAGAGAAATCACTACAAGGAATTACCTAGGCCCCAACTTCCCGGTTCTGGATCATTGTTTACAGTGATGAAATCACGGATCTTGTCCCGGACTTGGGGAGGGGAGGGAAGGGGGCATGTTCTAGTCAGGGGCACTGGGTGGGTGTGGGAGGAGGGTCTAGGAGTGTCGTAATCTCATCTGCTCTATATATGGCTTCCAGGGCTCCTGGTTCCCCACTGCCCTCTTGTATCTTCTGCAATCGCCAGCATGACCAGGGCCCTGGGAATATTGATAGTACTGGGCCTGTACTGGGCTTTGGCACTTGCTCACCCACTGTGAGTACAATCAGTGCAGGAAGTCAGCCAGTCAGGGAGGGTATCTGGGGGAGTGGAGGTGGTATTCTAGAGAGTAGGGTGGAAAGGGTGCAAGTGAAGTGTGAAGGGAAGGATTGGAGCTATGTGGAAGGAAGGGTTAGGGTTCGGATTCCAGATTCTTGATCTCTCTCCAGGGTCTCCCAGCTGCAGACAGGAACCGAAGTGGGAAATGGAACAGAATTGCACCCAGATGAGATTGGTGAGGGCACTGTGTCTGCTTGTCTGTCCCTATCTCTGGGTCTCTCCAGCTATCTGTCTCTTCACCAATCTGAATATCCATCTAGCTGTGTTTCTACATAATTTCCAGTCTATCTCTATCCTAATTTTCATGCCTCCAATCTGTCTGTCCATCCATGTCTCTATCAGTATGCCTGTCTATGTATGTCTCTATCTTGGTTCCTGTCTGTCCTTCTGCCACCACATCTGTCCCCATCTCACTGTATTTCTATGACCCCTCTAATCATGCCCAATTTTGTTTCTCGTTCCTGCTAGGCCGTTGTTCTGAGGACTGGGGTTTTGATGCAGTAACCTTGGATGACTCTGGAAACATGATTTTCTTCAAAGGTTTGGGCATCAGGGCTGGGGCATTTGGAGGCAAAAGATGGAGATGTTAGGGGTGGGTTAGATACCAGAGTGATTAGGAATTGTGATATTGGTGTTTGCAGGTCCAAGATGGAGTCAAAGATAAGAGCACCGGAGGGTCATAGATGCATTTGAGCTTTAGAGATTGAATGTTTGTGGAATGAAGATGAAGCTATTTGGGTATCAAAAATAAAAGGTTCAGGGTTCAGATGCACAAGAGTTTAAAGGCAGAGATGACATGCTCAGGGGAAGAGAGGAGGGAATTTGGGGAATTATGATCCATCTGAGGAGTGGGGCCTTTTTGGCCTGATGAGTGAACTATCCTTGGGTCTTTTATCATGAGGAAGTCATTTGAGAATAGATTATAGGACTCCTTGTGAGTTCCTCCCCTCTCCCACACCACTGTCAGGTGAATCTGTATGGAAGAATCACAATGGATCCCGGGAGCTGATCTCAGAAACCTGGCCAGAGGTCGGGTTCCCTGTGGATGCTGCCTTCCGTCTGCACCACAAGACCAGGCCTGAGCTCCATGATGGTGTATATTTGATCAAGGTAGAGTTGGTGCAGTGTGAAGGGGAGTGGGACAAGGAACAGAAGAGAAGAGAAAGCTGGGAAGACCACAGGGGATATAACTAACAGGGAAAGAGGAGAAAATAAAAATATGCAGAGTCTCACCCCCCCACCACCACCAGGGCTGTGTGTGTTAGCAGAACAATGCCTGCATGGACACAGTGAAGAGCAGTGTGTGTGTGTGTGTGTGTATACATGGAAGGGAGGGCACACAGTTTGGGGGTACACAGCCAGGCTGATGGTATTTGTATGTGGATGTATCAGGGTGATCAAGTCTGGTTATACATCGCTGGCAAGTTGAAGACTGGGTACCCGAGACTCCTCCAGAAAGAATTCCCTGGAGTCCCATCCCCACTGGATGCAACTGTGGAGTGCCACCCTGGGGAGTGCCAGGAGGAGGGGATCCTCTTCTTCCAAGGTTGACTGATGTTGGGGAGGGGTCTGGGCAGGGCCCTGCTTCATGTTAGGGGATGTCAATAATAGACATGGGGATAGGGGCAGCTAGGTGGTGCAGTGGATAGAGTGGATGGAGTCAGGAGGACCTGAGTTCAAATCTGGCCTCAGACACTTAATACTTACTAGCTGTGTGACCTTGGGCAAGTCACTTAACCTCAATTGCGTCACCAAAATAATAATAATAATAATAATAATAATAATAAACATGGGGGTGACCCTGTTAGATGTAGGAGGGTATCCCTGGCAGACAGAGGGGATGGTGATGTCCCTGACAGGTTCTGGTATGTATCCCTGACAGATGTGGTTGGGTTTGGCAGGTAATGGGACATGGTTCTTGGACCTGAGCACTGGAAAGGTAAAGAAACGGCCTTGGCACAATCTGAATTGCTCTTCAGCCCTACGCTGGCTCGGCCGCTATTACTGCTTCCAGGGCAGCCAGTTCCTACGCTTTGACCCTGCAAGAGGAGAGGTGCCCCCGCATTACCCCCGTGATGTCCGAGATTACTTCATGAGCTGCCCTGGGAGAGGTATGAAACCTGTCCACTGTGATTCCCCATGACCCTATGCTCCCACACACCTGATTGCTGACCCCCGACTTTTATGTTTTTCTTGGCTTCCACTTCCTTTGACCTCTGTAACTTCATTTGGTCCTATTTCTCGTCTGACCTCATCAGCACCTCAGACTATCTTCCCCACTCAGGCTCCCATCCTTCAAGCCATAGCTCCCAAGAAGCCCCCAATACCCTCCTCGATTATGACCCTCGCACATGTGTGACCTCCTGCTCTGCTACTCAGGTCATGGACGAAGGAACGGATCTGTCACCCCTTGTAGCCCAGATGTGGTGTTCTCTGCTTTTGTTTCTGATGACCACGGTGCTATGTATGGCTTTAAAGGTGAGAGCTTAACCTTGATAATGCAAGCCTCCCCCAGGACTCCTTTCCCATCTCTGGTGCCCCTCCATTATTTTGGGGACTTGTCTCCCATCCCTGGCCCCCTGCTGTTGCTGGGAACTCTAGTTCCTAGGGCTCTCTCTATTTCTAGGATTCTCTTGCCCATTTCTGAGTTCAACACCGCTCTCTGGTTTCCTTCCCCTATCTTTGTTTTTTTGTTTGTTTGTTTTGGTTTTTTGGTGGGGCAGTGAGGGTTAAGTGACTTGCCCAGAGTCACACAGCTAGTAAAGTATCAAGTGTCTGAGGCTGGATTTGAATTTAGGTCTTCCTGAATCCAAGGCTGGTGCTTTATCCACTGCGCCGCCTAGCTGCCCCCCCCTTCCCCTATCTTTGGCATTCATCTTCCATCCTTATGACCCTTCCCCTAGCTTTTCATTCCATCTCCTATCCCCAGGACACCTCACTGGGGAACTTTTCCCTCACCCTGTACCCCAATCTCTTGCCATTATCCCACAGTGTCCATACTGTGTGTCCCAGCTATACCCTACCTGTGTCCTGCCAGGCATCCTCTACATTCCTCTCTGAGTCAGTCTTCCACATGTCTTCCCTATTTCTTTATGGACTCTAGGCCCCGTGCCACTGGGAGAGCAGGATGACCCAGAGTTAGTTACCTATGCTCATCCTCTGTCTCTTGAGAGCTCAGGGATTAGTTGCTTGCCCCTTACTGAGTCATAATTCACCATGGGTTCTCAAAACATTTTCTTCTGAGTTCTCTCTGCCTAGGACTCAGTTTCAAAGAAGAAGGCCAGGGGAAGAGTTCCCTGGCTCTTAAGTTCAGCGCAGGCCCTGGCTCCTGAGGTTTCCTGAGAGTTTGTGCTTCCTGTGCCTATAGGAACAGCTAGGGGAAGAATATCAGACATGCCCTACCCCTCATAATTCCATAGAGAAGACATTCCCCTTTGAGCTGAGCCTTCTCTGTTTCATCTTTCTCATCTCATGAGCACCTACCCAAGTCTCATGCATTTTCCCTCTTTAGGGACAGAGGTGAAGCCTGCTTCTCTATACACAGAGCCTACTTGCTATAGGCCCAGTAGGGAAGATAGCACACCACCTCAGAGACCACACAGGATCCTCTGGCGCAGTGAGGTTACAAAAGGACGCTGCCCCTGGAATCAGAGGACCTGGGTTTGAAACTTGCTTCAAGTATTTGTTATCTATGTGACCTTGGCAAGTCTAATCTTTAGTTTTTTCTTCCTTTTTTTTTGGGGGGGGCAGCAATCCAGCTTAAGTGACTTGCCCAGAGTCACACAGCTAATAAATGTCTGAGGTCAGATTTGATCTCAGGTCCTCCTAACTTCAAGACCTGTGCTCAAAGAAAAAAAAAAAAAAGAAAAAAAAAGAAAAAAGGGGCAGCTAGGTGGCGCAGAGGATAGAGCACTGGCCCTGGAGTCAGGAGTACCTGAGTTCAAATCCAGCCTCAGACACTTAACACTCACTAGCTGTGTGACCCTGGGCAAGTCACTTAACCCCAATTGCCTCACTAAAAAAAGAAAAAAAAAGAAAAAAAAAAAAGACCTGTGCTCTATTCACTGTGCCACCTAGAGGCCTCTCTTTCAGTTTCTTCAAGAATAACATGTCATTGGTGGGAATTAGGACTGGGGAATTGTACTAGACAGTATTTAAGGTCCTTCTAGCTCTGATGGCATATGCTTGTCAGATGTTTCAGAGGGGAGCCTGGCTCTCTCTCAGGTCTTGGCTCAGAATTTAGCTCCCCTCCTTATGACTCTAGACAGAAAAAGGCCAAACATTCTATTATTTCATATGTTCTCTGTACTGACCTGGAGTATGTGAGAAAAAATCCAGCAGGCCAGGGTTTTCTCCCCAAATTGGCCACTTGTTCCTGTGCCAGAGATGAATGAATCTTTTGCCTCAGTTTCCCCCAAATCAGGGCACCAAATGAGAGGCCAGATCAGGACCTTAGGGATCGAGCCCAACTCTTTCCCTCCTCCCCTCTCCCATTTTATAGATGAGGTCAGGAAGATTCCTAACAAGTAGAGCTATATCCAGGGCGTATTTCTCTAGGGTTTTAAAGTTTGCACAGAGCTGTGATGATATCTCATTTGATTCTTATGACGACCCCAGAAAGTAGGTGCTATTATTATCCACATTTTACAGATGAGGAAACTGAGGCATATAGCAGTTAAGTGACTTGCCCTAGATCACATAGCGAAGTAAGTGTGTGAGTCAAGATTAAGATTCAGGTCTTCCTGACTCCCAAATCCAGTGATCTGATTACCCATGAAGCCATCTAGCTATCCACAGGTATAATGAGCAACCACACCAGGTAGTGGGTTCCCCTTCTGTAGAGGTTTTTGAGTGAGAGTTAGATGGCCATCTGGAGGATGACATTGAATTAAATGGCTTCTATGATGCCTTCCAGTTCTAAGACTCTGTGATTCGGTACTACTGCTGCATCTAGGCAGATGTTTGTGTCTGTTCCCCTTTTGTTGTTTGTATCCCTTGAATCCCCATGGCCTCTCATGTCTACCTGTGTTCCTAGTACCCTCTTACATTCCCCAGTCCCCATGTCATCTGACTCTCCCTCCTCGTGTTCCCTAACCCTCACAGTAAGTGCCTAACAAATGCTTTTCCAATCCATACGTGCCCCGTCTCCATGGCCAGTGCCCCTACTATGCTACGTCCTCTCATATGTCACCCACGATCTCATATGTCTCCTTTTCCTCCTATGGATATTACTGAAGGTTCCCATTACTGGCGTCTGGACTCAAGGAGAGATGGCTGGCACAGTTGGCCCATTGCCCACCACTGGCCACAGGGACCCTCAAGTGTGGATGCTGCCTTTTCTTGGGAGAAAAAGCTCTATCTGATTGAGGTATTGACTATAGGAAGGGAGAGGGGAAGGATTGAGGAAGGCCAAAGGGACACAAGGAAAGAGTCGGAGGGAAGATCTGTGATTGTGTCTACAATTATCTGCAGTGCACTCATATGTCAATCCCTACAGGGCACCCAGATCTACATCTTCCTGACAGATGGGGGCAACCGCCTGGTGGAGGGATATCCTCGCAAGTTGCAAAAAGAACTGGGAAGCCCCTATGGGATCAACCTTGATACTGTAGATGCTGCCTTCACTTGCCCTGGCTCATCTCAGCTCTACATTATCTCTGGTGAGAGCCCAGGGTAGGCAGGGTGCTATTGGTGTGTGTGTGTGTGTGTGTGTGTGTGTGTGTGTGTGTGTGTGTGCGTGTGTGCGTGTATACGCGTGTGTGTATGTGGCTGGAGTGATAGGGTACAAGAAGTTCTTTCAGACTGACTCAGATTCTCTGGGACTTTGTCAGAACCTCATCAGCTATGATAGGATTTTCTTGAAGTCAGGCTGTGCCTGGGCTATTCCAGATGATATCAGGCTTTCCTCCAATGTGGTAGTCTTCTGGTGTTTTGTAGGGGCCTCTACTGAGCTGTGTCAGGGTCCCTTGAGCTCTAATATCATCTCCTGGGTCACGGTGGGATTCTCTGGGTCAGAGAGTTGATGAGATGCTTGGTCTCCTTCTTACAGGAAGAGTCATGTGGCAGCTTGACCTCAAGCTGGGTGGACAGGACCCATGGACGGAGTTTTTGATACCCCATAACCATGTGGATGGGGCTTTGTGCAGACCAAATGAGCTCTACTTGATCAGTGGCTCCAATGCATACCGTTACCGAGATGTTGAGGAACTCAAGAGTGCTAAAACCTCCCCTCCACCCCGGAGTGTGGCCTCCAGCTTCCTGGGCTGCAGACAATAAGAAGGCTTGGTCAGGCCTTCCTCATCTTTAACACCTGGTCCACCAGGGACCCTCCACAAGAATTATGCCTTTATACAATAAAACCTAGAAATTACTCTCTTGTGATCTCTGTTCCCCATTCATCTTCCATCCACTGTGTAACTAGATGCAGTCGAACTTGCAGTCAAGAAGATCTGAGCTTGTATCCTACTTCCAACACTAACCTGCAATGTGACCCTGGACAAGATACTTAGCCTTTCTCATCCTCAGTTTCCTCATCTGTAAAATGGGGGCAGTGATTGCACCTACCTCACAGGGTTATTGTGAGGATCAAATAAAATTTTATTGGTAAAGTTCTTGGCAAACTTTAAAATGCTATAAAATAGCTAAATATTACTATTATTGGGATATCTAGAATTTTTTGCAGGGGCAGGGCAATGAGGGTTAAGTGACTTGCCCAGGGTCACACAGCTAGTAAGTGTTAAGTGTCTGAGGTCGGATTTGAACTCGGGTCCTCCTGAACCCAGGGCCGGTGCTCTATCCACTGCGCCACCTAGCGGCCTCCCAAATATTACTATTATTAATGGAACTGAATCCAGATTTGCATGACTTGCTATTCAGTTCCAGCACTTACTTGAGAAAGTTACTTAGCTTTTCTATGTTTCAGTTTCCTTCACCTGTAAAATGAGGGATTGGTCTAGACTATCTCAATGGGCCTTTCTATATTTCAATCTGATGCTTTGATCATTGATTTGCTTTTGCATTTAGCTCTATATTCTACCTACACATCCATTCATTTATGCACTTACCCATCCATCCACTTACCTGTCATCAATTATCCAAATACTCTCCATTTGAATATTCTGCCCATATTGATTTGTTCATGTAGCTACCCATCCATCCACTTTACCATCCACCACCTATCCAGCCACCTGTCCATCTCTCTTTGACGACTGTGACCGTGGCAGCTTTTCCCAGGCCATTGGCATCTGTTGTTTCCCTCTTAATTTTTTGGCCATTCTTGGGCACCTCAGAGAATCAGAAAAGAAGATGTTAATTATCCGGGGACATTTAACATAGAGGCCGTTGTTTGAGGCTGTTCTGATGTTACACTACAAGGGGAAAATTTTGAGAGAGTTATCTACTTTACTGGAAAAGACACCAGAGACAAAAGCCATCTCAAGATGTAAAGGGGTTGTGTTTGCAGTGTGAGCTCAGGAGGTAGTGTCCCTTTTGATTCGTTCAGGGTATCCCCTTACCTCCCTGGACCGAGATGTAATGCCAGATAATGCCAGAGATGACACAGAAACGCTCTGTGGACACCTGGCTGACCTGTGCCAAGCACACCTGGCTAATAGGAGTTGAGAGTGATTGCTATGAGAACTGGATGGCAGTGAAGCATAGGCCTTCCTCTTCCGTGAGACAGAAAATGTAGTTCTGGAGAGATCTTTCCTAAAAAGTTACTGAGACTTGCCTAGTGAACATCTGGCCAGATTAGGTGAGGGAGGCTGAGATTGTAGACCTTACTAGGAGTGGTAGCAGTGGTAAAAGGAGACAGCGGCTGCTACATTTTTTATTTAATTGAATCATGGTGCTCTAATCTTTGGATGAGAATGAGTAGTTCTTTGGTCACATATAAAGTGGGATAAGGGCCATTTGATAGATCATGCATTAGGGCTGGTAAAATTCATACCTTAAACTGAACTGAATTTGGGCTGAGAAAAACAAAAAAAGAGAACCCGGGCCTCATTTACACAATACTCCCCTCCATGCACTCCATGGTTCAATTACACTGCCTCACTTGCAGTTCCTCAAAAAGGCCACTTAATTTCCTTTCTCTTTACTTTTGCCTGGAATGCTTTTTATTTTTTATTTTTGCAGGCCAATGAGGGTTAAGTGACTTGCCCAGGGTAACACAGCTGGAAAGTGTCAAGTGTCTGAGGACAGATTTGAAAGCAGGTCCTCCTGAATCCAGGGCCAGTGCTTTATCCACTGTGCCAACTAGCTGCCCTGGAATGCTTTTGACACTTCACCCTTGCCTATTAGTTCTCCTCATTTCCTTCAGGATTCAGACCAAATCCTGCCTTCTTCAAGAGGTCTTTCCTGGTCTGTTGTTGTTGAGTCATTTTTAATCATGTCTGACTCTTCATGACTCCATCTGGAGTTTTCTTTGCAAAAATATTGGAGGGATTTGCCATTTCCTTCTCTGTCTCATTTTACAGATGAGGAAACTGAGGCCAACAGAGTTTAGTGACTTGCACAGGGTCTCACAGTTAGTAAGTGTCTGAGGGCAGATGTGAACTCAGGAGAATAAGTTTTCCCTCACTCCAGGCCTGGTACTCTGTCCACTGTACCACTTAGCTGCTCTTTCCTGGTCTCCCAAGCTGCTAATGCCTTTCATTTTCAGATTACCTTCTATCTAGTCTGTATATATCTTGTATGTACCTACTTATTTAGATGTTGACTCTGCCATTCAAATATGTACTTCTAGAGAGAAGATGCTATCTTTTGCTTTTCTATGCATCTCCAGCAATTAACAGAGTGCCTGGAACATAGTAAGCTTTTTTTTTTTTTTTTTTTTGTGAGGCAATTGGGGTTAAGTGACCTGCCCAGGGTCACACAGCTAATAAGTGTTAAGTGTCTGAGGGCAGATTTGAACTTGGGTCCTCCTGAATCCAGGGCCAGTGCTTTACCACTGCACCATCTAGCTGCCACATAGTAAGCTTCTAATGAATACTAGTTGACTAACTGTGAGGGAGCTCCAGCAGTTTGAGTTCAAGCGCCCTCTGGTGGCTTGTCCAAATAGAGCACTTTGAGTGGCTATTTCAGTTTATCATCTGCCTAGGAAGTATATAAAGTTCTGGTTGCCCTTCTATTCAGGCACATGTACTTTGCCCACCCTTTGCATAGTATATGTTTGCCTTTTCTGCCAATGTAAAACAAATGTTCCTAGGGAGACAAATACTCCACTTTTTCATATTCATCTATCTATTCATTTAAACAAAGGTTCATATATCAATCTGTCCACACACTAGTTCGTTCATCTTTCCATTCATATATCTAGCTCTGTGACCCTGGGCAAGTCAATTAACCTACATTTTCCTCAGTTTCTCCAAATTTAAAATGGGGATAATAATAGCAGGGTTATTGTGAGGATCAAATGAGATAATATTTGTAAAGTGCTTAGAGTAGTACCTGCCACATAGTAGGCTCTATATAAATGCTTGTTGTTGTTCTATATTTCCATCTACCTACTTCTCCACACACCCATCCATTCATTGTTATTCCCATCCACTGACTCTTCTCTTCATTTATATGTTCATCTACCTTTCCAACCCCATATCCATCCATCCATCCAACCATTGATCCTTATAACCATCCACCCAGTCATATATATACACACATACATATTGATGTTGAGATATATCTATATCTATATCTATATCTCCATCCTAGCATCCATTCATCTATGCATCAAACTGTGCACCCATTTATCTATCTTTCCATCCATCCTTCCATCCATTCATCTACCCATTAACCCATTCACCTACCCACCTATTCATCTATCCATTTAACTATCCACTCATTTTTACATGTGTCTATCCAACCATTCATCTATAAACCCATCATCCACTATTCTCTCCATCTTTCAATTCATTTACCCACATATTCCACTAGGCCAGGCTAGCCACAGGACAAAACCTCTTACCAGTGGTGAGAAAAGGTGAGGTTAGGAAAGATAAGGGCAAACAAGAATTGAAAAGAGCCAGATTTAATTAGTGTCTGGGCTCTCTATGGGATTGAAAGACTTGTGATGATGGAGAGGCTGGGTCAGAATGTAAATCCTTCCAGGGGCAGCTAGGTGGTGCAGTGGATAGAGCACCGGTCCTGGATTCAGGAGGACCTGAGTTAAAATATGACCTCAGACCCTTGACACACTTACTAGGAGAATCAATCGCCACTATGTATCTTTCAGAAAGGTATTATATTAATTTATAAATGATAAATTTTCTTTAATAAATGCAGAGTACCAGGCCATAGAATTAAAATGTTACCATTAGGGGCAGCTAGGTGGCGCAGTGGATAGAGCACTGGCCCTGGAGTCAGGAGTACCTGAGTTCAAATCTGGCCTCAGACACTTAACACACACTTACTAGCTGTGTGACCCTGGGCAAGTCACTTAACCCCAATTGCCTCACTAAAAAAAAAAAAAGTTACCATTAGTTATAAATCCACAGTTAATTTGATTATTATGATAAATTAGGACTGTTAATATGAATATATGGATCATCTGGATTTGATGGAGGTACCTTATAATCCAAAAGGAGTTTTATGAAACCCTGGATTAATAGGAGCAAAATGTCCTTCAACTGAACTCCAAACTTAACCCAGATAGCTAGCAGATAAAAGACCCTCAGGATAGTAAGTCCCTATCTTATGGTAACATCTGAGTTTCGTCATCCTTGCCAAGCCCTTTTTTGGAATCCTGTAGTCTTATCATGATGCTTCTCTATTTCCTCCATACTCGTTATAACTGAAATT
The DNA here is from genome assembly GCF_019393635.1 of Dromiciops gliroides. Taxonomy (NCBI): domain Eukaryota; kingdom Metazoa; phylum Chordata; class Mammalia; order Microbiotheria; family Microbiotheriidae; genus Dromiciops; species Dromiciops gliroides. The sequence goes on along the minus strand of NC_057863.1, from coordinate 585,651,017 downwards.
GTTAAACTACTTTTTGCTTCTGGGTTGATTTCTGTATCATGCTATTGAAACTGACAACACCCTGTAATCAGTGGACTAAAACCATATATACCCTCAGAAATGGGGGGGTCCCCTGAGCTCCTCTCTTAGGAGGGGAGTCTCCACATGACCATGTGTTTTGTTATCTTTCTTCTTGGGACAATAAAGTATTAAATTGATATTATTTTTTTCTGTCTGTCTCTGATCTGTTTTTGTAGGAGGACAGGTATGTTTTTTCTGTCTCTTTCTGATTTGTAGGAGAAATTAAACATTATTTCTCTGATCTGGTTTGTTGTAGGAGACAGGCAGATATATCATGTTCTCTTTCTAGTTAGGAGATATAATATTATAATTTCTCTGATCTGTTTATTAATTTGTAGGAGAAATTAAACATTATTTCTCTGATCTGTTTGTAGGAGGCAGGCAGATACAAAAGCTATATTTTAATATTCGACAGGACTTAACAGTAAAAAGATTTGGTATTAAGAAATCTACTAGCCATGTGACCCCCAAGAAAAGTTCTATCTGTTTCAGTTTACTTTTCTGTAATAGTTTGCCTCCCAGGGTTATGAGGATCACCTGATTGTAAAGTGCTTAACATAGGGCAAAATATTATATTAATGATTCTCTGTGTAAAGTATAGAGCAAAAGCACACATAATTAAATTAAGAACACCTGAATTTTGTAATAGGCAGATTAATGGTAAAGTAACTTTAAATTGGGTAAAAGTTTCAAAGGAAAATATGGGTTTTTTAAAAAGTCTTTAACCACTGAATCACACTGCCTAAGAACAGCCTTTGGCTTTAAATTACTTAATTTGGTAAAGTAGGCCATGCCCTATCTGCATTGAGACTTGCGGGCCTACAAAAGACTGAGACCTTCAGGAAGAAAAAAAAAAGCAGTTACACTTTAACTAGATTCCTTATCTAATAAGTTTCTAAGGTATGGGCTATGGGTGGAAGCCTCAGCTCTTTGGAGAAATGAAGTTTTAAGATATGTTGTTTTAAGGTATTATGTTTTTAAAATTTTCTTATAATGTATAAATTGGTAAACAATAGTATCAGCTATGGTGAAAGTTGTTATGTGAAACCTATTACATGTGTGTATTCTGGTAAAAAATTTTTATTTCTTATTGCAACTAGAAGATATGAGCAAAATGCAAGTATGTAAGATTTTACTGCTTTCAGTCTAATTGTGTGATTACTCAGTATGCAAAACAACTAGGTACATTAATGCTCAGGTTTGTCATCTGCCTGCTAATGCTTTCATGGTCATGTTATTATTATTTTACTTCTAGTGATGTGTTTTAGAGGAAAGAAAAAAGAGAGATTTAGCATTTTAAAAGTATCTTATCTCAGGGGAAGGTAGGTGGCACAGTGGATAGAGCATGGCCCTGGAATCAGGAGTACCTGAGTTCAAAAATCCGGCCTCAGACACTTGACACTTACTAGCTGTGTGACCCTGGGCAAGTCACTTAACCCCAATTGCCTCACTAAAAAAAAAAAAAGAAAAAAAGTATCTTATCTCATGAAGGTTTGGTGAATATTCCTTTTAACATCAGAATACATTTTAAGCTGTTTCTTAAAAATTTATTTTCAGGATATAATGTATAAATTTTCAATTTGTGCTTGTGTGATTTTAGAAGGCCTACCATCTTGGTTGTAAACTAATTTGTTGCAATGACAATTTGATATTGGTATAAGAGTAGACAAAGTGGAAGTTGTTATTGCAATTTTGAATCAATTGGTTATTAAATTAATACTAGAGTAAATAACAAGTAAACTGTGAGAAAGATCTTGCTGTTTTGATCTGAATTTATTGGTATCAAGCAATAGTTAAATTAGTGTCTGAATTTGATATGTATATGAACTGTCTTATATAACCTTAATGGGAAATAGCAGTTTAAGTTAGATCATATGTAGGAACATATGTAGAGTAGTTGAGTTATCTCAAAGATTTAAAGGAATTCTGAGGGCAATACCCTATGTGGTTGAGTGGGACATTTTCTAGTTTGTTCCCAGTATGCAATTTTGGGATTGTTTACACTCATTTTAAGCATTGCTTGTTATTGAACATCTCAAAGCAGATTCATTTGTGTAGTGCTAACTCAGGGATGAAAAGCATAAATTGCACATGGGTACAAGCATAGTTAATGCTTGCTACATAGGATATATGATTCTTGAGAGTTGAGTTCACTTTTAGTACTGATTATTGAAACTTGTTATTTAAGACATTATGGGACTATTAACTATTATTATTCTGAGTCTGACTCCAGTTATGACCATCAAGGAATGATGAAAAAATGCTATCCCCATCCAGAGAAAGAACTGATGGAGTCTGAATGCAGTTTGAAGCATATTATTTTTCACTTTTTTGGTGTGTGCTTTTTTTCTTTGTTGATCTCTGTCTTCTTTTATAATGAGACAAATATGGAAATATGTTTTGTATGATTGCACATTTATAACCTACTGTTAAAAGCTAAAATTCTAGCTAAACTGTCTAAAATATCTAATGAGTGGTTGCCAATAAATTATAAGCTTTAGCAAGAGTTAGGCTTTTAAGCATTTATTAAGAAGAAGAAGAATTTGGTAAAGAGAGAGAGAAAGGCCTACATTCATCTATCTATTAAAGGGAGAGCGCATTTCTAGCTTCACTCTCCGCCAGAGTCCCCAGAAAAGAGAGCCCCAGTCAGAGTGCCAGGCTCCCCCCTTCTTCCTCCCACAAGCAAACGTCACTTCCTGACGCCAAAGAAAAGACTCCTGGTCTTGCCCTCAAAGACCTTCACTTCATGATGGAGCTTTTCTACAGTAAGTCTCCAGCAGTTGGTGTCATTCCAATCGTTACACTACATAAAATTATTAATGTCTCAGGGAGGAGGAGGGGAAAGGAGAAAGAGAATTTGGAACTCACAATTTTAAAAAATGAACTCTAAAATTGCCTTTATGTGTAATTGGCAAGAATAAAATATTATTTAAAATAAACAAAACCCAAAAACCTCAAACTGAAGATATTTCTGATTTATTCTTTTTTGGGGGGAGGCAATCAGGGTAAAGTGACTTTAGTAGGGTCACACAGCTAGTATGTGAGGCTGGATTTGAACTTAGGTCTTGCTGACTCTAGGGTCAGTGCTCTATCCACTGCACCACTGAGCTGTCCCTTCTGATTTGGTCTTAATAATTAACAGCATAACAGCTTGGTCCCATAAACTGTTGCATCAGTACCTGAATATTCTCATATCACCTTGAAATATTTAAGGACCTTATTTTATACACAAATATGTAACTATAAACAGGCAGATGACAAGGACAAATACCCATCTAATTAATTGTTTAGGATATAGAAAGAACTATAATTTCAAGCTGAATAGCTTAGATCTTACACACCTGCATCTTTTAAAGTAGCTCAGGGGCAGCTAGGTGGTGCAATGGATAAAGCCCCAGCCCTGTATTCAGGAGGACCTGAGTTCAAATTCGACTTCAGACACTTGACACTTACTAGCTGTATGACCCTGGGCAAGTCACTTAACCCTCATTGCCCCTCAAAAAAAAGAAAGAAAGAAAAAGAATAAAGTAGCTCAGATGTGTTCCAGTCTTAGTCTATGAGATAAACATTTATAACATTCTGTTTGTATCTTTCACCGACCACCTGGCATGATTATAGAAATTTGCCATAAAAGGAAAAAAGGGACATAAGGGGAAAATGTTCCCTTAATGATGTCAGTTTCAGGCAGGAGTCATATAGGTTGCCAATGATATTGAAAATGTCATAGTTAGGCTTAGAGTCTGTTGGGTGGGGAAATTTTCCATTCAAGAGAAAATGTTATATTGGAGAAATTGAGTCAGGAGAGCCCTACTTCATCCCATGTCAAAAGTTGCTCTCCCAGCTTTACCCATGAGACAGAATTCTACCTGTAGTTCACAGATGTCACAACCATAGGGCTGCTAGCATTATGGATCATTGACTCAATAGTATTTCTTGATGATCATACTTTGAGTCAGATTCACAATCATATTAATTACAGTCCCGTAAGATTCAACTTTAAACAGCAAGTTTCACTAATCATGCTTAGGGCTGGACATAAACTACTCTCATGTTGTTACAATAAATCAGCTTATCTAGAAAATGTGAAAAAAATGATTAATAATCGATATCTTGGAGTACCCATCGATCTCCCCTTCTTTCTTTGTCCTCTCTTCCCTCCACTCAAAGGTAATGCTTATTTAGGCATTTCCCTATTAATGGGTATTCCTTTGATTTCCAATTCTTAGCCATTACAAAAAGAGCTGCTATAAATATTTTTGTTTTTGTTTTGTGGGGCAATGGGGGTTAAGTGACTTGCCCAGGGTCACACAGCTAGTAAGGGTCAAGTGTCTGAGGATGGATTTGAACTCAGGTTCTCCTGAATCCAGGGCTGGTGCTTTATCCATTGTACCACCTAGCTGCCCTGATGTTGCTTTCTTAACAGCATTTCTTATACAATGGTTTTTCAGAATTTACAATACAAGGAAATCTAGAACACGATATCATCAAACAAGAATTATTATGAATTAGATAACATTAATTTAGTCAAATGCATTTTCAAATTACTTTTACATAGAAAAACATTCATACTACCACATGTGGCTTTAGTACAGCTAAGCAAATTTAGGTGGAATTAATTTCTTTTACATAAGCTAAAACTTTTATTCTAAGTAGGTATGAAGATGGCTCTTTCTCCTCTAAATTGCATAGCTCTCAGGTTTTAAGCATTATAGGACCTTATGCCATATCACCAGCAGGACTGAAATTGTGTCAAATAGCAAGTCCCAAACATCTTATCAAATTGAATAACAAAGAGGATTTTAAAACTATTAATATAATCCTACTGAAATAAAATTGGTTGTTGGGGCAGCTAGGTGGTGCAGTGGATAGAGCACCGGCCCTGGAGTCAGGAGTACCTGAGTTCAAATCTGGCCTCAGACACATAACACTTACTAGCTGTGTGACCCTGGGCAAGTCACTTAACCCCATTTGCCTCACTAAAAAACAAAAGCAAAAACGAAAACGAAATAAAATTGGTTGTTGGCCTTTGTTCTTGACAAGGACCAAAATAGTATCACTATGTTGGAGTCAAGGTACAGTGTGTCTGACTATGGCTGATCAAACCAATATGAGCTTGGAATATTCTACCACAGGTTGGTTACAAATACTCCATGTGAACCAGTGGTAGAATGGTATGGATAATGTTTTTCAATTTGTACATAAATTGGATTTAAGTGAGTCAGAGGGGCATGAAGTTGACGACCTCACTTTTTTCTTGGAGTCATCACAGTCTAGTAGCAAGACAAAGTCCAGAAGAGTGGTGATGGCTAGGGATAATCAATGGATGACCTTGGTGTCTTTGAAGTCTAACCAAGCTCTAAACACTCCATAGCACCTGCTTCAGCTGCCTTCATGACCTGTTGGAATAGTTGTTCTCATCCACCCATTCCACTAGGGGAAGTTTTCACATGGTTGGTGTAGACACCCCTCTAATTCATCAAAGGGTTTGAGACCCCTTGGTTACCCTCAACCTGGTTTAGCCCATCTGCTGAAATAGTTTACCAGGGTGTGGCCACTGAGAATACTACAGCTTCCTGAAGGCACAGGTGAGAGTTGGGTGGATGAGGTGGATACGAAAGAGAGAAAGTAACCCACAAAAGGGCTCAGCAGCCATCCCACCAAAGGTATTTGTCTTCCGCGAGCACACCCTATACCACAGTGAAATAAAATGTTTTCAGACAACTCTTTATCAACTGAGTTTACAACCATGCTGGTGTTATCGAGTTCTACCACATAAACATAGATTTAATTTTGTATCAGCAGTACTAGGAAATACATAAAGCTTTACCAAATTATATTCACAGCTATAATTGTTAGATTAGCTTTATTTTGATAGAAATTTACAAAAAAAAAAAAGGCAGATCTCCTAACTAGGTATCCTTTATTATGATTTAATGGCTCTGCCTCTGGCTAAGAGACCTCAAATTGAGGGTACAATACATTATTATTAGCATGGAACAAAGAATAAAATAGAAGTTACCTAGTTGGCCAGTATCACAAAGATGAAAGATCATTAACAGCTACTTAAAGAAAAGTTGGACATAGCTACCATATGTTTTAAGGATTACCTCTTACTATCCTTAAATGTTTTTGTAAATTTGGGGTCAGACCTACTCCCTGAGGTCCCGGATTGTATCAGACTTATTGGTGATTGATAAAACCATCTTGGTATTTCTCATCAGAGAGAGAGAAATTTGAACTTTGGCACACCTAAACCTCTCCACCCAAAGCTCACTGAAGATGCTTCAGGTTCTGTATAAAATTTGGGCTAAGTATTATATAAGCCATTGCTTTTAAAACTTCTCCCTCTAAGATTCTAGGTGACTAATTTTCATGCTGGCAGGGTGTGGCCTACCTTTCCTCAGGCAAAAATCTTTTTGCAGTGAGTCTTAATTTGCACAATTTAAGAACTAAACAGAATGGCAAACATTCACAGTAAAAAAAAATTATAAATATATATTGAATTTCCAGATGAATAATTGCAAATATTTATCAGTCTTTTAACAACTAAATACAAAAGAATACTGATCAAAAAGCAATTTACTGGGGCAGCTAGATGGCGCAGTGGATAGAGCACAGGCCCTGGATTCAGGGGGACCTGAGTTCAAATCTGGCCTCAGACACTTGACACTTACTAGCTGTGTGACTCTGGGCAAGTCATTTAACCCCAATTGCCTCACCAAAAAAATAATAAAAAGCAATTCACCATTTTACCAATAATCCTAATACAATGAATTATCAATATGATATATTATCTCTATCTGATGTGGGATGGAATTAAGGTGGTCAAATTGATTGTGAGGCATCCCAAAGGAATTATAAGACTCAGTGACTCAGTTTCCCAAGCTTTATTGAAAGACTGTTGACCACAGAGAGAGTACCATAGAAAAGAGAAAAGAAGAACGGTATCTCTAGAATAGGGGAAGAGAAGACACTTATATTCATAGTATGGATAAATTGATTATCAGTCTCATTATAATAATCTCCACTTTAGGGAGGTGGAGGGGGGCAGTGTTCATATCCTAATTTGGACTTCCTGGGGTCCTAAGCCGACCCCTGAGGCTGGTACCTTTTTCTGTGGAGGTGTGTTTTTGGGGTTTACACATAACAAGGTGAACCTGGGGACAAATTTGGCCTTTCATGTGCATGTTCCTAAAGGCATATTTCAACTTGCCAAGGTCAGAGTGTCTCTGTGTTTTTGATCTCTTTTTTCTTAGGCCTGGTAAATATTTACCAGTTAGGGTCTCTGTGACCTGTCTCCTTATGCTTACGTTGTGGGTGGTAATTAAGGAAACCTGACTTCCAGGTAACAGTTAACAAAAACCTAGGCCCTGGCTTATATTGATGAGGGGCCAAGTGTTAATCCCTTTCAGAACTGGGGTCTGAAAGTTATCTATTAGCCCCTCTTGGAGCTCAGATCTAAATTAGAGCTCGGGTCTTAGGTTTGTCTGTTAACCTCTTTTTTACCTCCTCCATCATATCCACATTACAGATTGGCAAACTGAGGTAACTTGATTTAAGATCACCCAGGTAACAAATTTGCAGATCCATGCATTTCCCCAATTTCTCTCTCTCTCTCTCTCTCTCTCTCTCTCTCTCTCTCTCTTTGGTGGGGCAATGGGGGTTAAGTAACTTGCCCAGGGTCACACGGCTAGTAAGTGTCAAGTGGCTGAGGCCGAATTTGAACTCAGGTCCTCCTGAATCCAGGGCCAACCCACTGCACCACCTAGCTGCCCCCCCCAATTTCTCTTAATGCCAAATAGTGTAATAAATTCTGACTTATCATAAGCATCTTATTAGAAGAGACACATTTGATTGAAAATGAGATCAGAATAAATTCAATTATACTTGAATCTATTTTCTAATGGCATTTACACAGAATCTCAGTATATAATTTTAATTATTTAGTTTTATATTTTATTTTATTTATTTATTTTGGGGTGAAGCAATTGGGGTTAAATGACTTGCCCAGGGTCACACAGCTAGTAAGTGTCTGAGGTCAGATTTGAACTCAGGTCTTCCTGACTCCAGGGCCAGTGATCTATCCACTCCACCACCTAGCTGCTGTAACGATTGGAATAACGCCACCTGCTGGATACTTACTGTAGAAGAGTTCTGCCCATGAAGCGAAGGTCTTTGAGGGCAAGACCAGGAGTCTTTTCTTTGGCATCAGGAAGTGACGCGGACTAGTGGGAGGAGGAAGGAAGAGACTGGCGCTGACTCTGGGGCTCTTTCCTGAGGACGCTGGCGGAGAAGGGAGCTAGAAATGTGCTCTCCCTTTAATAGATAGGAATCTAGGCCTTTCTCTCTCTTTACCAAAATTCTTATTCTCCTTAATAAATGCTTAAAAGTCTAACTCTTGCTAAAGCTTATAATTTATTGGCGACCACTCATTAGATATTTTAGACAGACTAGCTAGAATTTTAGCCCTTAACACTGCCTAGTTTTATATTTTATACAAGGGCTATTTATTCCAAGCATTTCACATTATAAGGTCCACTATTTCCAAGCAATCTACTGCCAAAGAGATATTAGGTTTTAATATACCCCAATTATTACAGTTAAGAGCACATTGTGATTTAGTTCAAATCTGGGTTCTACAATCTCAGAAAGAATCCATTGTTTATCAATTAACTCCTAGCCCTCTATAACTTTTCTCTATTGATTTTCAAATCAAGCTGTAATTTTTTATTGCTATAGTTTCCAATAAAAAAAAACACATGAAGGTTTACATAACCTTTCCATTTAAACAAAGCTAAAACTTCTCCAAACCTTCTCAACAACCTTCTTAAATATTCTTTTCATTTACATTTTCATTATACATTTCTCTTGTGGTTTGAAAACCCAAACCCTAAAACACACCCAGGTAAGGATTCCCTGAAGCCCAGGTGGAAAGAGGCTGACCAAGTCCTGCTGACCAGAGGGATCTTTGCCACAAAACTAAAGCAGGGGCAGCTAGGTGGCGCAGTGGATAGAGCACTGGCCCTCGAGTCAGGAGGACCTGAGTTCAAATCAGACCTCAGACACTTAACACTTACTAGCTGTATGACCTTAGGCAAGTCACTTAACCCCAATTGCCTCACTTAAAAAAAACAAACAAAAAACAAAACTAAAGCAAAGCTGACAGCTGTGTTTTGGGAATATAGTGTGACCCCAAGAAACCTAAAGATCCCAATCCCCCAAATCCTTCAACTTTCCCAAGGGCTCTGCCCCTCCCACCTCAGGAATGGGTATTGCAGAACTCAAACCTGGTACAATGATAAGCAATATCAAGGTGTGAAAGATGATATGCAGGATATGGATGGATGCAGCATATCCTAATGATATCCCATTTTTCAAAGATCCCTTCCCAGTAATCTTGCCCTTCCCAATTTTTGCATTTCCTCTTGCTTTATAATCCTCCCCCCTTCTTTGTTTTGTAAACATACAAAAGGCCAGGTCTTCTCTTACCCCAGCTGGACAGTGTCCATAGTGATTCTGTACCCCTCTCTCCTATCAAATCTCTTTTTATTTTCCAAGATTCATGATGAGCTAGCCTGCCGATCCGGGTCACAACCCCACCCCCCCAAACTGCCTACATCTCTCACCTGAAGACAGGCGCACCAAATGGATCTCCCGGTAAGCCAGAAAAAGAAGCAGATGACAGCAGGGCTAGACCACCTTCCCAAGACACTGGACTTGGCTTGAGAATCTTGTGTTCCTTTCCCCCATCTTACATTCATTTAAACTTTTGCAAACTATGTCCCTATACCAGATGCTGAATCTAGCCTAGTTGTTATTCTTACTGTATTGTCTATTCCCAGGAGCAAATTCCTTTTCAAAGTTGGTAAATGTGTATAAAATCAGCCCCCTCTGTAAATAAACTCAACTTCTCCAGGACACACACACACACACACACACACACACACACACACACACACACACACACACACACACACTCACTCACTCATACACACATCACCCAGTAGTTTTGAAAACCCTACGTTTCTTATTTTTCTCTTTCCAAATCTCTAAAACCCTTTACTCAGCCTATACAACTTTCCTTTGCTTGCTCAAATTCTGTTTTGTTATGGGCCCAGAGCACCCTAGAGGTTCTCTGGGGTACATCAAAGAACCTTCTCCTTGAGAAACTAATCCAAAGAACAGACCCCCACCCTTCATTCTAGTCTCCTTCACCCCTGGGGAGATAAATTTGGGTGTGGTTGCTGCCTTTGTGTCAGGATGAGAGAGAGATGGCTTGAGAGATTCGCAGCCACCCCTCACCCACTCCCCCAGCCACCACCAGTGGGGGATGTTCCTCCCTCAATAAGGGAACTTTCCACAGTCAGATGATCACCTCATCGGACTACCAACGGACCTCTATAAAAGTATCTGCCTGTCTCCTGCTCGAGGAGATTGGTATCTCAGAGCCACGGTCTGTGCCATGCTTTTCTCCCCATAAGAAGTTCAAGGATTCCTCTTGGCTTCCCTTCCCTAGCCCCTCAATAAACTACTATCTTATTCTATTGGTTTTGTGTGCAAGAGGGTGTAATTCTTTAAAGAGGAATTCCTAAGGACCCCAAACCCCTACCCCTATCCTGAACCCCCTACCCCATTTCCCCCACATCAGTTTCAACCATATCCCAGACTATATTCACTACACTGAATATTTCCATTATAATTTTAATACAATTTGTTATGAAACAAACCCAATGACTTGTTAAAAACCTGACTTTCCCAGCTGTATAGTTAATTTTAACTCAGGTGAACCTTTCCACTAATTTACCTAAAACACTATAATTCTTTCTCTTGATTTGTTACAATTCAGGTATTCCTTAAAAGATGGAGGTACCAAAAACCCGTTAAGAGGTTCTTAGCAATTATAAAAACCTTAACAGCCTATAAAAACTCAGTCTATTCAAATAACAATTATGTTCTAGTATAAAATTCACAGAAGTAACACAAAACGTTGTCAAGTTGCTTCTTAAATAAGCTTCTCTTCTATTGGTAAGAAGCAAGACAACCCTTAAATTCAAATATAGAGGGGCAGCTAAGTGGTGCAGTGGATAAAGCACTGGCCTTGGATTCAGGAGGACCTGAGTTCAAATCCGGCCTCAGACACTTGACACTTACTAGCTGTGTGACCCTGGGCAAATCACTTAACCTTCATTGTCCTGCCCCCCCCCCAAAATTTTTTTAAAAGATTCAAATATATAATCTATTATAAAAATGGGTAGGAGTGGGGCAGCTAGATGGCTCAGTGGATAGAGCACTGGCCCTGGAGTCAGGAGTACCTGAGTTCAAATCTGGCCTCAGACACTTAACACTTACTAGCTGTATGACCCTGGGCAAGTCACTTAACCCCAATTGCCTCACTAAAAAAAAAATGGGTAGAAGTCACATAATTTACAGCAAAATTTCTAAGTTTAAAACACATACCAATTCAAAAGTTATTCCTAAATTGATTCCTACCTCACTTTAATCTGTAAAACTTCCAACTATCCAATTAGATTTTCTAATACTTCTTACAAGCTTGCTTGTCTCTTATCCATGAGATTAAAACAGACTGTTAAGCCAACCCTTACATCCCAACAACCTGGCCACAGTTCAGGAAAGTAAAGGCAAAGGAAGGATCTTTTGGAAAACTTAGCAGGCTTCCCAGAGTAGTTAACAAGACACCGAGAAATAGATTTGCCAGCAAAGTTTTTCCTTCTAAGCTCTGTGCACACAATTGCATTAGTATAGACTCTGAGAGACACACAAACACAGACACAGAAAACACATAGACATGCTGACAGCTGTGAGACAGTAGACAAACAAACAGGAAACATTTGGGGAACAAAGCTAGTTTGGCTTTAAATACAGATAATATCCCTGGGCAAATCACTTAACCCCCATTGCCCCGCAAAAAAAGAAAAGAAAAGAAAAATACAGATAATATGACAAAAAAGACCCAGAAGTACTTAGTGGCAATGCTTCCTTGTTACTCCTCCCTGTAGGGTTAAGTCCCTGGTGGCTAGTCAGTTCAGTTTTTAACTTCCATCCTGCCAGGCTCTCAGCTGAACCACATATTTGAAAGCACATAGAAGCACAAAACAACAAACACAGGGCTGGACCCAAAGCTGCAGCTTTCTTAAACTAATATAAATTCAGATTTCCACTTACATTTCTAGATACACCAGAGAAAGAAAGCATGCCATTAGGGGTTTTTGATGGACCTTGTGTAGACATCTCAAATGCAAGATTTTGTTATCCTGTGCCATTCTTGCAGTCGTGATCAAATAACCAATGGCACCATATAACCTGTGGCCCCAAATAACGAATGCCTCAGTTTCCTCAACTGCAAAATGGGAATCATACTACCACCTTCCTCCTAGGTTTGATGTGAGGATCCGATGAGATATGTATAAAGCATAGTGCCTGGCACATAATAGATGTCCAATAAATTCCTCTCCATCTTTGTCTTCTCCCCTTATTAATCTTAGCTTCATTGGATTGGTGCAAAACCTTTTTGATTTTATGTAATCAGAATTCACCATTTTATCTTCTATGATCCTTTCTATCCCTTGTTCAGGCATGAATTTTCTTCTATCCATAGATTTCATAGGCATTCCCCCTCCCCCTTATTTCTTTAAATTATTTATTTGTGACCTTTCAGACCAAGGTTACATATCCATTTGAAATTTAAGGTATAAAGTTTTGATCTAAATCTAATTTCTTTCACATTGCTGTCCAATTTTTCTGTAAGGTTTTTTTTGTTGTTGTTTTGTTTTTGTTTTTGTTTTCTTGGTGCAAGGAAATGAGGATTAAGTGACTTGCCCAGGGTCACACAACCAGTAAGTGTCAAATGTCTGAGGCCAAATTTGAACTCAGGTCCTCCTGAATCCAGGGCTCATGCTTTATCCACTGTGCCACCTAGCTGCCCTCTGGAAGTTTTTATTATCAAATAGGATTCCCTTACTCAGTAAGCAGAGTCTTTGCATATATCAAACAGGAGGCAACCATGCTCATTTTGTATCTCTGTGTTGTGTACCTAAACTGTTTCACACTTTGATCTTTCTATTTTTTAACCAGAACCAAATTGTTTCAATGATTGTTGCTTTGTAGTAATGATTTATACTGCAGTTTGAGGTCTGGAACTGTCAGATCCTCTTCCTTCTCACTTTTTTTTTTCATTATTTCCCTTAAGATTCTTGACCCTTTTGGTCTCCATATAAATTTCATTACTATTTTTTCTAGTTCTGTAAAGTAGTAAAGGGACTTACTAGTGATGGCCACATCACTAGTCAATATCAGAGGTGGGATTTAAATCCAGATTGTGAGATTTAAAATTGGATATTAGATCATAAATCTCCCCTACTTAACCCTTCCCTTAATTCATCTCCCAGACTAGTAAATGGAAGAAGCTTCTGGTTTTCTAGATAGAGCCTTTATTGTATATAAGGTGTTGTTGATTAGAAGGATAGGAAAACAGAAATACAGTACAAATCGTCTTAAATCTAGGCTGTCTATATTCCTTATAAAAACTCACCAAACCGATTTAGGCCACCTTTGGAGTGAGTCAGACCGTCTGTGCCGCGCCGCCCGGAGTCCCGCCAAGCCGGCAAAAAAAAGGCTACTCCCGTTCTCTCCACCCCGGAAGTCAAAAAAAACCCGGCAGGCAGTCTGACATGCGCAGCAGGCGCACTGCACCCGGCAGGCAGTCTGACATGCGCAGCAGGCGGACTGCACCCGGCAGGCAGTCCGACATGCGCAGCAGGCAGACCGCTCATCTCCTCCCCAAAAGGGTGGTCCCTGAAAAACTGGCGTCTTTCACTTATCCTAACCGACTGTTAAAAACTTTCATATTTTACCACATTTCCCCCCTTTGCTTCCCCAAGAAACGGAATGTTTCCTTGATGGAACAGTAAAAAGAATATAATAACTTTTGCTGACTAATAATATGCGAACAACAATACAGAAAAGGAAGAGAGGAAAGTTTTGTCCAGAGGGGCGATTTTTTTTTTTTCCTCATGAACCGACGCTTTGACATTAGTCTTGCAAAGGGAGAGCCTCTGCAGAGAGTACATGCCACAGATAGTATATAACAGAAAGGAGATAGTAAAAGCTAATAAAGCAAAACAGTTCATATAAAGTCTCTGAGTTCTCTTGTCTTCTTGAAGTGGTAAGATGTCATCAGGAGGAAACTGGATTCTGGTCTGGAAAACTGGATTCTGGACTCTGGTCTGGAAAGCTGGATTATCTTCTTTAACTGTTTGAATTGCTGTATTTTTAAAACCTTAGCATAGCATTGTCAATGATCAAATTAATAAATTCCATTACATTCCCTCCTTTATATGGTTAGACTTGTAATAGAGGGTTGAGGTAGTTATGCAATGTGTAACACTTTTTACCACCATGTGTCTGGATCAAAGCCAAATTTAGTATGTGTTCATGACACCTGAAAATGTTATGGAAAGGTTATCATACCATATCTCATGGTTCTGAGACAGCCAGTGATTGTGCTAGGCCACAGGTGAATTCAACTGAGTGAGATAAAAAGATAAATAAGTTCAGTTAAATTAGGTTAAATTAGGAGGGAGAGAGGATGAATACTGGACTGTGCCTAGTAATTGTGCTCTACATAGTCACCATCATAAGCAAACCATGGACTTACGTATACCTGTCTCTCCTTTTGTTGCACATATATTCTCTCCAGGGCCTGCGTCAGAGTTCACAGCAAGTTAGTCTCTGAAATGATAAGTTTCCATATTTCTGAAATCTCATTAATTTCACCAAAGACAATATGATGGTAAAAATGTGTGCTATGCTGCATAACTGAGAATATATTAGTGATATATACAATAATTCCAAACCATACCCAGAGTATAATGACATATAAATAATAAACGAATGTAAATAGCTGATTATATTAGACATTGTTACATAATCTTCTTTTAGACATTATTACATAATCTTCTTTTAGCAAGTAGACCACATCATCTTATACATGAATTCTCTGGTATAACAGTAGCAGATACTTAAAGTGGTGATTAATTCATCAAAAAGAAATAAGACTTCAATTAGCAAGATTCAATATTCAATGTTTTCAGTGAGGTATCAAGCAATTTCTGGTACTTTTTAGTTAAACAGAACAACATACAAGAGAAAGGAGAAAAATAAATAAATAAAACAAAACTCATTAGAACTCATGGTTCTCTCAAAAAGAAAGAGTAAATAAAAAAAAAGAAGAATTCTGGTAGCTTCTGAGGCCCGATAGCCTCACCCACAGCATATACTTAAAATGTCTTTGAATAATCACTTAGTTTACAAAATTTAGTTTTAAAGAAAAGCAAAAGAAACAAAAGTAAAAAAAAACCAAAGCAAAACCAAAAATAAAAAATAAAAAGCAAAAGATTCGCTAAGCACCCTTTTGTGCTCTTAAAGAACTTAAAGGTGCAGTCAATTCCAGGTCTTTTCAGTGCCTTTCAAAAGTCAAAACAAAAACAAAAAAACCCAAAAATTAATAAAAAAAAAAAATAGTTGAGGTAGGCCAGAAAACTAGGCCATGTACTTCAGTGCTTTTGCCTGTAGAAGGAAATGCTTGTTAAATTATAAGGTATTTAAGCTGCTAGAGTTTGGGGTATGCCACATTGTTTTAACTGGTTCCCCAATTCTCTGCATGCCAAAGTGGCAGGGGTTTCTGAATTGTCATTGATCTTTCTAATGCTGTCATAATGTTCTTTATGGTAGAAAATGTGGAGTTCTGTAGCATCAGTTTTGTCTGTGCCACTGATTTTCAATAAAGGCTGATTTAATTGATGAACCACAACATTCAGCTGATGCTGCTTAGCAAATGCTACAATTGTATCATTTCCTCCCCACTTTCCAAATTTCTTTAATTCATCAACATATTCTTCAAAAGGGGAGTCATTTACTATAAAAGACTCAAACTCTTGTCTATGGTTAATCATATAAGAAGCAGCTTCTTGTCTGTGTCTGAGATGATTTCTACAGTGACCTTCTAGCTGGTCTGCTAAAGCCCTAAAAAGGCAATTTCCGTCTCCTGATACTTTACGAAGACTGAGTCCCAAAGCATTTAACTGATCAGTGGGATTCTTAAATGGGAACTTCCTGTTTCCTCTGAACTTTCTTTGCTCTTTAACAGTTGCTATCGTTAGGGTTTTTACCTCTTTAGCGTCTACCTCAGGTCTATCTGAAATCTCTTCACCTATGAATGGTGCAGGCTTTATATGAGAGCAATGAATCCATGAGTCTTTTTCACCAATTTTAATGGCGGTAGGAGTTGTCAATAATACCTGAAAAGGTCCTTCCCAGGCAGGTTGAGTTCCACTGGTTCTCTGAAAATTCTTTACATATATTTTATCTCCTGGGTTGAAGTTATGCAATGAAAAGTCTAATGGTCCTGCCTGGACCACAGCTCCTGCCTCATGGAGTTCACGTAGCCTGGTCTGTAATTCCTGTATATAGGAAGCAACAGAAGTATCACCTCCCACCAGTGATGTATAAACTGGGGAAAAAGTTTTAGCTTGGATAGGAGGGTGACCAAAAAGCATTTCATAAGGAGATATATGAAGTTCTCCTCTTGGTCTACTTCGTAGATAGAATAATGCCAATGGTAGAACATCAGGCCATTTCAAATGGGTTTCAGTACATAATTTGCCAATCATACTCTTAAGCTCTTTATTCATACGTTCGACTTGGCCTGAACTTTGTGGATGGTAGGGCGTGTGGAATTTTGGAGTCACTCCCAAGAAAGAGTAGATTTGGGATAAAATCGAATCAGTGAAATGTGTGCCTTTGTCAGAATCGATGCGGGCTGGTGGGCCAAAACGAGGTACTATCTCTTTAAGAAGAATTTTGGCAACAAAGGCAGCTGTGGCTCGGGGGCTGGGAAAGGCCTCCACCCACCGAGTGAGCTGATCAACTATAACAAGGCAAAATTTATAATGTCCTGCTTTTGGCATAGTAATATAATCAATTTGTAAGTGCTCAAAAGGTGTATATGCTAGAGGACGCCCTCCATAAGCTTTGGCCTTAAAAGCATACTGATTATAAGACTGACATGTGGAGCAGCCCGAGCAGATTCGAGATGCTGTATTAGTCACACCTGGTGCTATCCAGGTTCTCTTAATAGAGTCTACAATGCCTTGTGTACCAAAATGGCCTTTTCTGTGAACAGAGAGGCATACCTGGTGGTAGAATTTCTGGGGAAGAAATGGCTTACCTTCCGGAGACACCCAGATGCCATTGATCTGTTTCGCCTTAAATTTCTTTTTCCACTTTTCTACTTCAGAATCGTCATAGGTTAGGTTGGAAGGAATATCCTCAGAAGGTGAAAGGTTAAATACATGTTCAGGAGCTTCTAATGCAGCAAGCTTGGCTGCAGAATCGGCTCGTGCATTTCCCTTTGAAACAGGATCACTATTCCCTGTGTGGGCAGGGCAATGTACAACGGCTAGGGAAGAAGGCAGTTTTAGGGCATCTAAGAGGTCCTTGATAAGGTCCCCATTGGCAATAGCCTTGCCCGAGGATGTTAGAAAGCCTCGTTGACGCCAAATCATACCAATAAAGTGGCATATGCCAAAGCCATATTTCGAGTCAGTAAAAATGGTGGCACTCTTATCTTTAGCTATATTACAGGCCTGTGTAAGAGCCACAAGTTCAGCAGCCTGTGCACTAAAATGGGAAGGCAGAGAAGCTGCCCAGAGGGTGTCATAATCAGAAACTACAGCAGCTCCAGTAAAACGGGTTCCCTCTCTCATAAATGAGGAACCATCTGTATAGAGGACAAGATCAGGATTTTCTAAAGGTGTATCAAAAAGATCATCACGGGGTTTTTCAGCCATATCAACTAAAGAAGCACAGTCATGCAACGGTTCCCCCGAGAATGGTAAGTTAGGGAGTAGTGTTGCTGGATTAAGAACTGTGCAGCGTTTTAAAGTGATATTCTCATTACCTAACAGGGTTATTTCATACTTAGCCAGCCTTTGATCTGAAAAGGCTTGTGTCCTGTGACGTAGTAAGAGAGCCTCCACTTCGTGAGGGCATTGCACAGTTAGAGGGTTACCTAGGACCAAATCAGAGGCTTTTTCTACCAAAAGCGCTGTGGCCGCCACTGCTCTAAGGCAAGGTGGCGCTCCAGCCGCTACAGGGTCCAGCTGAATTGAATAGTAGGCTATAGGACGTTGGTTAGGCCCCAGTGACTGAGTCAGGACTCCAGAAGCCACCCCCCTTTGTTCATGCACAAAGAGAGTGAAAGGCTTACTATAATCTGGCAGTCCTAGGGCAGGTGCTGATAACAAGGCCCGTTTTAATTCTTTTATGGCTGAGAGATGCTGGGGATCCAACTGTAAACTGTCTGGAACAGAACTTTTTGTAAGAGCTATGAGGGGTTTAGTAATTTCACCAAAAGAGGGTATCCATTGTCTACAGTACCCAGCTGCTCCCAGAATGGCTCTCAACTGCCTCTTAGTAGTGGGGGCAGAGAGTTGTTGAATGGCCTGGACTCTCTTAGAAGAGACAGAGCGAGTTCCAGCAGCCAAAATAAATCCTAAATATTCTACCTGGGGCAAACACCATTGTACCTTTGTCTTGGAAACCTTGTGTCCTCTCTTGTGCAGCTCCAGCAGTAAGTGACGGCTATCTTCCTGACAAATTTCAGCATTAGGAGAGGCCAAAAGTAAGTCATCTACATATTGTACTAGTGTGGAGCCCTTAAAGGTAATAGAGGCCAGATCCTGCTGTAAAATTTGGGAAAATAATGTGGGACTGTCTACAAATCCCTGTGGGAGTCTAGTCCAGGTCCACTGTCTATTTTTCCAGGTAAAAGCAAATAAATATTGGAAGTCCTCATGTACTGGTATGGAGAAAAAGGCAGAGCAAAGGTCTACCACTGTGAAACATGTAGATTCATAGGGAATTGAGGAAATTATCATAGCCGGATTTGCGACTATAGAATGTCTAGGAATAACATAATTATTAATCGCTCTAAGATCTTGCACAAAGCGATAAACAGGTTTACCATCTGGCCCAGGCTTGGGTTTTTTAACTGGCAAAATGGGAGTATTGCATGGAGAGTGATGACATGGAATAATAATACCCTGGCTTTTCAAAGCCTCAATTATAGGGGTGATCCCTTCTATTGCTTCCCTAGACAATGGATACTGTGGAATGGAGGGGGGTGGTCCCCCCTTAACTTTAAAGGTAACAGGCATGGCAGACTTAAGGAGCCCCACCTCATTAGGGGATGAGGCCCATAAAGACTCAGGAATGTCAGAGGGGATTTTGGATACCTCCCCTGCTGTTCCTTGAGCTTCTGTAAGTAAAATTGGTAATAAATGAACAGTATCCTCTGGCAATTGTAAGGAGACAGCCCCATCTGGAGCACAAGATATGGTTGCTCTAAGCTTGCAAAGGAGATCACGACCTAATAAATTTACAGGGGCATCAGGCATGAGTAAAAATGAATGTTCTACTGTTAAGGGCCCCATAGATACCATGCGAGGATTCAATTTTGCCACTCTCTGGCTCTTTCCTGAGACTCCCACTACATTCAAATATCCTACAGGTCTACACCCAGCATCTGGTTTGCTTACTAATACTGATTTAGAGGCTCCTGTGTCTAGCAGACAATCATAATAAGTCTCCCCCACTTTTAAGGTGACATGTGGTTCATTACTCTGGGGAGGTGAATGGACTGGCACAAGTGCATTCAAAAAATCTGGATCTGGGAATATATGGCTTTCATTATCTATGTTCCATTCCTCCCCAAGACACCATCATTCCTGTGTCCTCTTCTGAGGGGGGTCTTGGTTACCATTATTCTGGTACTGCCTTTCTGTATTCCTCCAAAAAGATCTATTTCTATTTTGATTTCGCCTGTAATTAGAATTAGAATTTCTTCTCCAAGTCCTACATTCTCTCAATTCATGCCCCTCCTTACGACAGTAACAACACACCTTAGTGTCCTTGTTCCGGTGTCCACATGGCTGACTAGGAATCGCTGGTGCCAGAATGCTCTGTTTAGGGTGATCTGGATCTTCCTCACGTGAGTCAAAGACATAATTTGCAAGTTCCTTAATTCTATCTACTGAGAGATTTCTCCAGTCTGGACATTGTTTCAGAAAGTATCTGCGTATTTCTGGCAGTGAATTATAAACAAATGTGTTGAGAATGATACAGGAATCTCTTAAATCTACTGGATCCAATCTGGTGTACTGTCTAGCGGCCTCACAAAGTCTATCATAAAATCTGTTTGGTCTTTCATTAGCCTCCTGAGGTAGGCTTAAAAATTTCTGCCAGTTTTCCGGTTTTCTAGAGCAAGATTCCATTCCCTTCAGAAGTGTTTCTCTAGCATCTTTTAATCTTTGGAAATCCCTATCATCATTATAATTCCACTCTGGATCCTTTAGAGGCCATTCCACATCGGCCTTACCTTTCGCAACAAGGGCATTTCCTGCTGAGATAATATCTGTAATCTCAGTTGGGGACAGTAAAGTTTCCAAAAGGCAAGTAACATCAGCCCAACTGGGTTGATATGCATTAAATATAGTCCTTAACTGTGAAATTACAGTGTTTGGATTTTTCTCAAAACTAGGGATGATTGATTTCCATGCGCTCAAGTCACTTGGTCTAAAGGGGCTATATTTTCTGACTTGAATTGGCACTCCCTTCTTACTATGTTCTATAGCTTCCTGCAGAGGGAGTAGTTTCTGCTGATCTGATTCTGAACTTGGATCATCTCTAGTAGAAACAGCCATTTTGAGGTCTCTCTCCATATGTGAGAGTTTCCCCCACATCATAACAATGATAATAACAAAAACAATGATAATAACAAAAACAAAAAAAAAACAACAAAAAAAAATAAAATCCTTAGTCGTATGAACTATGGATGTGGTATTAAAAGGTATTTCAATTGCAGGCATAAAATTTCTACTTATATTAAACGTATTTTCCCAAAGATTCTCACGTATACTATTATACAAAAAACTTTTTGCTGCCTGAATGAGGAAAAAACCAATAATGTTATGAAGGACCATTGAATAAACTATTCCTCTAAGTCGGGATGTTATGCTGTCCCAATACATTCCGATGAGAAAAATCAAAGGGATGGTAGAATATTCGAGCATCTTGCCCTTTAAACTGGGCTGGCTTTTCTGTTTAAAGCAAGACTTTTAGAGGCTTAAAGTCTTTAAGGGAGATTAGACAAAGGGAAAGTCCGCGGGGGGGGGGGGGGGGGGGGGGTATTTGGAAAATCCACCGAATTAGCCGGCTTATGGCCAAACTAGGGAGGGTGGGAGGGTCCTTAAGGTCCCTTCGGGGTCGCCAAACTGTGAGATTTAAAATTGGATATTAGATCATAAATCTCCCCTACTTAACCCTTCCCTTAATTCATCTCCCAGACTAGTAAATGGAAGAAGCTTCTGGTTTTCTAGATAGAGCCTTTATTGTATATAAGGTGTTGTTGATTAGAAGGATAGGAAAACAGAAATACAGTACAAATCGTCTTAAATCTAGGCTGTCTATATTCCTTATAAAAACTCACCAAACCGATTTAGGCCACCTTTGGAGTGAGTCAGACCGTCTGTGCCGCGCCGCCCGGAGTCCCGCCAAGCCGGCAAAAAAAAGGCTACTCCCGTTCTCTCCACCCCGGAAGTCAAAAAAAACCCGGCAGGCAGTCTGACATGCGCAGCAGGCGCACTGCACCCGGCAGGCAGTCTGACATGCGCAGCAGGCGGACTGCACCCGGCAGGCAGTCCGACATGCGCAGCAGGCAGACCGCTCATCTCCTCCCCAAAAGGGTGGTCCCTGAAAAACTGGCGTCTTTCACTTATCCTAACCGACTGTTAAAAACTTTCATATTTTACCACAAGATCCATTGTGTTCCCCAGTGATACAACTTGTAAGTGACAACACTTCAGATTCTAAGTCTGGCCTGCTTTTCATGTTGTCACATGATCTCTTTAGTTTCCAGGGGAGAACAAGGAAAAGAGGATCAGAGGCCAGAATTAGGTTCCAGTCATTGTGGTGGAGGCAAAAATGGGAGAAAGGTGAATTAATGATAAAATCAACATCTGAACAGTTTTAAGGGGCAATCTGTGTAATTTAGTCTAATCTAGACAGTCTCTGAATCCATACTGAGTGGATTCAGGGTATCCCTGGGGTCCAGGGAGGTCTAGGAGGTAGGGGACATACATTTGGACCATAGGAATCAAGAGAACCTAAAAGGCATGGAAAGATGAAAAGCATAAGGCTAAGGACAAAAGTCTTTTGTGCCCATACTGTCCATTGGGTTTTCTTGGCAAAGATACTGGAGGTTAAGTGGCTTGCCCAGGGTCACACAGCTTGTAAGTATCTGAGGCTACATTTGAACTCAGGCTTTCCTGACTCCAGGCTCAGCACTCTATGCACTGAGCCATCTAGCTGCCCCATATGGTTAGGAAAACTTGAGTTCAATCTTGACTGAAACATTAACTGTTTGACCCTTGAAAAGTCACTGAATTTAGTTAGCCTCAGTTTCCTCATTTGTAAAATCAGGACAATAGCACTTCCTTCACAAGGTTGCTGCGAAGATCAATGAGATAATATGGGTAAAGTACTTTGAAAACCTTAAAGCCCTTTATAAAAACTAGCTTTCATTATTATTCACCAGGACCTAAAACTCATGGCTGGACTCCTTCTACTCCCCTTTCCTTGAGAGGCATTTTGATTAAGTGGAAAAAGAACTGAATTTGGAGAAAAGGAGTCTAAGTTTTGTGATTTTTCCCTTTACTATCTATCTTACCTTGGGTAATTCACTTGACTTTCTGGGTTTCAGTTTCAAATGAGGAGATTGGACTGGATAATAGCTAAGGTCCATTCCAATTCTAAATCCTATCAACTTTAGCATTTATAGCCATGGGGATCGAGTTCTTTGTTCCTCTTTGGTTTGATTACATCCTTCTTGAAAGGGTTACCAGGATTGAAGATGGGATTCCAGGTGTGGAAAAACCATATTATAGGATGATCCCCATTTCTTTTCAATCATTTCCCACCAGGCTGAACTCCTCTATACAGTGTCCCCAGATACTTCTTTATCCTAGAAAACCAGTACAGTCTTGGAACTCACACTTTGGAAGCACCCTTTGCCCCTGGGGCCACTCCCTCTGATTGGAGGATGGAGGGCTCGGCCCAGAAACTCCACTTAAGGACAGTGCTCAGGAAAGCCATTTCTTCATTTCCCACCATGCTCCTGTGCTGGGTCATTTCTCTCCCAACTCCCTTTTCAGTTTCCTTTTTGAAATTTTATTTTTTTGAAAAATTATTTTATTTTTAATTTATGGGACAAAAGAAGGATATCTATAATACAGTATAATTTTTAGAAGTATTGCACATGATGGGCAGCTAGGTGGTGCAGTAGATAGAGCACCGGCTCTAGATTCAGGAGGACCTGAGTTCAAATCCGGCCTCAGATACTTAACAATTACTAGCTGTGTGACCCTAGGCAAGTCACTTAACCCCAATTACCTCACCAAAAAACAAACAAAAAACAACAACAAAAAAAGTATTGCACATGAAACTAAAAATCTACTATGTATAACTTGCTATTCTATTTACATATATAATATGTATAAATTTATATATAATTAATTTCTTTCCCCCCCTTTTTTCTCCTTCCCCACACTGTAGAGATGACTACCATTAGACACAAATAGGTACATATATGTAAAATTATTCTATATATGCTTTATTTATCAGTTCCTTCTCTGGATGCAGATAGCATCTTTCTTTTTTTTTTTTTTTTTTGCGGGGCAATGGGGGTTAAGTGACTTGCCCAGGGTCACACAGCTAGTAAGTGTCAAGTGTCTGAGGCCGGATTTGAACTCAGGTTCTCCTGAATCCAGGGCCAGTGCTTTATCCATTGCACCACCTAGCTGCCCCCAGAATCTTTCTTCATATGTCCTTTGTAGATGACTTTTTTTGCTCACTTTCTTATTAGAATGTAAACTCTTTGAGGGCAGGGACTGCTTTTGGTTTTGTGTATATTTTTAGTCTAGCTTCTTAGAACAGTGCCTGGAATATAGTAAGAGGTTAAGAAATACTCGTTGTCTTGACTTGACTGGTCAATCAACCAACCAACCAGCATTTATTAAGCATCTACTATGTGCCCAGGAAATAGTGCTAGAGACTGAGGACAAAAAGACAAAAATGAAATCAATAGTTTACCTTCTACTGGGAGATGGGGGAGTTGACATGAACCTACTTAAGTATAAATAAAATCTATACAAAATTAGCTAAAGGTTATTTTGGGAGGGGGTTGAGAGGAAGCCTAGGAGAAACAAGAAAAGCCCTAACATAGGAGTTGGTACTTGGTCAGAGATTTGAAGGAAAATAGAAATTCTAAGAAGTGGAGTTGAGGAGGGAATAGGCTAATCTATGCAAAGGCAAGGAGATGGGAAATGGATGTCATGTGTGAGGAACAACCAAGAGGCCAGTTTGGCTGAATCATAGATTTCATGGAGGGAAGTAATAGATGATAAAACTTGAAAGGTAAGTTGGAGCCAGGTTATGAAAGGCTTTAAGTGATAAAGGAATTTTTATATGACTCTAAAGGTAATTAGGGAAGAAAGGGGAGGGAACATACACACACAGAGATACACATATATGTATGTATATGTATGCACACATAAATTATTTACAGTGTACCAGGCCCTGTGCTGAGCACACTGGAGGTTATTGAGTAGAATAGCGACTTGCTCAGTCTTGTGTTTTAGGAAAATCACGTTGGCAGCTGTTTGGAGGATGGACTGGACGGGGAGAGATTTCTGGCAGGAAGACCAGTGTTGTAATAGTCTAGGTGAGAGACTGGGAGTGGTGACTACGTGAACAGAGAGAAGGCAGGTGGATACCAAAACTGATGTGCCTCAAGAGCTCACAAGGCTTAGAAACTGATTGTAGGGAGCGGCTAGGTGGCGCAGTGGATAAAGCATCGGCCCTGGATTCAGGAGTACCTGAGTTCAAATCCAGCTTCAGACCCTTGACACTTACTAGCTGTGTGACCCTGGGCAAGTCACTTAACCCCCATGGCCCCACCAAAAGAAAAGAAAAGAAACTGATTGTAAAAATGTGGAGGAGGCAGGGGAGTTGAGTATGACTCTAAGATTGTGAACCTTGATGACTGAAAGAATAATGGTCCCCTAAACAGAAAAAGGGAGGTTCAGAAGACGTTCAGCTTTCCAAAATCCCTTTTATCTAATGCCCAGTGCTCTTAACTTTCATCACTCTCAAACTTGCCTTTGAGAGGAATTTCTCCCTCAAAAAGTCATCCCCAGAAGACACTTTCCTATCTCCATTTTGTGGGCTCTCCTTCCCACACCTGAATACAGGCTTGTTCCCTCTATAGATTCCATAGTAACAATCACATTGGAATAAAAAACCAGTCACATTGGCACCCTTGCTCCCTGGTATCCATGGACACAGGACAGTAGAAGGAGGACCAGACACAAGTCTCATTCCCTTACCCAACCTGTTTAGCTCTGGCTAGAGAACCAGAAATGAAACAGTCTTACTGTTCATTTCAATTGAATTTTTTTTTTTTACTGAGGCAATTGGGGTTAAGTGACTTGCCCACGGTTGGTGCTCTATCCGCTGCATCACCTAGCTGCCCCTTCAATGACTCTTGTCTTATGGGGAGTCAGAAGGATCTGAATTCAAATCCGGCCTCAGATGCTTGACACTTACTAGCTGGGTGACCCTTGTACAAAAATATTTATGGCAGCTCTTTTTGTGGTGGCAAAGAATTGGAAATTGAGGGGATGCAAATTAATTGGAGAATGGCTGAAAAAAATTGTGGTATATTATTATGATAGAATACTATTGTGCTATAAGAAATGTCCAGGGGAATGGTTTCAGAAAAACCTGGGAAGACATATAAATTGATGCAAAGTGAAGTGAGCAGAACCAGGAGGGCATTGTACACAGTGACAGAATATTGTAATATCAAGTGTGAAAAACTTAGCTACTCTGATCAAGACAATGATCCAAGACAATTCCAAAGCACACATGATGAAAAATGCTATCTACCTCCAGAAAGAGAACCAATGAACTCTGGGTACAGATTCAAGCATACTTTTTTTCACATTATTTTTCTTGTTTGTGTGTGTATTTTCTTTTGCAACATAGCTAATATGGAAATATGTTTTGCATTACTTCATATGTAAATTTTTTCTTCTTGCCTGGCACACTTAAGAGGCATCCACACAATTTGTTGTATATTCCTCCTCCAGACCATTAAAAAGTTTCACCAGTCCTTGGGGAGCCTGAGTTCCCAGCACTCTGTCATCTAGCTAAATTCCATCTTAACCCTACTCCCTTCTATTTCATTCCATTCAATTTAACAAGCATTGTCATAAACACCTACTACATGTTTAATGCTGGGGATACAAAGGTAGCCATGACAAAGACCCTTTCAAGTATCTAGACAGTGCCTGGCACATAGTAGGCAACTAATAAATGTTTATTCCAATCCCCTTTTTTTATCCTCTCCCTTTCATAGATCATAGATCAAGAGTTGGAAGGTACCTCAGAGGCATATTATCCAATGCCTTCATTTTATAGTTAAGGAAGCTGAGACCCAGAGAACTTAAGTCATTTACCCTAAGTCACACAGATAGTTATCAGCAGAGACAGGATTTGAACCCAGGTCCTCTATCTCCAGAGCCAAGGCTCTTTCCATCCTACAGGCCCTACTCTGAAGGAGCTTACAGATGTAGTGGGGGGAAGGACAAGTGGACAAATAACTTTGTAATACCAGGGATAAAGTGATATATGTAAAAGAGTTATTCAGGCAAAGTATTATGAGGAACCTAAGAGGGAGAAGTTATTGTCCCTTCTGGAGTGGGAGAGAGGATCAAAGAATGCTTTATGGAGGAGGTAGCTTGAATTGACCCTCATAGAAAGGAATTGACTTTAATAGATGGAGATGGGGAAATTGTCCCATTCAGACAAAAGCACTGAGATGGGAGAGAGGAGGGCAAGAGAGAGAGAGAGAAAGAGTAGCCCACTTGGGCTGTACCACAGGCTATGTGAATTGAAGTGGTATGAGATAATACCTGGAAAAGCAGGTTGGAGCTACATTGTGGAGAAGCTTGAACATCAGGTTAAGGTGTTTGCACTGTATATTATAGGCTATAGGGGTGGAAAGCTTTTGAGTAAAGGAATGACCTCATACCTGTCCATTAGAAAGATTATTTTACCAGTGTTACAGAGGGTATGTTTGAGAGAAGAGCAAGTGGGAAACCAGTTAAACTATCACAATAATCCAGTCTAGAGGTGATGAGGGCCTGATGAGGGAGGTAATCCAGCAGTCATCTAGTCTAATCCATACACAGAAGAAATACTCCATTATAACATACCCCTCCAAGGAGGGGAAGCCCACTCCCTCTCTGGGTAACCCTTTCCACCTTGGGGCAGCTCTAATTGGTAGGGAGTTTTTCTTGACATCAGACCTAAATTGCTTTCTTTGCAACTTTAATCCACTGTTTCTGGTTCTAACGTCTGGGCCAAACAGAGCAAGTTCAATCCCTACTCCACATGAATATTAGAAGAGAGCCATCATATCCCATCTGAAGCCTCTCTTCTCTGGGGTGAATATGCCCAGTTTCTTCAACCAATCTTCATATGACATGAACTCAAGGCCATTCACCATTCTGGTTGACCTGTTCTGGACATGCACCAAATTATTAAAGTTGTTTTTAACCCATGACACCCAGAACTGAATACAGATGAGGTCTAATGAAGGCAGAGTACATTGGGACCATCACCTCTCTGTTCCTGGAAGCTATATCTCTCTTAATGCCACACAAGATTACATATTTTTTTTTGTCATCACACTATTGACTCATGCTGATCTTGCGTCCACTAAAACCTCCAGATCCTTTTCAGAACTGCTTTCTAACCATGCCTTCCCCATCTTGTACTCATGATGTTGACTTTTGGGTAACCAAATGTAAGACTCTACATTATTGCTCGACTGAAATTGACTGCCTTAAATGACAGGACTGAATCAGATATCTCCCCACAGTCAGACGATTAACTAGAGTAAAAGTCTAAATCAACTTCAAATTAGAAGAAAAAAAATCACAGAATCACAGAATTTGAGAGTTGGAAGGAACCTTAACATTTATTCCATCACAGAGATGAAAGGAATCACCACCATAACACATCCAGAAAATGATGAAATAAAGATTTTTTTAAAAGCATTTCATGGATAAAAGGCAGCTAGATAGCATAACTAGATAGAGTCTTGGGCTTGGAGTCAGAAGAACTGAGTTCAAATTTGGCCTCAGCTACTTACTAACTCTGTGACCCTGAGCGAGTCACTTAAACCTCTGTTAACTTCAATCTCCTCCTCTGTAAAATGGGGATAATATTAGCATTTCTCAGGATTGTTGTGAGGATAAAATGAAATAATATTTACAAAGCACTTTGCAGACCTCGTGCTGTACAAATATTAGCAATATTACTCAAAACAGTGCCAGTTGTTCATTAGAACAGTTCCTATTCAAACAAGTTACTGATAATGAAAAATAGGAAATGGATAAAGATAAGTATTGATTATAATGATACAAAGTGGGGGGGGCAGGAGATAAGGATCATATTTTGTTTGGGAAACTAAATTTCCAGGAAACCTGTCTGCTACCTGAGTATCTCTAGTAGGCCTAGTTTTTAAAAGTTAATAGAAATCTCAATGGGAAGAGTGAGATAAGGTTAGAGCAACTGGAAACTGAGATGAGAATAAGCAATGAGAGATGTGGATGAGTGAGACCTGACACAGAATAGAATAGAATAGAATAGAATAGAATAGAATAGAATAGAATAGAATAGAATAGAATAGAATAGAATAGAATAGAATAGAATAGAATAGAATAGAATAGAATAGAATGGAATGGAATGGAATGGAATGGAATGGAATGGAATGGAATGGAATGGAATGGAATAGAATAGAATAGAATGGAATAGAATAGAATAGAATAGAATAGAATAGAATAGAATAGAATAGAATAGAATAGAATAGAATAGAATAGAATAGAATAGAATAGAATAGAATAGAAGCTACTACAGGTCTAAGAGAGAGCCAAGTACCCTAATCAGAAGTGTTCATATGGGTTACCTGGCTGTGCTCGCCAATACTGACTTTCAGTCAGTTTTACCCTCCAACTGTGCTAAGGAGAGTGGAGGGTTAATTGTGAGTAAGATTATGGCTCCCTTAAGAGATACTTATGGAGGAATGGACCGTAGCCATTTGGGAATGACTACTGGGGAGCTTAATATCTGATTTAATTCCATGCTATTGCTATTTCATTAAATATCTTTGCTTTGAATTTGCAGTCATAAGATTTGCTTTGGTTAAAAAAAAACCACATCAGCAGGAGCTTCTTAGCTTTAGATATAAATATACTATGACCTTATCAGGGCTTCTTATTATTATAGAAAGTATATCATAGAACTGGGGAGTGGGTGGAGGGAAATATAGAAGGGGCCACATAAAAAAAGGTCTTGGAGATTTGAATGTATGGGGAATGATCTCATATAGTTTTGGGATGCTATAGCATTATAAGAATAAAGTAAAGATTTTTCTTTTTGTAATTTCCCTCCTCCTTCCTCCCCATGCTATTAATGGACAGCAATGTTTTTTCTGATATGACTTTTCTAAGCCAAACCATTGATTTAAAATAATATTATATTGCTGTATTAAAATTGAGATTTGCTAGAGGGATATTATTGAATTGTTATTGTTGGAAGAAATTGCGTTTAGACCAATGCATTACACCATATACTATAATAAACTCAAAATAGATATGTGACATGAATACTGAAGGTTGCATCACAAAAAAAATTAGAAGAGAATGAGATCAGATACCTTTTATAGCTATGGCTGGGGAAGAGGTCATAACTAAACAAAAAGATAAAATAGATAATTTTGATTACATAAAGATAAAGAGAGTTTTCATGAGCAAAATCAATACAACTAGGATAAGGATGGAGGCTGTTAACTGAGGGAAAGTGTTTGCATCAAATGTCTAATAAAAGTCTGATATCCAAAATATAT
This sequence comes from Dromiciops gliroides, assembly GCF_019393635.1. Lineage (NCBI taxonomy): Eukaryota > Metazoa > Chordata > Mammalia > Microbiotheria > Microbiotheriidae > Dromiciops > Dromiciops gliroides. The sequence goes on along the minus strand of NC_057863.1, from coordinate 585,620,848 downwards.
ATAGAACTAATATGTAAGACCAAGAGTCATTCCCCAATGGATATGTAGTCAAAGAATTTGAACAACCATATGAAAGATTGCTCTGAATCACCAGTAAAAATTGAAATGCAAATCAAAATAACTAAGGCCTCATCCAAAGTTGCTGGATTTACACTGAACAAATTGGCCAAGGTGACAAAAAATGTAAATATCAATGTTAGAAGGACTATGGAAAGACATGCACACTGATACACTGTTGGTGGAACTCTGAAAAGCCGTTGAGAATTATAATAATAAAAAATGATGATGACGATAAATAGCTATCATTTCTATAGCACTTACTATATGCCAGGCATTATGCCAAGAACTTTACAATTATTATCTCATTTTAACCTCACAACAACCCTGGGAAGCGGGTGCTATTATTATATCCATTTTACAAATGAGGAAATTAAGGCAAATAGAGGTTAAGTAACTTGCCCAGAGTCACACAGCTAGTTAAGTGTCTGAGGCTGAATTGTAAACTTGGGTCTTCCTGATTCCGTGCCCACTGCTCTTTTCATTGCACCATGTAGCTACCCTAAGGAGGGGAAATTATACTTAAAAGGAGACTAGAATGTTTTTGACCCAGAGATCCTCTTCTAGGCTATACCCTAAGTAGGTCAAGTATCAAAAGAAAGGGACCACATACACCAAAATATTCAGAGCAATGTATATGTACATGTACATGTATGTGTATATGTATATATTGTGATAGCAATGGACTAAAGACATATGCATATGCATATATGTCTTTATTTATGTCATGGAATCAGGAAGACCCAAGTTCACAATTCATGCTAAAAGAAATAATGATTTGAAGAATTCAGAAAAACATGGGAAGATATCAGTTGATCCAGAGTGAAATAAGCAGATCTAGGAAGACAATATGCACAATGAATATAAAAATGGAAATGGAAACAATATTGTGCTTTGCACATCGGGACACTGCGCTAACTAAGCATCATGGCTAAATGGTTTATTAGAAAATTGATGTACAATAGCAACTCTGACTTGACTTTGAATGGAGACTTGATGTAACTTTATACCTGCTGTGGGCACTTGGGGAGGAATCTCAGGTAAGATCTAGTATGTGATGAAGGAGCTGTAGCAGTTTTATATAAACTGCCTGATATTGTCAATCATCTCCAAACCCCAGAATAACTGTAAATGGGACTATTCAGAAACTACAATTACATTTATTTACTGCTGACCAGGAGCTAATGATTATTTTAAGCTTTCCTGGTGAGAGACCAAGAGAGACTATGAGTGGATATGGGAGGATTACTGGCAGAAGCAACACCGTCCTCAGCATCCCCTCCCTCAGCAGTCACTCAACCAGCATTTATTAAACATTTACTGTGTGCCAGGTATTGTGCTGCCCACACTTTCCCCAGAAACTTTCATCTTTGGTTGAATGTATTCATAAGATGCCTGATGATGAAGTATATGTTGCATGCGATTTGTATATAGCCTTGATATTTGATACTCTATGCTACATGTGATGCTATGCATTATGTTTCTACAAGTAAATTATGTGGTTAGTCTATTCTGTGCAATTCTAATATGGATATTGCATATGTGTACCCACATATGTCCTGTATACTTGGGATAATTATCTGTGACTGTGTTATTTACCAGTTGAAAAATGGTTATACTATATACTCAGATGCACCCATGTATCTGTTGTGATTTTTTTTGTGGGGGGAGGAGCTGGGATAAGCATGTAAAGGGTTGAGCTCAGGGGATAGTTGCCTTGCTTTGTTTTGGGGAACCATATCTCCCAGAAGTCTGTGTGCTAGCTGAGTGGCTTTTAGCAAACCCAGTTTTTAATGGAAAATATAAAAGTCTAGGTAGAGAAAGATAGAGTAGATTGACTTGAAATTGGGCCGGGACTCAGTCAGTGATTGGAGACCAGGAACAGAGTCACCAGAGGCTTGACTAGGAATAAGTGACTAGCATCCAAGGGAGGTATGACTTGATCCTGGGACAGGAATAATAAAACTAAAAATGCAAAACAATGTGATTGGAAACCAGGGGCAGGAGTGGAAGCCATGTATGGTCAGAGAGATATAATTTGAGGAGGAATATTTACATTAGGGCAGGGTTGGGGGAGAGTGTGTGGGGAAAGTTTCTCAAAGGAGGCGGCACTTGAGAATGTCCTAATAATATATGTAGGAAAAATGAAAACTGAATAAATGAACGAATGAATGACTGAATGAACCAAATGAATAGAAAAGTATTTATACTCATACACATGCATGCATACACACACAAAGTAGGTAAATACACGGTAGTTTGGGAGAAAGGACACTAGCAGTTGGGGGGAAGAGGAAAGACTTCATTTAGAAGATAGTGCCTGATCTGCATCTTAAAGAAAGAAAGAGACTCTGTGAAGCAGAGATAAGGGGGAAGTGGATATTGAAGAATGCACGTTCTCCAGATTATGATTCATAATTAAATGAAAAGTCCATTGAGTTAGTCCATGAATACCTATATCTTCTACATACATTGTAGATGAACGAAGTCAGTCCAGAATTGAATATGAGGAAGAGAGCAGGCTGGATTATATTTGGGAAATAGAATAATACTTTCAATGATCCCAAGCTGATCTTTAACACAACCAAAAACTCGCTGATTCTGTAGTCAGAACCTCTGATGTTTACAACCTGTGTGACCTTCAGTAAATCCCTTAACTATTTTACATCTTAGTTTTTCCATTTAGAAAATGGGAGCATTGGACTAGATCCTAGCTTCTGAAAATGTGGGTCACAACTCCATATGGGGTCACAACTGAATGTGGGGGGGGGTTGTGAAAAATTTGGCAACAGTAAAAGATTATGTATACCTATTTTATATTCCTCTATACCTGGGGTCATATAAAAATTTCTCTGTTGAAAAGGGATTGAGAGGGGGAAAAGTTTAAGAAACCCTGAACTAGATGATCTCTTGAGATACTTTTCAGTTCTAATTTAATGATCCTATGATTCTAAGACCCCATTTTTTTTAGCACTCATCTTCATTAGGCAGAGAAAATGTGGTAAGTGGATAGAGAGAAGATCTGGGGTTCGGTCCTAGCTCTGACACATGCAGAGTATGTGACAAGTCACTTCACTTCTCAGAGTCCCTAGGCAACACTTGAAGACTAAAACTTTCAGAGAAAGTGCTGATTACATTGTACAGAAAGTTCTCAGGGACAGTTCTCTATACCAATATAGTTATAGGCCTATTTTAAAAAAACAAACCAACAACTCCCTAGTTAATGCTAAGTGACTATGAATTTTAGAATTCCACAGTTTCTGAAGAATCTAAATAATGGGTGACCTAATGGACAATGGAGAGATATAATAGATTACTAGGCTCTGGTATGTTCCTGTTGATTACATATCTGTAGGAAGTGGCATACAGGAAAGGATAGGCATAGGGACTTATTTCATTGGCATAGGGAACTTCCAGATAAAGAAACTGCCCCTCCCAGTTTAGATTGGCACCTTCTCTTAAAAATCTTAGAGAGCTGCCTATATAGCCTATTGAAGGGCTTAATGGCTTGCCTGGGATAAAAGCTAGTATATGTCAGAGGCAGGATCAAAACCGCGGTCTTCAGGACTCCAAGTCCAGCTCTCTCTGTACTATACCATACTATATATAGGCTGTCATTTGGCTATAGAAGCATTTTAAAAGCCTCCTGTTTAGTAAAAATAAAAATATTAAGAAATATTTTCCTCTAAAGTCCTTTCCAGGGGCAGCTAGGTGGCACAGTGGATAAAGCACTGGCCCTGGATGCAGGAGGACCTGATTTCAAATTCAGCCTCAGACACTTGACATTTACTAGCTGTATGACCCTGGGTGAGTCACTTGACCCCCCATTGCCTTGACAAAAAAAAAAAGTTCTTTCCAGATTCCTGTGGAAAAAAACCCAAACAAACCCTGGAAAGGTGGGTGACAAGTCAAACAAAAAGGCAAATGAATTAAGATTGATAATCATACTTAAATCTTGTCTGGTTTTAGTTATTGCTTCCCTGCCCACCTGAAGTGATTGGCCCTAGACTTGCCCTTCTTCATTGAGAAAGATATCTTGGAAGAGAAAAAGTCCTTTTGTTTAAGTCAGAGAGAGGGGAGTGATCCAAGAGGGAATGGAATATCAACTTGGTTGCTTCACAATTCTTGAATATCAACCCAAACTATATTTTTACATATTGTGATCTTTTTCTTGCTCAAGACTTTTAATGTTATCTTCTTGAGGCATGTTTGAGAGTATGAGGAAATGCCAGTTTAGACATCTCTCTCCAAGTTAGAAATGCTTGAATATTAGATTAATGCTGAATGAAAATAAACTATTTCTGGAAGGTTTGAGCCTAAATTATCTTTCACAAGGACCATCATTTCCCATTGACCTACACATGTTTTTTTCTCTCATCATTATCATCACCACCATCACCACTCTTGCTATCAACATCAACAGCAGCTCCTTTGGATCCAACTTTCATCTTGATGCAAGTGACTATAAAACTATATGCTGGGGGCCGGCTAGGTGGCGCAGTGGCTAAAGCACCGGCCCTGGATTCAGGAGGACCTGAGTTCAAATCCGGCCTCAGACACTTGACACTTACTAGCTGTGTGACCCTGGGCAAGTCACTTAACCCCCGTTGCCCCGCAAAAAAGAAGAAGAAGAAGAAGAAGAAAACTATATGCTGCCCTTATTTCTCTCCTGAGCTCCAGTCCTTCGATTCCAACTGCCTACTGGGCATCTTCCCCTGGATGATCCCTAGGCATCTCAAACTCAACATATCTAAAATGGAACTCATCTTTCCCCTAGAGTCCTCCTCCTTCTATTTTTGTCCAGGGCACCACCATCCTTCAATTCATCCAATTTGGAACTTGGGAGTAATCTCTGACTTTTTATTTTTGCTTGCATCCCCTAACCTGTGTAAATTTGCTGTCTGTAATAGGGCTAAAATTCTAGCCAGACTGTCTAAAAATCTAATGAGTGGTCACCAATAAATTAGAAGCTTTAGCAAGAGTTTAAGATTTTTAAGCATTTATTAAGGAGCATAAGAATTTGGTGAGGAGAAAGAAAGAGGCCAAGAAGCCTTCATCTATCTATCTAAGGGAGTCAGTGTCTCTGCTCCACTCCACATGAGGTCCTCATGAAAGAGAGAGCCTCGCCCCTTCTTCGTCCCAGAAGCCTCCCTCATAAACGGAAACAGCCCATCCACACACACACACACAGCTCCAAGCTAATTGGCTGGTAGCTTTGACTGACAGTACCCACCAGCAAACATCACTTCCTGACACCAAAGAACTGACTTTCCAAGCCACATGGCTTGTCCTCAGACGCCTTCTCCTCATGGTGGAGCTTTCCTACAGTATCTCTCCAGCAGGGGGCATCACTCCAATTCTCACACCTGTTAGCTGCCAAGTCTTATTGATCCCAACACTTTGACATTTATCTTATGACAACTATACTTGGGAAATTGTTTAGTACTATGACATGAAATAGGTGTAGATCAAATCTCACAAAATCTATTTCAGTGACTTCCAGCTAAATAGTAGAGTCGAACGTTAAAAAAAAAAATTTATAATTAGATGTAAAAATGGAATGATAGTTTTATATCAGTTCTGACCTTTATTTTCTGAAACAAATGGAATGATTATGAACAAGATAGATGTCCTTATTACATTGATTGGTTTTTTTGGTTTGTTTTTTGTATTTTTATGGGGCAATGAGGGTTAAGTGACTTGTCCGGGGTCACACAGCTAATAAGCGTCAAGTGTCTGAGGCCTGATTTGAATTCAGGTCCTCCTGAATCCAGGGCTGGTGCTTTATCCACTGTGCCACCTAGCTGCCCCCATTATATGTAATTTTTTTTTTTTTTAGTGAGGCAATTGGGGTTAAGTGACTTGCCCAGGGTCACACAGCTAGTAAGTATTAAGTGTCTGAGGCTGGATTTGAACTCAGGTACTCCTGACTCCAGGGCCGGTGCTCTATCCACTGCGCCATCTAGCTGTCCCCCATTATATGTAATTTTAATTTCAATGTAATAAGTATGGGCAAGTCACTTAACCCTCATTGCCCTGAAAAAAAATGCATAATGAAAACAATATGATCAAAAAAAGAAAAATAGGGTAGGAACAAAATGGCAAATGTGACAAGTTAAAAATTTGACATCTAAAATATGTGAGGTGAGAGGCAGCTAGGTGGTGCAGTGGATAGAGCACCGGCCCTGGAGTCAGGAGTACCTGAGTTCAAATCCGGCCTCAGACACTTAACACTTACTAGCTGTGTGGTCCTAGGCAAGTCACTTAACCCCAATTGCCTCTAAAATATATATATATATATATATATATATATATATATATATATATATATATATATATATATATATATATGAGGTGGGGCAGCTAGGTGGCGCAGTGGATAGAGCACTGGCCTTGGATTCAGGAGGACCCAAGTTCAAATCCAGCCTCAGACACTTAATAATTACTAGCTGTGTGACCCTGGGCAAGTCATTTAACCCCAATTGCCCCACCAAAAACAAAAACAAAAAAACAAAAACATAAAATATATGAGGAAATTTACAAAGGTAACTCCCAGTCTACAATGGATAAATGGCCAAAGGAAATGAACAGTTTTCAAAAGAAGAAACACAAAATATAAATAACCATTTGGAAATGCTTAATCTCTCTAACAATCAAAGAGATGCAAATTAAAACAACTTTGGAGTATTATCTCACATACAGTAAGTTGGAAAAAATAATTAAAAGCAACAAAGTAATGTTGATGATGTTGTTGGAAAGCAGGTATACTCACTGATTGTGGAAATGAAAATTTGGAAGATTTTTTTGGGTTGGGGAAGATTCTATCAGTGGGAATATGATCTGAATGTTATCAAAAACAAATAAAAAAGGTTATAATGTTCAAAGATTCTCCTAAAAGCATTACCTGCTATTGCAAAAGTCTGGAAACAACCTAAAGGGTTAATAACAGGAGGCAAATGTTTAAGTACAGTTATCCTTTCCAAGTCTCAACTTGCCCTGAATCAGGGGTGGGATGGAGTTGACAAGAGTGGGAAATAGGAGAATCTCTCGTGGTTTTTGAGTTTTCTTCAAGTTTCAAGTCCCTTCAGGCCCTGCAGTTCCTTCAGGCACTGCTAGCTTCTAGTTTCCAGAGGGAAGATGGGTGATACCAAACTTTCTTCAGGTTCCTGAATGAAAAGACACCAGGAAGACATGACAGGAGCTGGCAGTCTCCATCATGTCCCCATTCCCAAATTGCTACATTAGAGACTAAGGAATTTCCGTTTAAGTGAGATCTCTGTCTCTTGGTTGAGTTGTTACCTCACATCCAATGAGAGAGATCATTCACTATTGTCTGTTACATATCCTCTTTTAGAATATCTCCTCTGATTTCTATTTTGCTATGATTGGGATAAATGGGTTTCTTTACCATTTGCTATATTTCTTCATTGTACAACTGATATTTGGGGCGGGGGGGGGGGGGGGAAGGGAGTCAAGACTTGGATATAAAGCTTGAGGTCCCACTTGCCCCCAATAGTGAAAACATCAATCAGAAGTTAGATTGAACTGAAAAAACACATCCACTAGACCTATAATATTTAAGGGAACAAATAGACATAATTCTCATCTGGTATCCCCTTTCTCTGAGTAGAGCAGAGAGTGGCTAACCTTTTGTGCCCAATTTCCCGGTTCTCTGGCAGACATTAAAGTCTTCCTTAGTGAAGAGTGGGGTGAGAAAAGGCCAGAGAGGTTACTCTGCCTCCCTTCGAACTCCCCCCAACCATGTTACATATGGGCCTCTCCACATATATATACCAAACAACATAGAGGAAAGGAGCTTTCTCCAAGCTCTGCAACTTTGTAATCTTTCTGAGTTGACTAGAACTGAGAGATTTGCCTACTCACATAGCCAGCATTATGTCAGAGACAGACAGGCTCAGCACAGGTTTTTCTAACTCTGTCACTGACTTTCTATCTACTATGCCACCCTACCTCTCAAGTTTAATTAAATCATTTTTAAAATGAAACAACAATCATAAAAACAATCGTTTTTTATAAAATAAAAATATATTTATATCCCTTTTTTGGAGAAGAAAATGGCAAATCTTTCTATCTTTGGTAAGAGAACCCTACATAAGGTCTGAAGAGTTGGACATGACTGAAAAGCAACTGAACAACAACATACTTTGTTCATCATGAGAGAAATTAGAAAAGTCATTGCCAAAATATGGGTGTATGTATGTGTATATTTGTATGTACTAAGTCTATGACACTTCCCTTGTCTAAGTAGTCCTATCTGAACTGACTGACAATCAAGTAGGTCTGGTATAACTTTTTCATGATGATTGTATTGACATGTTAATGCCATCCATGAACCATTACTTTAATATGTTCAAGTTTTATCAGGAGGCTTCCTGTTTGTTTGAAAAGGAGACAATAAATGTAAAAAGGGAGAGTTGGCTTGATCCATTGTAGAGTACCAAAAAAAAAAAAAAGGTTTGGGTATGTTTTAGGGCAAGGAAGACATAGGATTTGGTATGAGAGCTTGGGAAGTTTAGGATCTAGTCTGAAACTGGTGAGATTTCTTTGTTATAGACTTATAATTATCTTTCCATGTAGTATTATTTAAAAATTTTTTTCCCATGAAGAAACCTTTTTTCAAAAGTACTCTTGTGGTCTTGGTCATAGAAACTGGAAAAAAAGAGGAAAAAAGGATGCAGTGATCAAATTGGTCACTGGGATTTGGTGATAATAGTGGAGAAAGGGAGTATTTATTAGAGACTTTAATACTCCCAATCTCTGAGCTCAGAAAGACAGTCCAGAGACCAGAAAGATCCAAAATTCCTGTGGATTGTATTTAGGTAACTGTTTAGACATCAGGAAGATTTAGAAGCCAGTGAAAAGTGAAGGCCCTGGAGTCAAAGTCAAAAGATCTCCCAGAATCTTCCAAGCAGAGGAGTTGAAGTGGTTCAGCAAAGGGGCAGCTAGGTGGCTAAGTGAATAAAGCACCAGCCCTGGATTCAGGAGTACATGAGTTCAAATCTGGCCTCAGACACTTGACACTTACTAGCTGCGTGACCCTGGGCAAGTCACTTAACCCCCATTGCCCTATAAAAACAAAACAACCCCCCCCCAAAAAAAAAACCCCACAAACAAGTTTTGCTATGTCTGAGGTCTCAAGTGTGACACACTGGGTTCTAAGGCATTAGGATCTCAAAGCCTGAGTGTTGGAGGGATAAGATTCTGGTGTTAGGGTATAGGATTTGGAAGAATATGGTGTTGAAAGATCAGGGTTTGGGGGAAGGAGGGCTCAGATAGTAAGAGCTATGGATTCCAGGATAATAGGAAGTGAAGACTGTGGAGAGAGCTGAGAGAAGGGCTTAGTGGTTGGGATAAAAAGGGTGATTAGGAACTCAAGTGTGGGGGATAAGGGGTGAGGTCCCTGGTGATAGGGGTTACAGAATGTAGAATATAATGGGGAGATACAGCAAGTGTCTTGGGATGTATGATAGGGTCCTGTGTGGGGAATGAAAGGCATGGACTGAAAGCCTAGATATGAGGAGATGGGAATTCAGATTTTAGGGGTATAGAACCTTAAGTATTGGGATGTGGAGAACTGGATGTTGGGGAGGTGTCTGGATGTGGGGACACAAGTTCACAACTGTTGGGGAATAGTGCACAGATGTTGGGTTATAGAGATCTGGATGCTGGGGGTAAGGATTGTCAAGGAGTGGGGGGGACAGAATTACAGGTTTAGGGGACTGGAGCCCAAATGTTAGGGGACAGATTCCTGGATGTGGGGGAATGGAAGATCCAAGGGATCCAGGAGGTAGGACCCCTGGCTGGTTTCATCGTCCTTGTCCCAATCCTCCAGCCCGAGCCCCTGCAGGGGACGATCCATACACTCGCGCACGGCCCAAAATGGCGTCGCGGAACACCCCCTCCCCCCTCCAGGCGCGCCCCCGCGGGTCTAGGCGCGGTCCCGCTTCGGGCACGCGCGCTCCTGCGCTGGGGGATGTTGTGATGGAGAAGCGGCCGCTGAGCCCGACCCAGAGTCAGATCTCCAGCCCCGCTGCTGCCGCCGCCGCCACCGCCTCTGCCTAGAGCCTCCCCGAAGCCCGAGTCCGAACCTGAACCCGAATATTCCGAGCGCCCGCAGCCCCGGGGCCCCTCGCACTGCAGGTACAGGGCTGGGGGCTCTGCCCTCCCCATCCCCCTCCACCGCCCTCCCCATCCCCCCGCTTCTGCACCGCCCTCCCCTTCCCTCACCCTATCATAGGCCCTCCCCATTCCTGTGCCCCCAACCCCTTTTATACTGCAACCTCCCCTTCCCCCCAAATCACAGAGACTTAGATGATCTCTACGGTTGCTTCCAGCTAAAAGTATTACGATTGCCCTCCATCTCCTCCCAGGACTGATAGCCACCCCTTCCCATTTCTTCTCCATCTCTCCTGTTTTCCCTACTCCGCTCTACCCCACCCACAGCCTTCGACATCCATCCACCTTGGCCTGCCCTGCTAGATGCACAGCCCTCCGCTTTCCAGTCTAATTTCTGTTTGCGTTCCCTTCCCCCACTCCCCTCCTTGGGGATCTGCCCTTCCTCCAAGGCTCGAACTAGCCTCCCATCCTCGGCCCACCCTTTTTGTCCCTTTAATATACTGTCTCCCCAGGCCCCACTACTCAACACTCCTCCCACCTCCTTTTTCCTGAATCTTAGCTTGAAGGTGGTGAAAGCCAGAGGAAGGTGATAGAAGAAGGAGGTATGAGAAGGGAGAGGGGATGGTTGGTGAGGGGAGGGGGAGATAGATAATGAGGAAGGTGGAAAGGAAGGAGACCGCTGGAGTGAAGGGAAGAAACGTCAGGGGAAGAAAGGATGGGGATTGAGGACAGTTCAGAAGGAGAGGTAAGGGGAGAGGAGACAGAGTAAGGTGAGGTAGGAGGAGGTCAGAGGCAAGTGGCGCTCATAAGGAGAGGTCAGGAGGAGAAGGGGTGTGTGTGTGTGTGTGTGTGTGTGTGTGTGTGTGTGTGTGTGTACACATAGGTACGGACATGAAATTTGCTATCCTGGGTCAGACCCATGAATGTATTGTCTAAATTTTGTTGACCTTTTGGGGGTGTAGCAGGACACTGGGCCTGCATCCTCAGGGATCCATCTTGGGTTGTGACATGTATCTGAGGCCTTCAGATAATTTCTATATTTTGAATAGAGCTCATTTAATCCTAAATATGTTTCCTATTTTAAAACTCAGTTGCCACCCTTTTACCCTCTTGATCAGATCTGTAAGACCCATAAATATAGTCTGTTTGTGCATACCTGGCTTTCCAATAATCAGGAGAGTTTGATGTCATCAGGAAACTTGGAGTTTCACTATGCCCTCCTTCATGATCCTAAAATCATTAGGATTATAATCTCATTTCAGTCCTAGAAGAAATTTCCAAGCAGTCCTACTCTTTGTATTCCCCAGTACCTTGCACGTAGAAGGCACTTAATAGATTGAATGAATGAATAAATGAATGAATGATGAAGAGTTCATTCAGACACACCTGCTTATCTCTACCTTGACCCTACCTTGTTTCTTGTCTTTAAAAGTAGTTCTCTATCCTTAACTAATTTGGCTTCTTAGTTTTCTGACCTTTTTATTATTAATAGAACCTTGTTAAAGTTGAGGAGAGACTTGATTTAGCCTTTTTATTTCTCGACTCAGTGACCCCTCTTCCCACACTCATTGTCTTCCTCTGGGCCATTTTGTCAATTCCCTTCTTCCCTTCCCTTTATCTGCCTATGAGAATGGTGGTGGTGGTGGGGAAGGATAAGTTTTTTTTGTGTCTAGATGTCTTCATAGTTCTTTCAGGTCCAGGTAACCCAAGTCACTCTTACTCTTGTTCCTTTCAGATCCATCTCTTTCTTTGTCTTTTCATTTCCTTACCCCATCATGGACTTCTCATCAGGGATAGAAATAAATGAAGATACCTTCATTCAACCAATATTGGGTGTTCCCAAATTCTTAGTACGGTTTCAAGCTTTAATAGCAATTAATTAATAACTGGATTTATTGCGTTCTTACTAAGTGCTAAGCTTTGTATAGGAATAGAAAGAAGATCAGAGGCTGTAGGTGCCCTGATGACAGGGATGTTAGTAAGAAAATACCTTTAAGTTATTATTGAAATGGAAAATTAGGGGGAAAGTCATCTTATCTGATATTTATATCTCCTCAGGCCCTAGATCAATGTTCTGGATTTGGAGAATTAAATTAAGTTGAGATATGGTCCTGGCCCCCAAGGTTCCCATACTTCCTGTTGGAGAAACCACATAAGAAGATCTAGTATAAGGGGCAACTAGATGACAAAGTGGATAAAGCACCAGCTGTGCATTCAGGAGGACCTGAATTCAAATCTGACCTCAGACACTTGACACTTACTAGTTGTGTGACCCTGGGCAAGTCACTTAACCCTCATTGCCCTGCAAAAAAAGAAGAGCAAGTATAATGGAAGGCACTGGATTTGGACTTGGGAATCCTAGGTTCAGATCCTGACTCTGACAGTTCCTTGACCCTGAACAAATTACTTCCCTCTCTAGGCCTCACATTTCTCATCTGTAAAATGGAGTAGTTGTACTATGTGGTCTCTAAGATCCCTTCCATCACTATCCTAGATCCTTGAGCTTCTGATCTTAAGTGTCAAATAAATGCAATAGACAGTATTTAGAGAAGAGAGAGGGGTTTAGGGTAGGTTGGGGTTAGATAGAGATGACTTCGTTGGCTGGTGATGGTTAAATAGGATTAAGGTAAGTAGAAAAGAAGGGTGTAAGAATGGCATTCTAGACTAGGGAGAAATGCATCCCTAGCCAAAGGTAGGGAAGTGGCTAGGGTAGTGAAGAAACTCCTCTGGTTGGAGTGGTATGGAATGGGGAGGTGTTATCTTAGTAAATATTGGGAGAAAAAAACCCAAAAGGGTAGACTAGGGGAAGATGAAGGAGGGGCTTTGAATGCTAGGTTAAGGAGTTTGGACTTCATCTTGTCTATGGTATTTACCAAAAGTTTTTGAGCTAAAGTGTAACATGATGAAAGTAGGTACCCATTTTCGGAAAATCAGAATATTGGCCTTTCAGTAGAAAAGATTGGAGAGAGGGAGGGACAGAAAGTGGAGACTTTTATAAAAGGTGCTTGCAAAATGATATATGAGGTAAGAGTTGATGAGGATTTAGACTAGGCTTGTAGGGATGGAGAAGAGGGGGCAGAGATGTTAGGACCGTGGACTTTCAGACCTCAAGGGACTTTAGTAATCTTCTAACTTGACTCCCTCATTTTGCAGGTGAGAAAAATGAGACCCAGAGAGGTTAAGTAATTTCTCCAAGGTCATATAGATCAAAAGGGGCATAGCTAGGATTCAGACCTAGGTCTTCTTACTCCAAACCCAGAGCTCTTTCCATTACCAAATGATAGCCTTCCTAAGAAAGAAGCATTCAGAAGACTGTGTACCTGATTGGATGCGAAGGCCATGGGTGGAGCCAGATTACACACAGGCCCATATCAGTCCCACAAATTTCTTTGGAAGCAGTCCTGACTACCCCAGCTCACACTGATTTCTCCTCTAAATTCCTATAGCACTTATTCTCTTTATTTGTTTTTGTTTTTTGAGGGGCAGTGAGGGTTAAGTGACTTGTCCAGGTCCACACAGCTAGTAAATGTAGAGTGTCTAAGGCTGGTGCTTTATCCACTGCACCACTTAGCTGCCCCCATACTTATTCTCTTGAAGGGATGGCTCAGGTGACTTGTAACAGTCCCTCCCAACCCTCTTAAATAATTTTTCTCCAGATACATAGTGCCCTGTGTTGCTATTTCTCATTTCATATGTATGTCAGAAGATGTAACTATCCACTGTCTTGCTTCTTGAAATCAGAAACCTTGTACATCCCCAGCCCTAGATTCAGGGTTCTGCCCAGGTTAAGTGATTAGTAAGTATCTGATGTTGATTCTAGGGAGTTAGACAGACAAATACAGACTAATAGATGGGTAAGGGCTAGAAATAGATGAGGGGGATGGGGGCGGCTAGATAGCACAGTGGATAAAGCACCGGCCCTGGATTCAGGAATACCTGAGTTCAAATCCGGCCTCAGACACTTGACACTTACTAGCTGTGTGACCCTGGGCAAGTCACTTAACCCCCATTGCCCCGCAAAATAAATAAATAAATAAATAAATAAATAGATGAGGGGAGAAAGCTCTTAGGTCCACAAGGAAGAGAGGAAGAGGCTGGAGGAGAAGAAACATTTAGTGTAGAGGAGAGGGAGGAGGAGAAGGTGAAAGGAAGTAGAGGACTAGGAATTGAGGTGAAGACTAGGGGGCTAAGGGCAGCTAGGTGGCTCAGTAGATAGGGCCTGGAGTCAGGAAGACTTATCTTCCTGAGTTAAAATCTAGCCTCAGACACTTAACTAGCTGTGTGACCTTCGGCAAGTCACTTAACCCTGTTTGCCCTCAGTTCCTCATCTGTAAAATGAGCTGCAGAAGGAAATAGCAAACCACTCCAGTATCTTTGCCGAGAAAATCCCAAAGGGTCCTGAAGAGTTGGACATGACTGAAACAATTGAACAACAGCAACAATAACAACAACCTGGGGGACTGAGATGGTATGGGGTGCCATAGTCAGGCAAGACTGAATGTAGAAATGCCCTGCTCAGTGCTGGAGTTGGGGGATACCTACCTACCACATTCCCTAAAATGTACATCCAAGTTTTCATGCCTATTCACCTCTGCTCCACCCCTAGCACCATCCCTTGTACATTGAGTTCAGGCTGGTCAAGGGCTGAGGTCTGATTGTGAAGGGTTTGTTAGCAACCCAGGCTGTGACACAGAGAGGTCATTGTGTGGGTGCTCAGCTGCCCGAAGCTGTGGGTAGGGGATGTGGGGGAGGGGTGACGCTTCTTCAGAGAAGAATCTGGATCTTAAGAAGGAAATCACCGTGCTGGTCTCTGAGCTGTGGCCTTCCAAAGAGAGCAGCAGCAGGTGTGGAGGTTGGGAACCCATCTCAAGGTGGGTTGGTCCAGTGACTCCATACCAAAAGGAAGGTAGAGGTGAATGAAGGCCCCTGGAGAGAGGAGACTAGACCTTCAAAGAGATGAAGAGAGGGGGATGAAGACTATTATAACCTTCCCCTCAGCCCTCATAGGTACCCTCTTCCTTTTATACTCGATGGGCTCCTATGGACAGGTCGCCACCTTTAATCTACTGCAGCACTTTGGTGAGGCCCAGAGAAACCCAAAGTCCGATGTGGAAGGGTGGGGGAGGAGCTTCCTCGTCATCATTCTCACTATCATCTTCATGCCCATTTCTAGAATGCTTTGAGGGTGACAGAGTTTTTCCTCATGGAAGCCAGTAAAGTGGCCACTGAGTCTTGTGCCCACTTAATGGAAAAAAGTAGAAGCTCAAAACATAGAAGTTCTGAGCTTCTCAGAACCATTCAGCCAGCTGATGAGATGCAAAATGGTGTGGCTGCGAGTAAGCCGGGCCTGCTGTTAGGAAAGAGGAAGTGTGGTATATTGGAAGTAGGGCTGGCTCTGGAACGAGAGGACTTGGATTCAAATCCACATTCTGTGACCTAGTTCCTTCGCAATCCTGAACAGATTATTGATCTCTTGAACTCAGTTTCATCCATAAAAGGAGGAGGAGGGTTGGACTTAGTGATCTCTAAGGTCCTTTCCAGCTCTTCATCTATGTTCTGTGATCAAGACTGGGTTCAAGTCTCAGCCCCCAAATTAGTTCTGTGACATTGAGAAAGTTATTTAATCTCTTGGAGCTTCAGTTTTCTCCTTTAATTTTATAGGCCTATTTGGGGGCATAATATTATAATTTTATAGGCTTGGGGCAGCTAGGTGGCACAGTGGATAGAGCACTGGCCCTGGAGTCAGGAGTACCTGAGTTCAAATCTGGCCTCAGACACAACACTTACTAGCTGTGTGACCCTGGGCAAGTCACTTAACCCCAATTGCCTCAATTAAAAAAAATAATAATAATTTTATAGGCTCATTTTAGGACATAATACTTGTACTATTTACTATTACTTCCTAAATAGGTTTGTTGTTAGGAAGGTGTTATGGAAATAAATATTACAGTGCAGTGTAAGTGCTAGTTGTTTTTGTTATTATTATTAATGGCAGTATCAGAGCCAGGATTCAACCTCAAACATGTCCTGACTTTAAGCCCATGTTATTTCTACTCTGTTCCAGTGTACCTCAGTTAATGATGATCTTCCTCCCCATCTCTTTGCCAGGAGGACCTATCGTGGGCCATGTCTGCATCGTTGAGCCCGCAGCCTGATGTGGTGAATGACAACAGCCGTGTGGGCCCAGTGCTGAGTCTGGCGCTGCCCCTACAGGCTGCCCATAACCAGCTCCTGAACGCCAAGCTACAAAGTGTGGCGGCAGCACCCAAGGGCCTTCGAAGTGCCATGGGAGAGGGTGGTGGGGCTGAATCAGGCCCAGCCAATGCCAAGTGGGTGAAAGAGGGTCAGAACCAGCTACGACGGGCAGCCACGGCCCACCAGGACCAGAATCGGAACATGACCCTGGGTGGAGAGCCAGCACCTACTGTGGCCGCCAGCGCCAAAGGCTTACTGCATCTCTATTCAGAATTAGAGATCTCTGCCCGAAATGCTGCCAACTGTGGGCACTTAGGTTCTGGCCTCCTCATTGATCTCGGCCCACCTGAGCACCAGGCCCTGCCCTGTAGCCAAGAGGAAGAGGAAGGAGAAGAGAAGGCAGCTGGGGAAGAGGAGGAAGAAGAAGAAGAAGAGGAGGAGGAGGAAGAAGAAGAGGACTTGTCCTCCCCGCCTGGGCCTTGTGAGCCTCTGGAATGCAGTGAGGGTAACCCTGCTCACCGGACCCAACCAGATGGTCCTCGGGATCACAGCAAGAGTGCTAGTCTCCTGTTTGGCATGAGGAACAGTGCAGCAAGTGATGAAGACTCAAGCTGGGCCACCCTATCACAAGGCAGTCCCTCCTATGGCTCCCCAGAGGAAACAGGTATTTCCTTGGCATGAGAGGGGGCAGGGCAAAGAGGATCTAAGGAAGAGTGGCTAAGCAGAGATGGCAGGAGAGGTGGTCAACTACGAGTACTACCTCCTTTGGCCTTATCCAGGCTCCCCCCTGGGCTGGGTTCATTCACTCCCCAAGGTGGCCAAAACTAAAATGAATTCAAGGAGGAAAAGGCACTGAGGAAAGCTTGGGATGGAGGGGGTGCATCCCTACTCTTTGGGGTTTTTTTATTTAAAATTTTTTATTTAAAAAATTTTTTTGTTTGGGCAATGAGGGTTAAGTGACTTGCCCAAGGTCACAACATCCCTACTCTTTGGAAGTCAGTATCAGGGAGAGGCATAGTGCAAAGTGGCTTGGAGTCAGGAAATAATGGTAGTGATAAATAGGTACTTTTTTGAATAGAGAATTATAAGCATCAGGATACCCAGGAACCATCTTTTAATATTCATATAAGTGGTTCATAAGGAAAGCCCACTGACATCTCCAGATTTGCAAAAGACACTTCTTTAGGTTGATAAGATGCCAAGCCAGTGGGGGTACCTAGAAGTAGATTTGCCAAGACTCTGGAAATGGAGAGAAAAGTGGCAGCTATATTTGAATGTTGGGAGAATACAAAGAAACATATTTCAATATGAATTACCCAGGCCAATAGTCAGCCAGCCAGTCCACAAGCCTTCAGCTCACTAGCTTATGAGCCAGGTACAATGATAAGTTCTGGGGATAGAAAGAAAGGTTCAAGCAACTCCTGCCCGCAAGAAGCTTATGTTCTAGTGGGAGGGCCAATCAGTCATCATAAGCTACTTAGACAACTACCTGAGGGTAGCCTATGGTTTAGTTTTGTACAACAAGGTGCTAAATTGTATAGCTGTGGCCATAAATGTCCAGAAATAGCAGAGATCGCTGTGGCCCATGTTGGTCAAGAAAGGCCTCTTGAGGGGCAGCTAGGTAGGTGGTGCAGTGGATAAAGCACCGGCCCTGGATTCAGGAGGACCTGAGTTCAAATCTGGCCTCAGATGCTTGACACTGATTAGCTGTGTGACCCTGGGAAAGTCACTTAACTCTCATTGCCCTGAAAAAAAAAAGAAAGAAGGAAAGGAAGGAAGGAAGGAAGGAAGGAAGGAAGGAAGGAAGGAAGGAAGGAAGGAAGGAAGGAAGGAAGGAAGGAAGGAAGGAAGGAAGGAAGGAAAGAAGGAAGGAAGAAAAAAAAAGGCCTCAAGCAAAGTGGCTCATGAGCTGGATCCAAGAAGACATATAAGAAGACAGATAATAATAATAGTAGTGGTAGTGATAGCTAACATTTATATAGTGCTTACTATGTGCCAGGCACTGTGCTAAACACTTGTAATTATTATCTCCATTAATCCTCACAGCAAACCTGAGAGGTAGGTGCTATTATTATCCTCATTTTACAGATGAGGAAATTGAGGCAAACAGAGGTTAAGTGATACCCAGGGTCACACAGCTACAGTCTGTGGCTGGATTTGAACTCAGATCTTACTAACTCTAGGCCCAGTGCACTATCACTGAACCACTGTGCCACCTAGTTGCCTTACATAAAGAAAAATGGAAGAAAAGGAATCCAGACAGGAGGAACAGCATGGCTAATGGTGCAGAGATAGAAGATAGGCATCCTATATTGTTGAGTTACTGAGAAAGACAGTGAGAAGACATCCCTTACTGTAGGGTCTTGGCTGGGTAGTTTTGTGAAGTGAAACTGGAGAGATATACGTGAAAAAAAAAAGCCCGAGGGACACGTTTACCCGTGTTCCCCAAAGACATGGGCCCAGCGTCTTGCTTCAGCCAAAACAAAACAAAGCACGGCCCAGGAGATGAGACATTGTGAGGGAGGAGATTATCTTTTCATACAAATGCTCCTCTTGTCTCTGCCAAAAGTGTGCCTGTCTCGGGACATAATTCAAGGGTGAAGAAATGGGACTGAGAAGGTAGGGTTGGGCAGCTCCGAAGATGGAGATGGCTGAGGAGACTCAGCTGAAGCCTAGAAATCAGAAAGTCTTTGTTTGGGAAGGTGGGGAGAGGGGGGATATGGATGTGGTCCCAAATCCTGGAGATTGTAGCCCTGCTGCCCTTCTCTCAAAAAGATGTATAAAAGGACATCTTCCTTCATATCTCTGGGACTCATCTTCCTGAAAGAGAGCACTGGCCACTGGCAGGCAATACAGGCTCCAGAAAAGGGGGGGGGGCTAGTAGGTTCCTTTTGGGGTCTGTCAATGAACATTGGGAATAAAGGGAGGATGAGTCTGACCAATGATCTTTCTTGGCTGCTTAAGAATGGGAGAAGGCTTCCTGAGCTGCCTTCAGCTTTCACTGATCTCCCTTAGGGGTAGTAGACAGTTGTCCCTTCCCCAGCAGTGGGACTTGAGCTCAGGGTCTTGGCTCTCCCCTTCCTCCTTGTCTCCATCCCGTCTCCAACCTGGCTCTGTATGCCCATTGGACAGGTATATCCCTCTTCTCCCCAGTCAGAAGGCTGTTCCAGGAGATATGGAAGAGCACAAAGATGTCTGTGTGCCCACTCTAAGAGTAAAGGAACCCTAGCTCCCCACCCGTAAGCCCTAGATCTCATGTCTCCCTCCTTGGTATTGTAGGGGAGAACAAGGTTTGGTGATTCTCCAAGCCTTGCTCACCTCCTTCCCTCCTTGGGCACACAACACTGCGGTTGCCTAGGAGCCCTGGCTCAGCTCTGGGACCCTGCATGCCCCTCAGCAGTGACTCTCTTGCCTCTGTACCTGCCAGGATTCCCGGTTTCCCCAGCAACTAGAGCTTACGTCACTGGTCTGGGTGTGCCCAGTTGGTCCTGGGGCTCCTGTTGCTGGGGAAACGCGGCAGCCCATCTGGGCTCTGGCAGGTAAGTGTGAGAGGTAAGGTGCCTTTGGGGCGGCCTCTCCAGATGAGGGGTGCATGACCCCCTGTTCCTCGTGGCTTGAACCTTCATGACAGGCAATGCTTATACTCTAGCCCCCTCCCTTTCCCTCTTCCAACCCCTAGGGTAAGCTATGAAGTATTGGGAGGAGGGAGGGTGTCTCCTGGCCCAAGTGGAAATCTCCATAGTTAATGGGAGCCAGGGGGTCCCCTGAGACCTCAAAGGCCATGTCTCATTGCATGCTGGGAGCTGTAGTTTCTGCAGGGCTCTGAATGGGGTGGGGGGTGGGGAGATGGTTTAGGGTATCCTGTCTCCTTGGCCAGGATTTGGGTGTGTGTGGGGAGCTGTGAATGCTTGACGCAGGGAAATGATGGAAATAGCTCAGGCTAGGGATGGGGAGGGGGGATTCTGGGTGGAGGTGTGAGCCGGGAAGGGCCAGAACCGCATCATAGTGAAGGCAGGGTCCCCATTGCTGCCAGCTAGGCTGCCCCTCCAGCACCGAGAGTTAACCTCTGCCATAGCAGCCTCCAGCCCCTAGGGGTGAGTCGGGGTGGGGAGGGGTGGGGAGGGGGGAGGTGTGCTGGGTTCCTCCTCCTCTTGGCTTAGAGGGGAGGAAGAAGCCTGGCAGATGGCTCTGCCCTGGTGGGGAGAGGAAAAGGGAGCTGGAGTGGGAGAAGGAGGGAGAGGGGGAGGGGGAGGGGAGCAGCTGTTCTCCGGAGCCCAGGACCAGCACGTAGCACTGTGCTGAAGCCCAGCAGAGCAAAGGAGGAGGACAGTGGGGGCCTCAGGCTGCAGCCAGGGCCTGAGGGTGGGAGGGGCCCCAGCCAAGCAGCATGTTCTCTCAAGACTTCTTCCTGGCCATCATCCTACAGGACAGCAGTCCAGGTGAGGGCTAGGCTTGGGCCTGGGAGAACTCGTAGGCAGATAGCCCACAGACCGATAGTCTAGGGAGCTGGGGGTGGGGCTGGGGGCCAAAAGCATCACTTACCTCATGACATCTGGGTCAGAGGGAATCAAAGGGCATCTGCAGTATGTGGATGTGCATGTATGGGATCTGTGTTTGGGAGCAGTGTACACGTATGGCATACCTGTGCACTGATGGCTATTATGGGAGGATTGCTTGGTGTGTGGTGTCTTTAGACCCTGTGGATGGTGTGTGCACAGTGGGGATGAGAGGCATTTGTAATATGTGGGGGGTATGGGATATATACACTCTATAAGGTTTGACGGGTATGTGTTCATGTGTGTAGGGGGGAGGTATTTGCACAATGCCCATTGAAATGAGTGTGCACAGCATGTGTGATGTCTTTGGTATATTTATGTGGAGAGTATTATTGGGTATGTGATGTATGTACCAGTAGATATTTGTGTACACATGTGGGGCATGTGTATGTATTGTATATGTAGAAAGAGATTCAGGAGAGGCACTCCTGGATTCTATGGGGTGCACGGCTCCCTGGCTACTTCCTGCCCTGTACCTGGGCCCATTCTTTTTTTTTTCTTTTAACATGATTCATTATTAATATGTAGGATATGTGTGTCTGTCTGTGTGGTAAGCATGAATATATGTGAATGTACATGTGTGGTCTGTGTATGTGTTCATTATTGGAACCCTGGTGCCCATGCACACACTTATACACATGTGTCTACAGAATGGCCCCAGGTCTGGGAATATGACCTGGGCACTGTGGAGAGTGAGCAGTATAATCCCAGACTCTCTATGTACTGCTGCCTAATGCTCTTGGGAAGCCTGTTCACTTCCAGTCTCCCTGGATGCCAGTCTCCTGGGGTCAAGCTAGGCTGCCCAGCCTGACTCCACTCCCTAGCCCATCATTTGTAGCCATGGGCCCAACCCTTAAGCTATTACAGCCCAGACTGGTGTGCCCCCTGAACACAGAGAGAGCAGCTGTGAAGTCTAGGATGAGAATGGATAGGACCACCCTGGCAAGAGGTGGGAGGGTGGCAGTTATCCTGGCTGCGGAAGGGTAACCTCGTAATCAGCACATCTCCTGGCAGACTCCTTCTGGAACCGGAATTCATTCGAGACGGATTCAGACCTGCCTTCCGGATGGATGAGGGTCCAGGACACCTCAGGAACCTATTATTGGCACATCCCAACTGGAACCACCCAGTGGGAGCCCCCTGGCAGGGCCCCCCCCTCACAAGGGAGCAGCCCCACTGAAGAGCCTCAGGTGAAGCATGGCCCCCTATTTAGAGCCATCTGCCAGTGTCCCGAGGGAAAGAGAAGAACAGCCCCTAATTCTGCTTGCCCACCCTCCCTCTCTGTAATAACTGGCATTTATATACATGCTTTAAGGTTTGCAGAGTTCTTTCCACACATTACCTCATTTGCACCTCCACAACCTGTAAGACAGGTGCAGTAGTTGTCATCCCAGTTTTACGGATGAAGAACTAGCAAGGTTATGTGACTTGTCCATGGTCACCTAACTGCTACTAAGTATCAGAGGCTGGATTTGAATCCAGGTCTTCCGAACTCCAGATCCAGTACTATCTACTCCCTCTATCTCTGGGTTAGAGGAGTCCCTAATCTGAGCAACTTTTATAACTCTCTTTGGGCCTAGTTGGGTGGCTAGGGGCTGGGCCTTAGAATACATATGCTGGGAGTAGGGTGTCAGGTTAGAGGCATTCACTATACCCCAGCCCTCCATACCTTCTTCCCTCAGCTCACCTGGACTGGTTTTGGCCATGGGGAGACCTTTGAAGATGGCGAGTTCTGGAAGGTAAGTGAGAAGACCCTGCTTGTGGATAGAGCAAGAGGCCCTCAGACAACGGGCAGGGAATCCTGGGAGTAAAAGGAGTCACATTGGCCCCTTCCCTATCACTTCTTCTTAGGATGTGGCCAGTGAGGAGCCCCCCACGGAGCCGGAAAGGAAGGACTCTGAAGATGGGGCCCTGCCCTTCCAAGCTCTGAACATTGGGTGAGGGGAGGAAAGGGGAAGGCATTGGGGACTTGAGAGGAGGGGGATAACTCACTGAAGATGAAGTATGGGGCTTGGGACCCAGGTAGGGCTGGGCCCTTCTGGTGCTGCTGGGGCGAAACCCTGGGCCCAGCTGAGTCCTACTTGGGACTAGCAGAGTGGGGCTGTGTCCAGGGAGAGGGATGGGCGGGCTGGCTTCTGTCACAGACAGCTGATTCTCTGCCCTCCTCCCTAGCACTGACTCGCCCCAAGAGCAGGAGAAGTTACCCCTTGTGAACACCAACCTGGGGGCCAAGGTTTGTTGGCTGGGGGTGATCCCACATGACCAGAGAGAATGGGGAGAAGTCCTTGGGATGCGGGTGGCTGGAGGCTGGGACCCCTACATTGGCCCCAGCCAGGGCCCTCTTGGTCCTCTACATAGTCCGTGGTAGATGAAGATCTGTGTCTGAGGGCTGCATTCTGCCCCATGCTCCACTGCCAGGGCTCCCACATACATGCACCTTACCCATGCTCCTCCCCCCACCCCCCCAATTGCAGTGCTTTGCCGTGCGCTCTCTGGGCTGGGTGGAGATGACTGAGGAGGAGCTAGCCCCTGGACGCAGCAGTGTGGCCGTCAACAACTGCATCCGCCAGCTCTCCTACCACAAACACAACCTGCATGACCCAGCCCAAGGAGGATGGGGAGAGGTGAGCAGGGGAGAAGTCTGCTCCTGAATCCACTAATGGGGGAAGCTGTGTATGAATGAGCCTGCACACTGGGCCTGGACCTGGGCCTGCAGGCTGGGGACTGATCTGGAGTCTGCCAGAGCCAGAGAAGCAGAACTATGGGCAACAAACCTTCCCCAGCTGCTGTCTCACCTCCACCAGGCCTGCTGTGACAGTTGTCTTGTGTACCAACCCCCCCCCCCCATCCAAGACAACTGTGGCAGGTGTTATGTCCTCTTTCCCCCAAGGCCTGCTCTGACAGGTGCCTGAGGCTGCTTCTCCTGCTCCTGTGGGGCCTGCTCTGACAGGTGCTCTGTGCTTCTCCCCACCCCCACCCCAGGGAAAGGACATGCTGCTGCAGCTGGAGGATGAGACGCTGAAGCTGGTGGAGCCCCATGGACAGACAGTGTTGCATTCACAGCCCATCATCAGCATCCGAGTGTGGGGCGTCGGGCGGGACAGTGGAAGGTGTGGGCTCAGGGGCTCCTTGTGGGGGGTAGAATGGGGTCTGCCTGGGGCAAGGGGCTCACCCAGCTACCAGGGCAGGGCCACTCTTCCCTAACCATGCTCTTTGTCTCACTTCTGCTGCCGGACCCAGAGAGAGGTAATGTGACCCCCTATGCCCTATGCCCTAGCCTGCTCCTAGGCCCCAGCAGTATCCACCAAGGTCTTAGCATTTTCTTGTCCCCCCCCCCATCCTGCCTGCTGTTCCTCTCCTTCTATCCCTTGTCTACAGCATGCCCATTACCCCTAGGCTAGGAGTTTATGCCCTCAGCCCCCAAGACACTGGGTTGCATAATCCTGCTCCACCAGCTCTTGCCCCACTGGAAATTTGGAATCTGGCAAAGTGGGGAGACACTGTGACCCACCTTCTCCACAGAGACTTTGCCTACGTGGCCCGGGACAAGCTGACCCAGATGCTCAAGTGCCACGTGTTTCGCTGTGAAGCACCTGCCAAGAACATAGCCACCAGTCTGCATGAGATCTGCTCTAAGGCATGCCCCCCTGCCCTGGTCCCTGCTCCCCAGAGAGGGCAGGGAGTGGTGGGGTGGGGTGGGGTGGGGTGGGGCCCTGCATGGGATATGGGTTCCCTGCAGAACTTGGCTCCTGCCATGGGACTCTCTGGGAGGCCACCTGTGGGATGAGGGATCATGGGCATTGTGGGACAGGTTCCTAGTGCCAAGGAGACCAGGTAACAAGGTTTCACTTCCGCAGATCATGGCTGAACGCCGAAGTGCCCGCTGCTTAGTGAATGGCCTGTCCTTGGATCACTCCAAACTGGTGGATGTTCCCTTCCAAGGTCAGGGCCTCCTCCTAACCCCAAACTCATCCAAGCAGGCAGATGGCCCCCTGTGTTGGGCTTCTTGGTGTGCAGAATCCTTGTTGGGTCACATGAGATACCCAGAGGAAGGAGGAGCCACCCCCCACGCCCCCTCTTGGGAGCTCCAGTTGTGATGGGGAAGACACAGAGCACCCATGTATTTTCTGTAGAAAACAGGTCAGACAGACACATGCTATACACAGCTGGCTCCAGCTGTGCACAAATCACTTGGGAAGATTGAGAATCAAAATCAACCAGTCATATCATTGAAGGGATTTGGATTTAGAGGGAGTGAAGCTGGAGGATGATCTGAGGAAGGCAGAGGATCAGGAGGTCTAGGCCCTAGGATTGTCAGCTGACATTTTGTCTCTGGGCTGGAAACTATCTCCTATCTGGTGGAGTGGGCTGGGAGCCAAAATTCACATGCCAGACCCATGCTTCCCTTCCCTTTCCCCAGTGGAGTTCCCGGCCCCGAAGAATGAGCTGGTACAGAAGTTCCAAGTCTATTACCTGGGGAACGTGCCCGTTGCTAAGCCAGTGGGTATGTATGTTGTCTGCCCCTAGCCCAGCTGCCCTCTCTTTCCCTGCAGAGAAGCCCTTGCTGGCCCTCACTACCCCACTCCCATCCACCGACCTGCACCTGTTCCTTAAGCAGGGGGAGATATTTTTTGACACCCTCTCATCTTCCTGACTGCCATTCTCTGGGTGCACAGAATGCAAGCCCCCTGCCCCAGGACCTCCCACCACCCACATTCAGCCATGATCCAGTGGAATGCTGCCCTGGCAGCATGATCTCTACAATTCTGCCATTATTCTCTCTCTCTGCCCTCCTTACTTGGGGGGGGGGGGCGGGGGGAGGAGCAGAGATCAAATCAGAAAGCTTTCTTTGTCTTCGGGCTGAACCTTGACATCAGGCCTGGGGAAGAAGTTTGGTCTGAGGAAGAGATTTAGAAATCAGGGGGCAGAATAGCGGTCATCCAGTCTGAGGGGCTGCATCCCTGGGATCCCAGAGGGCAGAACTAGAAGCAATGGGGTTTTGAACCTGGGAGAGTGGTGAGGTCGTGGGAGCAAGAAGAGACATTAGACACCATTTAGTCTAAACTCCTTTAATAGAGAAGGAAACTGAGGCACAGAGAGGTTAAGTGACTTGCCCACAGTCACTCAGGCCCAGACAGGAAGTGATTTCACTTTAGGATCTCCTAGGTTGTCAGCTCCTTAAGGGCAAGGATGCTGGTTTTCATCTTTGTGGCCCCCATGCTCAGGAGCCTGCACCTAGTAAGGAACCAGTAAATGTTAAGGTTGAATTGGCCAACATCACATAATGAGTTGTTTGCAGAGCCAATGTTGGGATCCAGATCCCCCAAATCCCAGGGTAGTGCCCCTCTCCACTATACCACAGCAGGGAGCTGCAGACCCCAGTCATGCCAGTGTGGTTCCTTCTACACTCACTGTCCTTGCTCTTTGCATCTGTATTATATTTTGTAAAGTGATGGTATATTGGACAAGGGATCTCTAAGAGGTAGGTGGCATGACGGATATATATTGCTGGGCTTGGATTCAAGAAGACCTGAGTTCAAATTCAACCTCATAAACTTTCTAGCTGTATGACCCCTCAACCTCTGTCTGCCTCAGTTTACTCAACTGTAAAATGAAGGTAATAATTGCATCTACCTTCCATGTTGTTGTCAGGATCAAATGAGATATGTGTAAAGCTCTTAGCACAGGACCTGGCCCATAGCTAGTGCTATATAAATGCTTTTCCCTCCCCACTGCTTTGTGATACAGTGGTTATGTTCTGGACTTGGGATCAGGAAAAGCTGAGTCACACAGCTAGCAAATGGTTTGAGTCAGGATTGGAACTCAGCTTTTCCTCCTGTGAACAAGAAAGAATATAAACTGTTGCTTCTGAATTCCCTTCCTATTACAAGTTTCTCTAGTTGTCAGTGCCTTCTCTTAGGTCACTTAGCAAGGCCCCAGCAGAGCTGGAGCAAAAACTCTCAGGCCTTGTGTTCTTATCTGGAAGGCAAGTAGATGGAAGCCATGCGCTGAGAGATGAGAGGAAGCCAGGACAGAGAATACTGGCCAAGAAGCAGATTTCCAGACTTGAGGGGCAATCACAGTGAGGGGACATGAGGGAGAGGAGGAGCCTGGGAAGGAGATAGGGGAGGTCATAGAGGAAAGATGACAGAATGATGATCTTGGAAGCCAAGGGAGGACAGCTTCAAGGTGATGACTGAAAGAGGCATCAGATATCAAAGGGCAACAGTGGGGTGGGTGGTGAGGCAGTGAGGATGGAGAAAAGACCCTGTGCTCTGGTAAGGAGTGTCTTGAGAAGGCAAGTCGTATGTGTCTGTCCCAGCATTAGTGTGTATGTACTGATGCAGCCTAGTGTGGAGGTCAATCAAGAATGCTGGATTTGGGATCAGGTAGACCTGACTTCAGATCTTGCTTCTGACACTCACTGGTATTGACCGGTGAGTGACCCTGGGTAGAGTCCTTCACTTCTTAGACCTCAGTGTCCTCATACATTACACCTGTAGTGCCTATCTCTCAAAGGCTAGCTGTGAAGATAATGGATGTAAAATGCTGTGCACAATTTAAAGCACTATATAAATTGGGATAGGAACTGGGCCTCTTACTGTTATAGGGAACTCTCTCTACCCAAGTAAGTTGGTCCCTTCTCTGCAATTTAGTCTTAAGTGTTTCCTAGAGCAGGGCTTCTTAAACTTTTTCCACTCGTGACCCCTTTTTGCCTGAGAAATTTTTACAGGACCCTGGCTATATAGGTATATAAAAATTTGGCAACAGTAAAAATAACCTTTTACTGTTGCCAGCTTTTTCTGTGACCCCCACATTCAATTACATAACTCCATAGGGGGGTCCCACAGTTTAAGAAGCTAGGGCCTAGAGCACTGAAAGGGCAAGTGATTTATCCAGGGTCACACAGACAGGATATATCAGAAGCAGGACCTGAACCCAGGGCTTCCTGGTTCTGAGACCAGCTCCCCACTGCCTCTGACTACATAGAATATAACTGATATATATTACACAAATATCAATTGTTATTATTGATAATGGTGGATATTGTCCTGGTGGTATGACACCTCACAGTGTGTGTGTGTGTGTGTGTGTGTGTGTGTGTGTGTGTGTGTGTGTGCGCTCTATCTTTCATTGGGTCTTCAGGTGTGGATGTGATTAATGGGGCCTTGGAGTCAGTTCTGGCCACTAGCAGCCGGGAGCAGTGGACCCCAAGTCATGTCAGCGTGGCTCCTGCTACCCTCACCATCCTCCACCAGCAGGTAAGGCCATGGCTGGGAGGAAGGAGGGAGATGGCTGATGATGCCTGACTGCTCTCATCTGCCGTAGGCTGATTGCCATGGAGGGAGGGGAGGGGAGATTGACTGGATGATGACTGTGGGCATTAGTCAGATTTTGACAATAGATGCTCCTAGCATCTCTCAATATGAAGAACATGCTGCACGCAGTAGGCATGGAGTGAATGTAGCTCAGTAATGGCCTTCTCCTATTTCCCTGTGAGATCACTGGGGCCACCTCACTCTCCCCAAATTTGAATCACAATATCATACCTATGAAAGGGAGCTCAAAGACCATCTGGTTCAATCCCTATTAGCATAATGAATCTTTTCATACCATCTTTAACAATGGTTATCTAGTCTCTGCTTGAGGATCTGTGAGGATAAGGGTGGAGAGGGAAATAAATACTTACTGAGCACCTACTATGTATTAAGACACTGAGCCAGGAAAGCAGTTTGCAAAGATTATCTTTTTTCTTTCTTTCTTTTTTTTGTGTGAGGCAATTGGGGTTAAGTGACTTGCCCAGGGTCACACAGCTAGTAAGTGTTAAGTGTCTGAGGCCGGATCTGAACTCAGGTCCTCCTGACTCCAGGGCCGGTGCTCTATCCACTGTGCCACCTAGCTGCCCCTAAAGATTATCTTTTTTAATCTTCACAAAAATCCCTGTTTTCTGAGATAGGTAGTTATTATCTCCATTTTACAGTTGAGGAAACTGAGGTAAACAGACCAAGTGACTTGCCATGGGCCATACATCTAAGAAGTGTTGGAAGTTGGATTTGAACTCAAATCTTCCTGACTGTAGACCCAGTGCTCTAACTAATGTGCCACCTCACTGCCTTCCTGAGAGGGAGCTTATTAGCACACCCAGTGCAGCCCCTTCTCTTGGACTGCTTGTCATATTAGCTGAAACCCTCTTCTTGCTCCGAGTTTTCCTGTCTGAGGCCAAGAAGAGCAGTGTCCTTTTTCTTCCACTACATGACAACCCTTCAGAACTTGAAAGATCAGTATCATGAGGCAGTATGGTGTAGTGGAAGGAGTCTTGGCTTTGGAGTCAGAAGACTTGAGTTCAGATCCTAAGTCTATCACTTACTCTTTGTTTAACCCATGTGGGTCTCAGGTTCCTCATCTGTAAAATAAGAGGACTGGATGAATGTCTTAAGTTAGTGATCTGTTTACTCCCCTCCCACCGCCCACTCTTCTCCAAACGAAACACCCTCAGATCTGTCAGTTGAGCCTAATATAACAAGAGGGAATCCTTTCACTAATCAAGTCATCTTCCTTGGACATGCTTGGGTTTGTCGGGCTCCTTCCTCAAATATAGTGTCCAGAATGGGGCACTGCCTCAGATGCTGTCTCACTAAGGCAGGGCATAGGGAGACCATCACTTCCCTTACGTGGGACACTATACTTCTATTGATGTCAACTGGGATTATATTCGCTTCTTTGATTGGCACGATTTGTTGCCGTACTGACCCCATAGTCCACTAAAACCTGTTTTTGGTGCTAAAAAAATACAATAATACAATGGGGGCCCTCTTATGCCTTCTAGAAGTTCTTAACTTTTTGTGTCATGGCCTCAGAATATTTTCAAATGCATAAAATGCATTAAATTGCCAAGGAAACCAATGATACTGAATAGAACTATCAAAATCATTTTTAAAACACCCCTTACATTCACAGCTCTCAGATTAAGAACCCCAACTTCAGAGAGAAGCGGTGACTGGGCCATTGAGCTCTATGATAGGGGTGTCTTGTCCTCTCCGGAGGTGGCACAGATCTGTAATAACTGCCCTTCCTAATTACCCTCCCAGACAGAGGCAGTTCTGGGAGAATGCAGGGTGCGGTTCCTGTCTTTCCTGGCGGTGGGTAGAGATGTCCACACTTTCGCCTTCATTATGGCTGCCGGCCCTTCCACTTTCTGCTGCCACATGTTCTGGTGTGAGCCCAATGCAGCCAGCCTCTCCGAGGCTGTACAGGCTGCCTGCATGGTAAGCCCGGGCCTGGGGAGAAGGGAAAGGGCCACCTGCTGAAACACAGTGGGAGGGAAGATGGGGCTTTCTGGGGAGCAAGGGTAGGGAATGGGGGTCCCTGAACCAAGCAGGCAGGCTGGAGCTGAACACCGCATCCCATCACCCACCTCCTTTCCCTCCAGCTTCGGTACCAGAAGTGCCTGGATGCCCGTCCCCAGGCCTCCAGCTCTTGTCTCCCAGCACCCCCTGCCGATTCGGTTGCTCGTCGCGTGGGCTGCACTGTCCGAAAGGGGGTCCAGTCTCTTCTGGGCACACTGAAACCTAAAAGGCTAGGAACCCATACACCCTGAACAGCCTCGCAGGGTCTGGATTGGGTCCAGACCATCCCCTAAACTGCCCTGGGGCCCTGGGGAACTCTTAAGATATGGGGTGGGGAGGGGCCCAGGGCAGCCTGTCAGGCCCTTCCTGATACTACTCTGGGCCAGGGCCATCTGGCACTGCTTCCCCCACCAGTGGCAGGGGCTCCCTGCCTTGGGGATGGGGAAGAAGGTGGGACTGCAGGCCCACAGGGAAGGAGGAGACTGAAGCATGAAGGTAGAACCAATGGGTCTCATGGCCAGACTCCACAACTGGACCCCTGTCCTGGGACACTGATGCTATCCCAGCCCACGGGTTCCTGTGTGTCTCTTTGCCACGTGCATCAGTCAGTCGAGGTAGAAAAGATAGGCCTTTGGCCTGGCTTTTCCTTTGCTGACTGGACCTGTGGCCCATGGGCAGTGAGGGTGGGAGTGGAACATCCCTCCTCCTGTTCTGTGGGCCCTGGCTATTTGTGTTCACTAATAAAGCCTGTCTGTGCGCCCATCTAGATGCCTGCCTCACTGTGGGTTCTGTCGCCTCTCTGCCCTGGAGCCACCCTGTCAGGAAGGGGAAAGTTGTCCCCCTAGGCTTGCTGCTGCTCCTGGCCACACACTACTCCCTTCCATCTTCCCTCTACCTTCAGTTGTTGAAGCAATCCTAGGCCTGCCATGATTTCCCCACAGACGGGAAGAACTAACCCTCCCATCGACGTTTCTGAGTGACCCCTTTGGTGCCCTTCGTGGTCCCTGGTCCGAGGACTTTGGCACAAGGCCTTCCTAAGTCTGTTTGGTCTAGAGGGCACCGAGTCATTAATCAGAAAGGGTGATGTAGGGCTTACCAGGTCTGTGTTTGGGGTGGGAAGGACAGGTAAAACGAGGAAAGGAGACCACTGAGTCACATACATTTATTGTAACTATCCCAGGGGATTAGGCAACCTTGGATGAGGAACTCCTGTCCGGCAGGCAGAGGGAAGTCCCAACCCTTTGTCTGTGCCCCTTCGGTTCTGATACCTTCGAGACATCTAGAACCATCTTGAGGGCAAGGGAAGGGGTGGCTACTAAAGGTCCAGGTCCAGTTTCCTACCCAATGCACCTGTGATCCTGAGGGAAGCAGGAGCAATAGCAATCCTGGTGGGTGTTGCTCCCATAGAAGCTTCAATTTCCTGCCCACACTGTGTCCTAAGAGCTAGCTGCTTCCTCCTTCCTGTCGAACCAGACAGGTCTCTCAGGTGCTGAGATGCCTCCAGGGAAATAGAAATCAACTCTCCTTGCTCACCAGAGTCTATGGCACATGCAGATATCTAACCCTCCTCCTTTTGTTTAATACTTCAAAGAGCTAGAGATTGGGCATTCCTCCCCTCAGCACTGCACTGGGCTCCCTCCTTCCTGATCCCTGCTGGCTGGCTGAACTTTGATTTGCTAGCAAAATGCAAACCTCTGCCAGAGACGTCCAGTGTGGGGTAAGGGCAGATCTGGTACCAGATGGCGGCAGAGAGCAGGGCTGTCTGAGCGGGCAGAGAGCAAGGCACAGAGGGTAGCAAGACGGCAGGCACCCTCACAGGGTTCTACAGGAGGGTGACCCTTGTGGTACAGGTACCAGAAGGTCTGGAAAAGCTCTTCATTCCCCCTCATGCGGTATACTAGGTCATGCCAGGCATCTGGCAGGGCATTAGGAAGCCCATAGGTTTCTTGGGCCCGATAGAGGAGCTCCCACTTGGGGGTGGCCCCGGGAGCATTGGCCAGTGTCAAGTTCAGAATATAGGTTTCATGGTCCAGGACCACATGGGAACTTTCTGGGTAGTTGCCATCAATTAGGTAGACTCGATAACCTGCAAGGGAAAACAAGAAAGGCACTGATCAAAGGTCAAAGGTACAGTCCAGAGGGAAGAACAGCCCATGGGGTTAAGGCAGGTACAGATGCTTATATAGCCCACTGCCCACCTCTTACTCAGTTAACCTAGCAGGCACCTTTCTGTCACACTCACCAGGGTTAAGGTTCACATAGGTGGTGGCACTGGGAGCCAGGAAGGCCACAGCCAAGGGTCGGCTCAGGGTTTCCTCATCATAGAAAATCTCAAACTCATCCACATGGGTGTGACCAAAGAACTGAGCAGCTATGGTGCTTTCATACCTAGTAAAGGGAAAGACATTCATTGAGTCACTCTGAGGAGAGAAGGACTGGGCATCTGATAGTTCATTGGATTGCTGCTTTATAACTAGAAGACAGCTTAGGGATCAAAGCCTAACTCATGTTATTTTTACAGAAGAGGAAGCCAATTCAAAGAAAGGTGAATCAACCTGCTGTGGGTCATGTAGGGAATAAGTGCTCTTCCCCAATCCCATTGCTCTGAATTCACACCTCTCATCTCTATTATTAAAATAACTCATTTCTATAGGTCTTTGGGTGAACGTGGGGAAAGTCACTCAGCTTCTCAGATTATCAGTTTCTTCATCTATGAAGTGAAGAGGTATCATTAGGTACCTCTTATACCTAAGAGGCTTGTTGGAGGAGTAAATGGGAAAAGGTATGGCAAAAGCTTTTTAAGCTTTGTTGTTGTTATTCCTTTGTTTCAGTTGTGTACAACTCCACTCTCTATGACCCCCATTTGGGGTTTTCTTGGCAAAGATACTGGAGTGGTTGGCCATTTCCTTCTCCAGCTCACTTTACAGATGAGTAAACTGAGGCAAGCAGGGTTAAATGACTTGCCCAGGGTCACATAGCTAGTAGTCTGAGGCTGGATTTGAACTCAGGAGTATGAGTCTTCCTGACTCCAGAGCCAGCACTCTATCCACTGTGCCACCTAGCTGCCCTTCTTTTAGGCTTAAGTGCTATAAATAGCCATAACACTTTGCTTAGATCCCAAATCATTCTCTGCTTCTCTCCTTAGATCCCACCTCTCCCATATACTTGTAATTATATAGGTCTTGGGAACTCCCTGTGTGGAAATGCCTTCCACAGATATTGTTCAGCAGTTCATCTGTAACATATGGTCTTGGAGAATTGTGTGGGCTCCTGAGGTTCAGAGAGCTTAGCCCTTGGTCACTAATGTGTGTCAGAGGCAGGATGTGAATGTAGATCTTCTTGAACCAGGCCAAGTAGATGAGTCTTATACCTATTGCCCCACAATGCCTTCTCTCTTCTTACCTGCCCACAATTCGATAGTAATTCCAGCTCCAGCTCTTCAGACAGTGTCCAGGGGGGATGTGACCAATGATATGTACCTGTGGGGATAGGACTGGCGTCACATTGGCTGCAGGGAAGTGGGGCTACCTGGCCCTCTGAAAGCAGAAAGCACCCTCTGATTTGGGATAAATCCCCTGGGTAAAGGAGACATGGTGTGACATGCCGGGTATGAAGCTCTGTCTTTATTCGGAGACCAGGAACTTCTGGACAGAGGTGGGCCTACTGAAGGGCCAAAAGCCTTGAAAACACAGCCTTATTCCCAGGTGTAACGGGTCATGAAACAAAAAAGACTGCACCTTGTCTTGGTGGGCCAGGGAAGGTGGCCTGCCTTCCATCACTACCTGTGCTCACTTTTGCTATCCCTGCTCCCAGAAGACCTCCCCTTCTCTCTCCTCCTGGCCCCAAGGGTCTCACCTTCTCTCCTCGGTCCTCGGCAGCCTGCAGTTCTCCCACCAGCCATTGCAGCTGCCCTGCAGGATCTGTGGAATTGATGAGCAGCCAGAAGTTTTCCCGGGCACAGAAGTTCATGTTGAGGGAAATTAGACGGAGACCTGGCCTAGGTGAGAGGGCATAGAACCCCCCAGTCCTAAAACATTGGGGGAAGGGCAGTGTTAGTTCAATGCAAACACCATTTGTTGAAGTTTGTCATGTGACCAGCAGTAGGCCTGCGGGTGTGGGAGATACTAAAGCCATAAATAGATAAGGTGGGCCCTTCCCTTCCTGGGTTAACTTTCTAGTAAATAAAACTCACTCAGCTGGGACAATCAGATAATGAGGTGTCAGACAACAACAACAACAAAAAACCTCCTCAGGTCCAAAGGGGTTAATACTGTAGGAGTACCCAGGAAAGCCTTGAGCTAGGCCTTGAAGGATGGGCAAAATTTGAATCGTTGCAGAGAACAAGAAGGGCATTAGAGGCAGGGGACCTGGGTGAGTCAAGGTGAGCTGCCTGAAATCAGACCATCTGTTTAGGGTAGGAGTGGGAGACAAGACTTGTAGAACAGATTGCAATTAGATTAGGAGAGCCTTGAAGGCCAGAGTGAGGAGTTTAGACTTTATACTACAATAGGTCATAGGGAATATTTATGAGCAGGGGAGTAATATTCTGAAAGTGGTGTTTTTGGTAAGCATTTAGTAACTGTGGAGAGGGATTGGATGAAAGCAGGAAGGTCAGCTAGGAGGCTATTACAATAGTTCAGTCAAGAAGTAATGAAGGTGGGCAGCTAGGTGGCGCAGGGGATAGAGCACAGGCCCTGGATTCAGGAGGACCTGAGTTCAAATCCAGCCTCAGACACTCGACACTTACTAGCCGTGGGACCCTGGGCAAGTTATTTAACCCTCATTGCCCCGCAAAAAAAAAAAAAAAAAAAGGAAAACTATATATGTAACTGGAAAATAATAAGTGATGAAGGCCTGAACTAGGATGAGGATCAATCAAACCACAAACTTTTGAAAGTGCCTGCTATGTGCCAAGTGCTAAGTTAGGTGCTGGCAATGGAAATGAAACAATTCAAAGGAAGAAAGATTCAACCTAGGTGACTTGACTAGAGAAAAGAGAAAAAAGGACTGAGAGCCAACCATCCCCCCCCCAAAACCCCACCCCCATACACCAGCAGTCCTCAAACTTAAAGGTCTCAGGATCCTTTTATACTTTAAAAACAAAAAAAAACAAAACGGGGGGCAGCTAGGTGACGCAGTGGATAAAGCACCAGCCCTGGATTCAGGACAACCTGAGTTCAAATCAGACCTCAGACACTTGACACTTACTAGCTGTGTGACCCTGGGCAAGTCACTTAACCCTCATTGCCCTGCAAAAACAAACAAACAAACCTAAAAAAACCAACCAAACAAACAAAACCCTTTTTGGAGGCAGTCAGGGCTAAGTGACTTACCTAGAATCACACAGCTAGTAACTGTCCAAAGCCAGATTTGAGGTCAGGTTCTCCTGATTCCAGGGTCAGTGCTTTATTCACTGTACCACCTAGCTGTCCCTGACCCTTTTAATACTCTTAAAAATTATTGAGGGGGCAGCTAGGTGGCGTAGTGGATAAAGCACTGGCCCTGGATTCAGGACAACCTGAGTTCAAATCTGACCTCAGACACTTGACAGGTACTAGCTGTGTGACCCTGGGCAAGTCACTTAACCATCATTGCCCCCCCCAAAAAAATTACTGAGGACCCTCCCCTCAAAGGGCTTTTGTTAATGTGGGTTGTACCTTTCAACATAGACTATTAGAATTTAAAACATATAAGTATGATTGTAAAAATAATTTTGCCCTTGAGTGAAGGGTTTTGGGGACCACTACTGTACACTGTGACATCAGGAATGTTTTCCCAAGTTCCTATCTCTTCTTATCTCTCTCCACTCAGTTCTACCTCCTGTTCACCCTTGTGTGCCTCCAGTTACCTGAGAGTATGGAGGGCATTTCGGGGGAGCCAAGATTCCCAGGCTGTTGCCATAGCATCATAAAGCCAGCGGGAGGAGTGGTTCCCATGCACATAGGGGGGAGGGAAGCTGTTGACTGGGGTACTCTCGTGGTTGCCTACAGCTGGATAGACAGGCACAGGCCCCAGGTACTTCTTGACAAGGTTGGTGATGGTAGTCAGTGCCCGTAGTTGGTCAGGGCGGGTCTGACTCCAGACATCATGGGCAGGGATGTCTCCTGTCCAGTAGACCATGTCGAAGGGGCCGGCAGCGTCTATCCCTGCTAGCAGGCTCTCTAAGGTCCTCAGCGGCAGGTCACACTTGCTGTATTCACCCCAGTAGCCTGCACCAGGCTGGGAGGAAGATGGCAAACCTG
Source organism: Dromiciops gliroides (assembly GCF_019393635.1). Classification (NCBI taxonomy): domain Eukaryota; kingdom Metazoa; phylum Chordata; class Mammalia; order Microbiotheria; family Microbiotheriidae; genus Dromiciops; species Dromiciops gliroides. Next base: position 585,584,314 of record NC_057863.1, on the reverse strand, counting down.
AGCCTTTTCGGCAACACAGGGGGTCAGGACAGTTAGGATCCGCACCCTCCATGTAGTCGTGATCCCAGTGTAGGTCTGTGAGGAAGAGCACACGGCTGATGGGGGCACCAGGTGCTGGGGGAGCAGGAGGATGGTGTGGGGGCTTGGGCACAGCAGGCAAGGAGATATTCCAGGCTGAGAAGATATCCCAGTGTCCACAGGAAGAACCTAGAAGCAACCCACAGGCTTCAGATGGGTTCAGCACTGAGTGTGTCCATATCTCCACTATATCACTCTCATAAAGCTTGATAATAGACTGGCACACGTTGGGCGGTGCCAAGTTCAGCTGTTTACACACAACAGTGGCTATGAGTCCCACTCGGGCCACATTGGGTTCCATCTGCAATGAGAAGGATACAGGTCAGTGATAGACTGGAGAGACAAGATAGCTATCCTCAGATTGACATGATGATACCCACCCAGGCATAAGTACCTGGCCTCATTTTATCTTGCCCTAGGACCAGGAGACTACACATGTTAAAGGTAAATAAAGAGATAATGACTAAGCCCAACCTTACTCTATCCCAAATGAAGCCCACTTTATTCTTTAAGCCTGGCATGCATCCTATGAAAGATGCCTCACTTTCTTAGTCTACCTATCACAGTCAGTGCAGTACCTTCTCCAGAAGCAGAAGCCCTCTGGTTACTTGGCTCTGGGCCACTGAAACTGAATGGTGTGGGATGGAAACAACGATCTCACTCAACTCTACTAATTAAACAACCTCCACCCCATCCCAATGGCCATTAGAAGTTTTGAATTAATATCTGCCAGTGAGTGAGGGCACACAGTGATTGAGATCTGAATGGCCATTTCTGTTTTCCCATACACAAGAGCTGCTTTCCTGGGAGGACTCTCCCTATCAGCATTGCTTTGTGAATTTTTCCCATTTGGGATTTCCCATCCTAAAAGATGCTTCTCACTGAAGTATCTCTGCTCTTGCTCCTCCGTGTGCCTGTCTCATCCCATTGAGATCTTGGCATCAGGAAGACCTGAGTTCAAAACTGGCCTCAAACACTTAAGCAAGACTCTAAGCAAGTCACTTAACCTCTGCTTCAGTTTCCTCATCTGTAAAATGGGGCTAATAATAGCACCTGCCTCCCAGGATGGTTATGAAGATTAAATGAGATACTATTTGTAAAACACTTAGCACAGTGTCTGTCAGCATAGGAAGTGCTTAATTAATGCCTTCTCTCCTACTTCCCTCTTTCTGTATCACTATACCACAAACCCTCACTATACAAAGTTTCTACTTCAATTCTTTCTTTTTTTTGGGGGGGGGGCATCTTTTTGGTGAGGTAATTGGACTTAAGTGACTTGCCCATGGTCATACAGCTAGTAAGTGTTAAATGTATGAGGCCGGATTTGCACTCAGGTCCTCCTGACTCAAGGGCCGGTGCTCTATCCACTACACCACCTAGCTGCCCCTCTACTTCAATTCTTCAGGGAACCCTCTTGCGGCCTCTAAGTCTTCCTAAATCCTTGTGCTTTTCCGTTACCCTTGGAGGACCTTTTTTGGAGCTCACCTTCAGTCCAATGTCGATGGCAGTGAACAGGGCCTTGCAGACTGAGCAGCTGATGTTCTGCAGCCCAAATTCAACACCAAGCCCAGGCAGGATTTCCCGTAGCCATTGGGAGTCCCCTCTGCCAGGCTCTGGTCTGGCCTCAGTCAAGCAGTAGAGAGCCAGGAAGCTACCCAGGGCCAAGCCCATCCAAATGCTCCCCAGAGGCCTGGCTTTTCTCATTGTGAGAGGTCTCCGACCCCAGGCCAACCCCCCGGGGGGATCCCCCAAGTTCCATCCACAAAAGCCCCAGTGTGGCTGCATTTCCTTAAATCGTAGGCAGGTTGGTGACCAAGCTCCTGGCCCAGCTGGGCTCCCTGTGACCCAGGTCCCGCCAGTTCAGTGGGCTGGCTTGCTTCTCTTCTTTCCTGAGTCTAGGTCCCTCAGATGCCCAGGGTTCTTCCTAGGCTTAAATGTCCTCTTCTTTGCCCTGTCTGCAGACTTCTGGGCTTCTCAGCTGACAAGCCGGCCAGGCAGCTCCACCCCTTCCTCTTCTTTCCCCCAAAGTCAGCTGACTGGGCTGGGCCAGCTCTTCGGGAGGGATCGGGTGGGGTCCCTGGGATCTCTGCCCCAGGGCTGCTGGGGGAGGGAAGAGGATCTAAGTTTTCTCGCCTACCTACCCCAACTCACCTTCAACCTCCTTCCCCTTTCTTAGGACATTGCCTAGAAGGGGGAACTAAAATGGGGAATGACCTAAAGTAGAAGGGGGTGGTACTCTTGAGTTGAGGGCGGTATTGCCGAGAATTGTGGGAGTTGTAGTTAAGCAGTAATCCAAATTCTCATGATCCTGAATTGGGTCTAAGCCCTTGCACTTTAATTAGTTTGTGATGCTTTCGCTGTCTGGTTGCTTTGAGAGTTCAGTGCTTGCCAATCTATTTGGTATGAGAAGGGAAAGTGTGTGATGGAAGAGTTCAGCAGTTGATCCTGCCTATAGTAGGAAAGGAGCTAGAGAATGAAGCCATTTCTGAAACCATCTTCTCCCCAACCCCGTCACTGAACTTGAACCAAGCTCTAGAAGGAAGAGATGCCAGCAGATACAGTACCAAGATCTATGAGGCTGGAGGGGAGATCCTCCTGATCAGGGTAAGAGTCTCTGCGCCTGTGTAAAAATGAACTTAAGATTGGCTCCCTCTGGAGAATTCCCTCACTGTCAGCAGCTATATTTCCAGTTATGAGCTGTCAAGCTCATTTTTGGCTCAGCATCAAGAACTGAAATGGAGCTCTTGTTCAGCTGTTTCTGACTCTTCATGACCCCATTTGGGGTTTTCTTGGCAAAGAAACTAGAGAGGTTTGCCATTCCTTCTCAATTTACAGATGAGGAAATGAGGCAAACAGGGTTAAGTGACTTGTCCAGGATCACACAGATAATATGAGTCTGAAGTCAAAATTTGAACTCAGGTCTTCCTAACTTCAGGATGGGTATTTTTATCCACTGCACCACCTAGCTGTCCCCAAATGGAGTTCAGAGACTACAATCCAATGTTCTACTAAAGATGAGGAAACTGACATCCAGAAAGGTGAAGTCACTTTCCAAGATCCTGTAACTAGAACTAGAACCTAACAATTCTGGTTCCTATTTCAATACTATCCCCAAACTATACTGTATAGTTTAGTTTTGCACCCCCATCCCCCTCCCCAATCAATGTCATTCTTTGAAATATCACACAGCTTTTCTAATCATCCCATTTCCCTAACTCCTCACTCTAGTTCAGTTTTATATGTCAGGCTAGGACTATTGCCTCCTACCTGGTCTCCCTGACTCAGGCTCCCTCTTCCTCTGATCTACCTACATAGTAATGTCAACTAACCTCTTCTCTGAAACTTCAGCAGTTCTGGATATTATCTGCTCTTAGAGTGGTGGGTGATCATGTTGGGGTTTAGGGACATTTTCAGGCAAAACATAGGAAATTAAAGCCTATTCATATAGCCAAAAAATACACCACATGTGACAAATATTTTTGATAAATACACAGAAGGTGTAAGCAGGAAAGGTCTTATCCTGGGATGCTGAGATGATAGGATAAGGCCTTTATTTGTTTGAACTTTAAAGACTTCTCTTTAGGAAAGATTGGTCCCGTGCCCTTTAACAGTATAGCGTGGGGGGCAGCTAGGTGGTACAGTGGTTAAAGCTCTGGCCCTGGATTCAGGAGGACCTGAGTTCAAATCCTGTCTCAGACACTTGACACTTACTAGCTGTGTGACCATAGGCAGGTCACTTAACCCTCATTGCCCTGCAAAAATAAAAAAAAAGGGGGGGGGGCAGCTAGATGGCGCAGTGGATAGAGCACAGGCCCTGGAGTCAGGAGTACCTGAGTTCAAATCCAGCCTCAGACATTTAACACTTACTAGCTGTATGACCCTGGGCAAGTCACTTAACCCCAACTGCCTCACTAAAAAAAAAAAAAGGCATGGGAACAGTATAGTGTGTCTGATGACTGATGATCCCTTAATGGCTGAGTACCTCAGGCCTCAGAACTAGGTGACTACCACCATTCATTCACTATTCAAGGAAGATGATTGATTGAATTTTTCCAGAATAATTTGGTTGGATCTAGCCTCCCTGTAGATCAATTGAGAGGCTGCTACTTTAAGAACTGAAATATACATCAGTGCTTTTAAAAAATATTTTAGAGAAGGAAATATTGCCAACATTGATTTTTTTTTCTGGGACCCTTAAAAAGGTGTGCTGGAGCTAGCTCTGTTAAATTGTTCAATATGAGCATTTACACTTTGGAAATCAGCAAGTGCTACAAATCAAGGCTTGAGTTATTGTTTTCTTAATTGTCTAAATTTACGAGAATAATGGAAAAATTATAAATAATGCAGATTAAACTTTAAAATTGTGGTGTTTGGGGAGGGCTGGTTATTAAAAATTTACCAGCATACTTATAAATCATTCTAAGTTTGAGCCTCAGTGTTTGCTCCTTCCTCTGAACTGTCACTAGTCAGCTCTGCCCCTTCTTTGTAGTTGAACCTTATTTCTCATCTTTCTTTGGGTAATAAAAAATCCCTCCTTTCCCCATCTTGGTTACTTGTGTTTCAAAGGTGTCTTAGGCAATCACATAAATGTAACAGTGTTTTTTGTATGAAGCTTTGTATATAAGTAGCTGTTGCTGTAGGGGAAGTAGAGACAACTAGGTGGGCCCGTGGATAGAGTGCCAGGCCTGAAGTTAGGAAGACTCATCTTCCTGACTTCAAATCTGACCTCAGATATTTATTAGCTATGACAAAAGCACTTCAGTATCTTTGCCAAGAAAATCCTAAATAGGGTCACAAGACTGAAAAACAACTGAACAAAAGCTGTTCCTGAAAGCAACTGTGGGGGGAGGGGAGAGAAGGGTACAGGAGAAGGAAATGGTAAAACACTCCAGTATCTTTGTCAAGAAAACCCCAAATGTGATCAGGAAGAGCTGCACCCCACTGGGCGGGGAAAACAACAAAAGCTGTTCCTGAAAGCAACTAGGTAGGACAAGGAGGGGAAGGGACCGGCAATCAGTGTACAAAGAATGAAGGCAAAATCCTCTTGAGGACAAGGGAAATTGGGATCCTCACCTGGGGCTTCTGGGGACAATGTGAAGATAGAGTCAGGGTCTGATTCTATTGCCCCAAGCCTGAACTTTGCCAAGGGAGTTGGAGCAGGGTGGGAGCATCTGGATTGCAGAAGGAAGCACTCTTCAAAGGTAGTTAAGGGGGGCAGCTAGGTGGTGCAGTGGATAGAGCACCGGCCCTGGAGTCAGGAGTACCTGAATTCAAATTCAGCCTCAGACACTTAACACTTACTAGCTGTGTGACCCTGGGCAAGTCACTTAACCCCCAATTGCCTCACTAAAAAAAAAAAAAGGTAGTTAAGTAGTTAGGTAGATATAGACAGACAGACAGATAACAGAGTATTTACTAAACACTTGTTGTGTTCCCTGCACTTTGCTAAGCTCTAGGGACATAAATACAAGTAAGCAAGGCTGGGCACTCTAGAAGTTTACATTCAAATGGAGGAAGACAACTTCCAAAGAGATGCTGAATGTGGAAGTAGGGCACTTCAGTAAAGAGTGGGCAAGATTTGGAATCAGAGGACCTATATTCAAAGCCGGCTCCTACCAATTTTGTGACTTTGAGCAACACACTCAACCGGTTGGCACCTCAGTTTCCAGGAATGGGCTTGATGGTCTTTAAGTTCCATTTCAGCTCGAATTTTCCCAGCCTATATTCCTTCAGGAGAGGAGTTGGCTCCTAAAGCCTATGTACATTTCTCCTTAGATTTCATGTAGACCTCTTTCTTGTACTCATGATGTTACTTCATGTCATAGTTACTTGTGTACATGCTCCCTACTATATTTTTGTCATTTGTCCAGACCTGCCTCTATCAACCAAGATTGGGTAATGGGAAATAGTGACAGCAGAGTCTGGGAGAGACAAAATTAGGGATTTGAGAGAAGGGTAGGAAGTCCACAGGAGCTTTGGATCACTATACTGGAAAGCCCCAGAAAGTGACCCTGAGGGGTTCTGACACTAGGAGCATGTCAGCTATCTAGAATCAGAATGAGAACTTATTTAAGAGCCTTAGCCTTGCTGGGCAATCAGGTTTAAACTCAACTGAGAATAACATGTTTTGTTGTTTCAAGGAACCTAAAGCAAGATAGATACTTTGTAATATATAATACTGGCTATCTCCAAAAGCTTAGTCTAAATGTTGCAAGAGGCAAATAGAAACAAAAGAAAGGCAAGTACCGAAAAGATAAGAAGACTTTTACTAAAGTATCCCTCCCTCTTGGCCCCAAGAAGAATTTCAGGCTGATCCCATAGGAGTCACAGCTGTGTTCAAGGGGCCAAAGCCCATGTAGGATGAGATCCTGTGGCATCACCCTCCTCAACTTACCATTATTTATGGTAACTAGTGAAATGGAAACATTAATTAGACTTAGACTTCTCAATGCTAGCAAACTTTATTCATCAAATTCATGCAAACATTAGTTTATAGTATCTATTAAGCCATACCATATCAATCCCATTAGGAACAAACCACCAACCTGATTCCCTAGAATTTCCCAATAAGCATGTCTCATGCTGGTACTCAACAAGTTTCATTCTCTGCCCAGCCAGAAGCCATGTGTCACTCCCCAAGGTGGTTGCCTGGGATGTCAACAATCTTAATTAGTCAGCACTGCCCTCAAGTGAACATGCAGGATGCTTGTGTAGCAAGGGATGCTGTGTTGTATGTATGTTTGTCTAAATGTCAGGTAAGAATAGGATCTTGTTAGTGTCCCCTCCCCAACCCTTTTTCAAGGGAGACCTCAATTCCTGGTGAGAAGGGAATCCAGGGGCAGCTAGGTGGTGCAGTGGATAAAGTACCAGCCCTGGATTCAGGAGGACCTGAGTTCAAATCTGGCCTCAGACACTTGACACTTACTAGCTGTGTGACCCTGAACAAGTCACTTAACCCCCATTGACCCGCAAAAAAAAAAAGAAAAAGAAAAAGAGAAGGGAATCCAGAGGTTGAGGGCAGAGGCTGGTCACTCTCCTCTCTTCTGAGAGAGGGGATACCAAGTGAGAGATATTTTCTGGTCCTTTAAATATTGTTAATCATGGGGATATAATTTTGAGGTTCAAACTAAACTTTTTTTTCCTTTTCTTTCTTTTTTTTTTGTGGGGCAATGAAGGTTAAGTGACTCGCCTAGGGTCACATAGCTAGTAAATGTCAAGTGTCTGAGGTCAGATTTGAACTCAGGTCTTTCTGAATTCAGGACTCGTGCTTTATCCACCACTAAACTCTTTACCACTATTTCTTAGTGAGGGAAAAGGAACCCCAAGCTTCATATCCAAGGCTTGACTTCCTTCCCACTAAAATACCAGTTTCAAAGTGAGTGTGTACATAGCTAGTAGCAAAGAAACCCATTTATCCAAGTTGCTAGCAAAACAGAAATCAAAAAAAGTATACATATGAGAACATATACCAAGCAAAACACATTGAAGGAATCCTCAAAAGAGAGAGTCCTGGATCTCACCTGACATGGGTTTAGGATAAATCAGAAAATATTTCTCCTGTGAGAAGCAAAACCAAAAATGACCAGATAACAGACATATTGTGGAATCGGGGAACTATTAAAGTTTAGATTGGCCAATTAGATATCAGGACAGACACACCTAAGAAGTAAGGGGAGATAAAATTCTATAGCAGAAAAGTCATTTAGGCATGGCTACTACTTGACTAGAGCTAGGAGACAGAGATAACCCCAGAGGTCAGGACCATCATTTCAACACACACACACACACACACACACACACACACACACACACATCCCCTAACTCTCAGGAATATGACAAGCATCCAAGCACCCCCCCCCCCACACACACACAAAGCAACTTTCCATTTTTAAGTGGTCACCCCATCTATCCTCTATAAAAGCTTTTGCCTTCCTTCTGTTCTGGGAGGAGGATGTTTCTAAACCACCTTCTCCCTGGGGATGAATCTTTGACTTCTAGGTCACTTTGTGCAGTGCCAAATAAAACATGATTTTAATTCTAATTGGATTGTGTGTGAGAGTGTAATTCTTTATAGAGGTATACCTTAGGACCCCTACATTTTCCCCATGACATCACCCACAGGGGAAAATTTCCTGAAGTCTCCAATGTAGCAAGGTGTGAATGGGCACATGATTGAAATCCTACAGGTTGACTTCTTCCTAGAATCATTCTCTCCCTTAAGTGATCTGAAGAGAATTTGGAAAGGCCATCTTCTCTCTCAAAGTTGGAATTTCATGCTCTTGCTAACTCTATACAAACAAGGGGCTTTTTATTTCCACCAATGAAGAGATGGTCCCATACCAATGAACTTTGGGGTCTGGGTTATAATTAAGTCCCAAATGGAAAGTATGGGAATGCAGGTGTCACAACCTGGTCAGTCTGGATGCTAGAGAGGGGAAGGTGGTAGGGTTTCTTAGAGTTCTAGTTATGGCTGTTAGCTGGTTATATACAAATTATTTTTGGTTGTTGACAATCTAATTTTCTTTTTCTTTTTGAACCAATTAATTTGATTGGTTCTTAACAACATAAAATAATGGTGAGATTGTTTACCAAATTTTCCCATTAGTGGTTGTTGGAAGTAAAGTATTTACAAATAATCAGACTTTCAGCAGAGCATGAATGAAGGCTTTTTATTGCATTCTTGAGAGAATGGGCACCCCTGCCTGTGGGAAAATGTGGGGTCCCCCCAAAAGTTGAAAATGCTAATGTCCTCCTAGTCTAATAAAGGGCTGCTTCCCTTCCCCCTCCCCAGTGAACAGAATCACATGATGAGGGAGACCCAAGACTGGTCACATGGGGGGGCAGTTTAGAAGGCTGTCTCAATGTCCCTCCCCCCCTTGATTACACTGCATTCTGATTGGCTAGTTTTTGGCACCAGTGTCTTGGCCGGCAGATTGTAACTGGGGAAGAAGGGAGGGGCCAGCCATGTTAAAGGATAAAAGAGCTCAGGGGCCCCATTCCACACCATTTCCATTAGGGAGCTGGCCCATTCTCAAGAGAATGTAAATAAAGACCTTTGAAACTTCTCCAACACTGAGTCCCAGAAATCTTTTTTTTTTTCTGCAGTTTTTTGCTGCCCAGCAATTTTTAAATGGGGTTTCTCACCGTGCCTATGCTCAGAGGAGTGTGTTTGAACAAAGCCACAGACAAGTTTATATCCCTTAAGGTCCCTCCCCTTTTATCCAGTTGGATGGAAGGTTCATAGTCTTCCTGGAGGTCTACCTATGTAACCCCTTAGTATGCTCTCTCCCTTTCATACATTTTCATACATCACATGTTCGGAAAATAGCTATCAAATCCCACCCAGACATGGAGAAATTAATATTCATTAACTCATTAATACTTATTAAGCATGGGCAGAAAGAAGTTGGCTTTACTAAAGTTCACTTAGCTCACCTCAACCAGCACCAACAAGATTCAGCCAGTTTTTTTTCCTACTTTAAGACCCTTTAGGAATGTTTGAGGAGGGGCTAGAACAGATGTTGCTTTGCTTTCTCTCTGAAATACGTGACACAGGATTCTAATTTTCTCACAGCACCCAAATAAAAGACCATTTTATTCTAATTGGAATTTGAGAGTGTAATTCTTTACAGAGGAATAGCTAAGGACCCCCACCACCTATTTCCCGTGACACCAGCATTCTAAATTCCATTTTGAATTTTAGAGCAGATAAGCTCTTTAAGCCCCCAAATGGGTTTTTTTCCCCTCCAGGTCTACTGACAGAGCATGCCACTGTGGTTTAGTTTGGGTGGTAAAAATGTCATAATTCCAGTAATCCAATCTCATGCCTTCAAAATGTACCTGATATCTATTCCACAGTGACCTCTGCACATCCTTTTATCAGTTCTGGATTGTCATTTATACAAGTGCTATTCAGAAACAGAGGTAGGGATAGTAGCTTCTGGTGATTACATTATCTTTTGTTTGTTTGTTTTGTGGGGCAATGAGGGTTAAGTGACTTGCCCAAGGCCACACAGCTAGTAAATGTCAAGTGTCTGAGACTGGATTTGAACTCAGGTTCTCCTGAATCTGGGGTCGGTGCTTTATCCACTGCACCACCTAGCTGCCCCCATTACATTATCTTTAGAAGGCATCTCTCCCCTTACAGAGGCCTTATAGAGAGAACACTCAAGGAAGAAGTCTAGTAAGAGGACACACCTAGGATAAGATCTGTGCACAGCATTTGTAAAACAAACAAATGCTAGGCATCTCGGAGGTACAGTGGATAGAGTGCTGAATTTGGTGAATTCGAATCCTAAATTAGACAGTTACTAGCTGTGTAACTCTGGGAAAGTAATTTAACCTCCAATTGCCTCAGTTTCCTCAACTGTAAATAGGGATAACAACAGCATCTACCTCCCAGGGTTGTTGTGAAGATAAAAATAAGATAATATTTATTAAGTGCATTATAAATCTTGTATATAAATGCTAGCTGTTATTACAATGTTGAAATTTGCTTTACTTCTTTAGCTTTTTCTCCGCTTTGCTCTTGGGAGAAACTATGTCCATTCAGATACTGAAAACAAGAGGGTAGTTAGCTGCGGTATGTGAAAAATGAATATTTCTCTCTTATATTTAATAAGTAATTATTATATTAGGACCAGGGTTTTTTCCACTTTTCTACTTCCTCATCCAGAAACCAACCAGTGTGGGAAATTTCTCTTAGAGATTTACTCAGGCCAAGATCTAATCAGACAGTAAAATAAATTCTCTGGGAGTTAACTGTTCATTTTATTTCCCCTGACATGTCCTGGGAAAATGTTGATTCATCCTATTATCAAGACAGGTGATATGGAAATTGATGTTTCTCTGGCCAAGATTTGAGTGACCTAAATCACACACCCCAAGATAGCCCATCTCCCATTTGATTAACCAATCAGAAGTTATTAGGCATCCCTCATGAATAACTCTTCAAAGGGCTGTGACTACCATTAGGGGTCTTTGGTCTGAGAGAGATGACCAAATGATCATCCTTTTTATTAATAACCTACTGGCCTTATTAATAAAATGACTAAATTACCAAGAAACTGTTTCTCAAATTTTTAATCATCACAGGTAATCATGTACCTTAGGTTCTCTGCTCATCATACAGAGCTGCTGACTGACTCTGGGAATCCATCTTTTGGCTTCATGCTAAAGAACTTGCCTGCCATTTGGACAAACCACAGTGAGCTTGGGGAGACAACTTTTTGGGTACTTCTACAGCATATCTTGTATTCATCCTTTTATTTCTATTCACACAGTTACTATCCTTGTTCTGTTTCTCATCACATCTTGCCAGTATTATTACAATGGCCTCTTATTGAGGCATTGTGGCATAATGGTAGACTGAATCCTCAACTTGACTCAAGAAGACCTGGGTTTGTTTGAATCCCACTGCAGATACATGAATGTTGTTATTTGTCCTTCATTCTTATTTTTTATTTTTTTAGTGAGGCAATTGGGGTTAAGTGACTTGCCCAGGGTCACACAGCTAGTAAGTGTTAAGTGTCTGAGGCTGGATTTGAACTCAGGTCCTCCTGAATCCAGGGCCGGTGCCCTATCGACTGCGCCACCTAGCTGCCCCTATCCTTCATTCTTGAAGAGAACCATGACAAAAGGGTGATGTCATGACTTGCACTGAATTGGATTTAAGCGAGGGAGGGCTGTGCAAGGTCACCAACCTCACTCTTTCCTCCAAAGCCATCTGAGTTCAGTGGCAAGATCAGGATGACTGAAGATGGCCCAGATGTTTAAGGTAATTAGGGTTAAATGACTTGCCCAGGGTCACACAGCTAGTAAGTGTCTGAGGTGAGATTTGAACTCAGGTCCTCTTGACTTCAGGGCCTGTGCTCTATCACTGTGCCACCCAGATACATGAATAAATAGATGAAAAAGGACTTATTAACATATGTCAGCCTCAACCCTAAGTGGTAGGGGTACAAATACAAAAGCATAGGCAATCCCTTCCTTCAGGGAATTTATATTCTAATGGAAGAAACCACACATATAGGAGAGTAGTAGTGGGGGAAGGGCACTTTGGTTAGAGGTATAATAAATCGAAATGTGTAACAGATTGGGTGGCCTGAATGCCACATGTGTATATATGTATGTGCAATGTGCATGTGCATGTGCATATATGTACATATATGAAAATACCATATCCCACATCCGGATGAGATTAAATTTGCACTGCTGCCACTACCTGTGTGGTGTTAGACAAGTTACTTAAATTCCCATTTTCCTCAATTGTAAAGTAAGAGAGTTAGTAATGTCTGACTCTTCATGACCCCATTTGGAGTTTTCTTGACAAAGACAGTGAAGTGCTTTGCCATTTCCTTCTCCAGATCATTTTACAGATGAGAAAACTGAGGCAAATGGTCAAGTGACTTGCCTAGGGTCACACAGATAGGTAGTATCTGAGGCCAGATTTGAATTAAGAAAAATTAGTTTTCCTGCCTTTGGGTCTATCACTCTATCTTCTGTGCCATCTAGCTACCCCTTTCATATGTTATACTTTGATCAATATTGAATTGGAGCTAGGGCCTGTAGCTGACAATGACCCAGAGTTATCATGGTGGGAGTATCTAAGAGTCTGCAATCTGAATATCCCTCTGATGGACAGAGTAGACTGTAACCTTTAGGACACTTCACTCATACACACCATAGAGGAATGTGCATATGCATATACAAATATCCATCCACACACACATGTGTGAGTGTGTATAATCACTCTTGATTAAGTTGACAACCTGTTTTCTATAGGTTTATATAATGAAGGATGCAACTGCTTAAGCTAGTGAAATGTCCCAAGTGTATACTACTGGCACAGACATAGCGGACCTGTGAATATCCCTCCCCAACATCCATCTCTATTCTAATCAGGACCTTTCCAATGATTTGCAAACCTTCTAACAATCTGACCACTCAAATCTTAGACTTCTTCAATGACTTTATAACTTCCTTCTTCATCAAACTGCTTTCCTCTTCATCCAAGCACCAACGAAGCCACTCTTTCAACCTGTCAAGGGGACTTTCAGGCTTGCACACAGAGAAAGAACTTAATGTTGCTAGGGAACCAAGCAATCCTCTCCTTTGGTGGTCTCCCTGAAAAAAAGACAAGGGGAAGTGCTGCCTGAATGAAGGCCATGCAGTTTGAGGACAAAAGAAAGGAAGAAGTTAATGCAATCAGGTCTCTCTAAGTCAGGCAGGAATAAGAACCTGCAATCTTTCCTTGAGGTGGGGGAGTAGAGGGAGCTCCAGAAGACCATCTAAGGTCAGTACAGCAAAACAGGATAGATCATCGAGTAAAAAGAACAAAAAGAACAAAAATTACAAAACAAAACAAAAGAACAAAAATTTCCAATGAATATCTCAGAGGCATGTTGAGTGTGAATATCTAGAAAACAAAACACTTCTTGGAAGAGAACAGACAGATGGTAACAACTGATGCACCATGGACACCAAACTATATGCTGATGAAGAGAGAAATAGTACTGAAGCTGGAGGTAGCTGGAGTGAAGCACCAAGCAGGTGTGTGTGTTGTTGGGGTGGGGATGGAGTTGGGACAGAATCACTGTGGCAGCAGAAATAAAGCCTGCAGGAGAGGGAATAAATGAGTGTAGGGGAAAATCCAGGCTAAGGGTTGAGCCCCTTTCATATGTGGAAAGATCATTAGGGAATTCACCCTCCCTTCCTTCTCTTCCTCCCCCTTCCCTCCAGTTCCTGCACAGTCGTCATCATTCACAGTATCAGCAAAGGACAAAGTCAGGGTTTTCTCTTCCATTTGATTTCCATTTCTCCTTTAGTCTTCAGGCGGGTTCCTTATTGATATTTTTCTTTCTCCTGGTACTACACTGTAGCTGCCTTCAGCTTCGCTCTTTCATTCTTTCATCTATGTGTTACTTTTGGTGGGTGGGGAAACATTTAGGCAACTCAATGGTACACTATATATATAGTGTTGCACTTGGATTCAGGACCACCTGAGGTTAAATCCTTCCTCACATACTTTCTAGCTGTGTGAGTCACTTAATTTCTATTTGCCTTAGTTTCCTAATCTGTAAAATGGGGATAACAATAGCAGCAACCTCCCAGGGTTGTTGTGAGGATCAAATGAGATAATATAGGAAACATGCTTTGTAAAGCTCAATGTGCTATATAAATGCTAGCTAACATAATAAAATAATGCAATTTGGCAGATGCCCAGGGGTCCCACCTGAATGATCTAGTACTGTTTGGGAAACCGGCTAGGGATGATTGGGTATGGGCCATACCTGGCCTGCCCTAAGTGACATATGCTGCTGATGTCAGTAGGAGAACCACTCTCTGACATCCAGCTTGAAGGACCTCCCTTTTGGGGGAGGGAGAATAAAAGTAGAAAAGGGAATGCTCGCTGAGGGGAGGTTGTCTTTCCTGTTGGTGAGTTTCCGGGAGCAGACTGCTGAGAGGCTGCACAGCTGTTTCCTATTGAAACTATGGACCCCAGGTGGTGAGTTAATAAAAATGAGTCTGGCTCTTTGAATTAGCTGAGCTGGAAGCAAGTTTGGGGATTGTGTCAGTCTTTCCTAGAGCCGGGAGCTTATCCATTTTTCTTTTTCCCTATTCCTTTGTCATTGGCTTAATTAATTTCACTTTTGCTGTGCATTTTATTCCCATTAATAAAACCTGATTTGTTTGTGGAAAAGAGGCTGTTCAACACCTTTCTTATTGGCCTGGGAGAAATAACTAAAAAGGCAGTTCGGAAGGGAGGAAACTTTGGACCTAGAGGTCCCTTATTATTTTCTGAACCCCAATATTATGGCGAGCCACCCAATTAACTCTCCCCATATTAAATTTGGCCCCTACACTATTGTCCCCACCCATCTGTCTTTCTGTTTCCCATCATCCTCCCCTTTTTCTGTAACTGAAGACAGACCCTGGACCACATAGAAGTCTCAAAAAAATATTAGTAATATTACTGGGGGAAGAAGCATAGCTAGCAGTCTTGTGAGAGCAATCCCATCACAAAGGCAAAGACTCTTGATACTATAGGGAGGGATCCTATAAATCCCTGGAAAATTGGGACTTACCAGCTTGGAGGATTGCTTGAAAGACACTGAAAAGTTAAGTGAATTTTTTTTTTAATAATCTATAGACTTAAAAAAAAAAAGTGGGGCAGCTAGATGGCATAGTGGATAGAGCACCAGCCCTGGAGTCAGGAGTACCTGAGTTCAAATCTGGCCTCAGACACTTAACACTTACTAGCTGTGTGACCCTGGGCAAGTCACTTAACCCCAATTGCCTCACTAAAAAAAAAAATAATCTATAGACTTGAGTACAAGTAATTTCTGCATTTTGTTGTTATTGTACTAAATAAAACCAGTTGTATATTTGATGTCTCATTAGTTGGGATGCTTGCAGGGCAGCTAAGGGTTCTTTAGAGTTGCCAAAGTGAGCCAACTACTAAAGAGTTTACCCAGGTAGGGGAAAAATAGAAGCAAGAGAGATTTTGTGTCAAGAGGAATGCTTTTTCTCCAAGATCAGAGATCACACTATTTCTTGGTATTCTACCATTTCCAATGTCTAGAACTTGGAAATCCTGCTCTCCGACAATGAAATCTATCTTTATATCGTCCACTCTCAATGCCAGTAAACCAATTCATGACCTTAATTGTAGCCTTTAATCCCTAATCTCTCAGGCCATCTCCCCAATACTGACCTGATTTACCTTCATACCCATTTCTAATGCCATGATCTACAACTTTAATATTCTGCTAGCCACTATGACAGAATCTCTTGACCCCCACAATCATGCACCTTTCTAATCTGCTAGTCCACACTCATGTCCTACCTACTTTCCAATCTTATTTCATGTTACTTCCCTTTGTTGAATGAAGTTTCACTCCAGTCAAACTGTTCTACTATGAATTAACAAACTTTATTAACCATTTACTATATGCTAATCTGTACTAATCACTGGAGATAGAAAGACAAAAACAGTCTTTGCCCTCAGTGAGCTTACATTCTAGATGGGGAGGCAATTGGTAAATAATTACATTGAGATAAGATACATATAGAGTAGATGGCAGATAAGAGGAAGTCTCAAGCATATGGAGGGAACCTGGGAGGGCCTACTTTAGAGGGTAGCATTTGAGCTGTGTCTTGAAGCCAGAGATTGATTCTAAGAGGTGGAGTGGAGGATGAAGTAGATTTCAATAATGAGGTACACTGAGTGAAAAGGCAGAGAGAGAGGAGATGTAGTATCATGCGTAGGGACAGCAAGTAGGCCCATATCTCTGGATCACCCTAAGAAGAAGTCATTTCATGCTGTCTCTTCCTGCCTGTCATGTGGTTATCCACAGAGTGTGTCAAGAAGAGTAAGATATAAAAATCCTGGAAAGGTAGGAAAGAACCAGGATGTAAAGAGCTTTAAATGTAAAACAGAGAAAGTTTATATATCATCCTAGAAGTAAGAGGGAGTATGGAAGCAAATCCCCTTTTTGTTTCCCTAGATATATTAACAAATAACATTTTTCTAGCCTAAAACCCTTATTAGATTTTTCTCTTCAGTAAAGTGGGTAGAATAGGTTGTGATACAATCAGACCTGCACTTTAGTAAAAGGGCTTTAGTGGCTGTGGGGAGAATAGATTGGAGCAGGGAGGGACTGGAGGCAGGGAGACCAATTAGAAGGCCAACCAAATGGTTATGTGAATGGAAAGAAGTATATGAGAGATTTGTTGAGATGTTAAGATTTGGCAATTGATTGGATATGTTAGGTGTGAAAAGTGAAATTTTCTCTCTTATATTTAATAACTAATTATTTTATTAGGACGAAGATTTTTCCCCTTTTCTACTTCCTCATCCAGAAACTAACCAGCCAAGATCTAATCAGACAGTAAAAAAAATTCTAAGTATGGGCCAATGGGTGTGCTTCAGCACATTGTGTTTGTTCAGATAGGGCTGGGGAAAGGTTGATTCTCCCTATTATGAAGACAGGTGATATGGAAATTAATGTTTCTTTGATCAATATTTGAGTGACCTAAGTCACATATCCCAAGATCTTCATTTTTAAATAGCCCAGACACACCTGTTGTGTTAATCAATCCTAGTTGATTGCCCCTCCCCCCCCAAACACTTTATCTTTGAAGGATATAGGAACTGAGACCCTGCCACCATTAGGGATTTTTAGTCTGAGAGAGATGGTCAAATGACCATGCTTTTATTAATAACCTGCCAGTCTTATTAATAAGATGATCAAATTACACAGAAATTATGTCCCTCTAAATTTTAATTGTCACATAGGTGAGAGAAAATGAGGAATCAAAGATATGACCAAAGTTGGAAACATAGGTGAATGGGAGGTTGGTGGCATCCTTGAGGGAAGTTTAGAAAAGAGGAATGTTTGAGGACAAAGATAATGAGTTCTATTTTCGACATGTTGAATTAAATGTGCCTATGGGATGTCCAATTTGAAATGTTCAAAAGGCATTGGTGGTGTGGAATGAGAGCTCAGGAGAGAGACCAGGGGTTGCTTTATAAGCCAGTGATTCATTTGTATTGATATAACCGAACTCATGAAAGTTTATGAGATCATTGAGAGAGATGGTAAAGAGAGAAAGGAGAAAAGGTCCCAGGACAGAACTTTGAGGGACAACCACCATTAGTGGGCATGGCATAGATGAAGATCCAGCAAAGGATACTAGCAAAGAGTGATGACATATGTAGGTGGAGAAATAAGAGATAGAAGTGTCACACAATCCAGAGGGGAGTAAGTATCCAGGAGGAAAAGGTGATTAATAGTGTCAAATGCTTCAGAGAGGTCAAGAAGGATGAGAATTAAGAAAAGTCCATTAGAAATGGCTATCAAGAGATCTCTAGTGAGAGGATTCTGGGAAGGTGGTGGAGTAGGTCAGAAAACTTTTGGCTTTCTAAATTTCCTCCACAAAAAAAAAAAAAAAAAGGCAGAACCTTACCTCAGAGCCGCAGAAATAAACACAGGGTAAAGCAGATGTCCTCCTAAGACAATTTGAGAAGACCCCAGGAAAGAGGTGGAGTTTGGCTTGAGCTAAGTGCAAACACCTCCAGGCTGACTCTACAGAATCAACAAACAACAAGCCTTGGAGGAAGCTGGGTTGGGTGATAAATTGAAATAGAGGGGGCAGCTAGGTGGTGCAGTGGATAAAGCACTGGCCTTGGATTCAAGAGGACCTGAGTTCAAATCCCTCCTCAGAGGAAGATAATGGAGCTAAAAAAATCCACTCCTTTTTCTGTGAGAAATGTCAAATGGTCTGAAGCACAGAAAGAGTTCTTGGAAGAAATTAAAAAGACCATTAAAAGCCATTAAGAGAGGGGAGGCTAGGTAGTATAATGGATAAAGCACCAGTCCTGGATTCAGGAGGACCTGAGTTCAAATCCGGCCTCAGACACTTGACAGACGCTGTGTGACCCTGGGCAAGTCACTGAACCCTCATTGACCTGCCCTCACCCCCCCCCCCAAAAAAAAGTATAATCCTGAATGAAAAAAAAATGGATATTCAACAAGTTGAAAGACTTTCAGGTTTTGTGACAACTCTTCCCACCCCACCCCACCTCACCCCCCTAAATTAAGGGGAAAATTCAACATATAACATCCCAGAGAAATATAAGGTAAACATTAAAGACCAATTATAATGGACTCAGAAAAGATAAAGTATTTACTTTGTGGAAATACAAGTAGTACCTTTATGACTGTCATTATTATTTGGGTGGTTTGATAGAAACTCTTTGACTGACCTGTGTATGATGGGGTGATTCTAAAAAAATAAAAACTCAATAGGGAAAGATGAAAAGGAGTAATTATCTCATACCAATGAGGCACAATGGGTAAAACTGATACAGAAGAGGCTAGTGGGAGGAGGGTGGGGAGTGATGGAACCTATTCTCATCATAAATGGATTAAAAGGGGATGAGGGAGGAGAGGGTAAAGGGGATGGGTAGGATGAGGAATAGGAGGGCAAGGTAGTGGGTAAGTAAAGCAGAGGAGTGAAAAGGGATAGCATAAATAAAGTAAGAAGGATAGTGAAGTGTAGATTAGATAATTTCAATTTTTCTTGTATTAATAAAACCTATGTATCCAAGAAGAGAAGGAATGCAGAAAATTGGGGGAAAAAACTTTCTTTTTTGCGGGGAAATGAGGGTTAAGTGACTTGCCCAAGGTCACAAAGCTGGTAAGTGTCAAGTGTCTGAGGCTGAATTTGAACTCAGGTTTTCCCGAATCCAGGTCTGGTGCTTTATCCACTGTGCCATCTAGCTGCCCCTCAGGGGTGGGGGGAACTTTCATAGACAATCCCTCAGATAGGATATAATTGGGTTGGAATATTTCTGTGGTGGAGGAGATGATAAGCTAGTTGACATGGAAAGACTTTGATTTGTAAAGGAAGATGCTATCTACTTTCAGAGAAACAGATGATGAGTAGAAATAATCATAGTATGGTTTACATATATGTGTACAAGTGTATATGTATATAGATATGTATGTACATATGTATACGTGTGTATACAAACATACATACATATTCATGCTTAATTGCAGGCTTCTTTAGAGTGTGTGTATGTGGGGGGGGAGGGTGAAAAATAATAAAGTTAAAAGTACAAAGCAGAGAACAAAAGAAAACCAACAAGGAAGCAAAGAAAAGCTGGGCAGACTCGAAAACAATGTGTAGCATTTATTATATAGGTTTTCTTGAAATGGAAATTTATTGCTTTATTTTGAATCCTCTCCTAGGGTCTGTTGTGTACATGGCAATTTTCTTTTCCTTTTCTCATTTTGTATTTAAGTTTCAAGTAAAAACAAATTATGAGAGAGAGAGAGAAATCACTAGTAACTTTGGAGAGAATTGTTTCAGTTATATGATGAAGTTGGAAGTCAGACTGCAGAGGGTTTAGAAGAGAACAAGAAAAGAAGAAGTGGAAGCATTCAATGTATCTATGGTTTTTTCAAGGAGTTTAGCATAGAAGAAGAGAGATGCTAGATAATAGCTTTTGGAGGCAGTAGGAACTACTGAGAGTTTTCTTTAAGAATGATGGATTCAGGGGCAGCTAGGTGGCGCAGTGGATAGAGCACTGGCCCTGGAGTCAGGAGTACCTGAATTCAAATCCGGCCTCAGACACTTAACACACACTTACTAGCTGTGTGACCCTGGGCAAGTCACTTAATCCCAACCTCACCCTCCTCCTCCCCCAAATTATGGATTCACTGGTGTGTTTGTATGCAGCAGGGAAACAGTCCATAGACTGAAGATTGAAGATTAGCAAAAGGGAATCAGTGACAGAGGGGGAAAGTTGTTGGAGAAGGCAGGAGATGATAGGATCAAAGGTGCAAACAGAAAGCTTTGCCTTGGCAAGGAGAAAGGACAATTTTGTGACAGAAATGAAGGACACAATAGTGAGGCAAGTTATTTGAGAAATGTGAGATGAGGAGTCCTCAGCAAATGGTCAAATTTTTTTTCCCCTGTGAAATATGAGGCAAGGTACTCAGGTAAGTGGGAGTGGGGGATGGAGGGTGGGAAGGTAATGCCCTGAAATGCCTGAGTGGATACAAGAAGGTTTGGGATAGCCATTGTAGTGAGTGGGACAGGGAACCAATTAGGGAGAAGTAAAAACATTACCTTGTAGCAGATCCCAACTGAGATTAGATAACAAAGTTGTGGTGAATCTAGTAAACACGAACTTCCTCTAGCTGGGTTTAGCAGTACATGAATAGGAACAGAGGAGGCACATTGGGACTAATCCAGTTTTGGGGTTTGGTATGGTGTAACTGAGTTAAAGGAGTTAAAGATAGAAGACAATGTAGAATTGAACCAGTTTACCAGTGGCGTAAGGAGAGTCTATCCATGAATGAGGCAATGGTCTAGGAAAGGATTGCAGTAGGGAGAGAGCTAGAGCTATAATAAGGATGAAGAACAGGTTTGGGGGTTATGAGGTCACAGAGAAAGGTGAAATGATAAAATATTATGATCAGATAAAGGAATTTGGGAGTTCATGAATGTGGAAGTAGAACATTTGTGGGTGATGTCAAGATCAATAGGATCATCACTAAATACAACATAGGGGCAGCGTAGGAATAGATAATAGGAACTGACTAGAATGAGGAAAAATGTATGTTGGCATCCCTTACAATGAGGGCAGGACTTAGTGTGGAGAAATAAAGTTAAAGCCAGACACTAAACTCAATGATCTAGGACTCAGTAGATAACAGCTAATAGGATCTGGGTTAGGTGATAAATTGAAATAGAGGGGGCAGCTAGGTGGTGCAGTGGATAAAGCACCGGCCTTGGATTCAGGAGGACCTGAGTTCAAATCTGGCCTCAGACACTTGACACTTACTAGCTGTGTGACCCTGGGCAAGTCACTTAACCCCTTTCCCCCATCCCCCCTAAAAAAAGATAAATTGAAATAGCTTCAACATCAAAGGAGGAGATGTTGCTGAATGATGGTGGTGGAGGGAGAGTGTGGAAGTAGCAGTGAGGAGTAAGAAATGTTCTGACTCTCCCACCTGAACCAGTCAGTTGAAAGGCAGGGGGAGTGGCTCAGAAAATGAGCAGGTATTACTGGAGAGGGAAACTAGGGATGCAGTGTCATAAATGAGGAGGCTAAGTGCTGGTTGGTGGCAGAAGATGAAAAGAGTAGAAAGGAAGAGATTTAAAATCAAAAGGAATTTGTTAATTATGGAGCAAGTATTCTAGAAGGCACAGGGAAAGGGATAGGAAGATTGGGAGTTGGACACTGAAAGGTAGGATTAAGGTATATGGCCTTGGAGTTTGGAGAGGCTTGGGTTGCTGCTGAAAGCTGGTCTAGTTGTTCTCTAAATACAGCACCCCATCTGTTACCTCCATGCCTTTGTACTGGATGTTCTCTAACTTTAGAATGTGCTCCCAACTCACCTATACTCCCTGGAGTATAATCAGTACAGTTTCATAATTTTCTCCATCTTCATCTAGATATATGTGAGTAAGAGCAAAGATAAGAGCTTGGTGGGAGTAACCCAAGGCTGAGGCTTGGCAGGGTAAGATTGGTGATAGGATAAGCACCAAGGGACTTAAGAGAAGAAGATAGTGTAGAGTTGAACTGGCTCAGATTATGAAACTGAACAGATTATGGTTAGATAAGGGAATGTGGGAGTTCATTAACATAGAATGAAACACTTGTGGGTGATGGCAAAATTAAGGGTAAGACATCTCTGCATGTAAATAAGGGGTGTGATTTAGATCTGGAAAGGACCTTAGAGATTGCGTTTTATGTCCCTCTACCCCCGTCGTACAGATGAAAAAGTTGAGGAATAAAGAGATTATGTGATTTGCCCTGGATCATACAACTACTCAATGTCTCAGTCAGGATTTGAACTCAGTTCTTTCTGACTCCAATTTTAGTGTCCTATCCACTCTGCCTTGGTGCCTCTTCAAAGGACATCACATGGGTCAAGGTGGTTGTTGTTCAGTTGTGTTCAATTGTTCATGACACCATTTGGGGTTCTCTTGGCAAAGATAATGGAGCACTTCATTTCCTTCTCCAGCTCATTTTACAGATGAGAAAATTGAGGCAAATAGGGTTAAGTGACTTGCCCAGAGTCACACAGCTAGTAAGTGTCTGAGGCCAGATTTGAATTTATATATACTATAAATATAATATATTATACTATCTATAGGACAGATAGATGATAGATGATAGATAGATCCTATATATAAGTGTGTGTGTGTGGGGGGGTACCTGGGGTGGAATAAACTTTAACCTAAACCAGAAAAACAAATACCTGCAGCCCCTAACATTCCCAGGTGAAGTTAGATTCAAGAATTAATCAGGTAGTACCCTGCTTGGCTTCTAAGATCAGAAGAAATCCTGTCCTTTCAATAACTGTAAAGAGCTGGGCTAATGACTAGAGTAGCACACCACCTGGTGGGCAAAATGATAAATATACTCCTTTGCTGGTTTATGCTAAGATGATATCCCATTATTCTGTACACTTACAGAAGGCAGGACATGAGGGGTGTAGTATGCTGCTGAATATTACTACTGAAGGATCTCAAGTGTCATGTGAGATATCCACGAAATGCACAAACAGCCTGCAGTGTGTGTGTGTGTGTGTGTGTGTGTGTGTGTGTGTTAGGTACAACTAAGGAGGAATCACTAGAATGTCATTTCCTAAGACACTCAGGTGCCCAGAGAACATTGCTTATTGTGAGAAACTCCCAGGATTACATTTCTCAGAAGACTTTTGCCTGGTCACAGAATGGTGACGTCACCAAGCAAAAACTGATTGGTGGGGAGCTTTAGGAGAGGCCTGAGGTTCAAACAGCAGGGCTACCAGAACAGCAGTAGTGAAGAGGGTTAGAAAAGTAAGCTTTGGGGCCATGGTGGAGTAGAAGGATGTCATGGTATCTCCAAAACTAGGAATCTTGGAAGGATTCTAATGTTCACAGAGCCAAGGTGAAAGGTTCCATATATGTCTAGCCTTCTCAGAGAGACTACCCCAGAACTCTATAAGGCAGATAGTTTTGAACCCTTAGCTTTTACTACTGGATTATGGATTCTGGAGGGGGAAAAACCAGTCTCTCTCGTTATGCTTGGGAGAATAGTGGTAACCAGATCATACTACCACCACCACTAGTGTGTTAGGAGGTTGCACAATGTAGAAAGCCATGTGTGTGGGGGCAGTTTTTTGCCAATTTAAGTTGTTTGTCCTCTAGGGTCTGTCTAGATGTAGCTCCAGTGGAGGCAAGAATAGATATTTCTGGAGTCTCCTCTCCCTTTAACATTTTTTTTGGGGGGGGGTGAGGCAATTGGGGTTAAGTGACTTGCCCAGGGTCATACAGCTAGTAATTGTTAAGTGTCTGAGGTCAGATTTGAACTCAGGTCCTCCTGAATCCAGGGCCTGTGCTCTATCCACTATGCCACCTAGCTGCCCCTCCCTTTAACTTTTTTTCCAAAGGAGACTGATTTCTACCAGGAGCAGGAGCAAAAAGCTAAGATCAGAAGCTGGCTACTACTCTCCTCACAAAGAAGAACAACTATGCTGGGATTACATGTATCTGCTCCCTTAAATAGTGTTAGTTTAGAAGTAATTTCTAGGGCCAAGCTGAACTCCTGATCCCTATCCTTTAACAGGGAAGGAAGTACCCTGAGCCAGGGTTTCTTAAGCCTTTTCCACTCATGCCCTCTTTCTGACTGAGAAATTTTTATGTGATCCCACGTATAAGGTATTTATAAAATTGGTATACATAACCTTTTACTGTTGTCAACTTTTTTCATGACCCCCACATTCAATTATTATGTGTCACAACCCACAGTTCAAGAAGCTAGGCTATATAGTCAAGGCTTGACTCCCTTACCATTAAACATTAGTTCCACAATTAACATATGTAGTCAATAGTAAATAAACCCATTTATTCAAGACAATAGAAAAACAGAAATCAGAGAATTTATTATACTCAATAACAAAAATATATATGTATATATGTGTATACACACAAGAGCGCACAGCAGACAGTACAGTGTGAATGAACTCTCTCATCAGTATTGAGATAACTCAGCTCAACCAAAAGAGAGTCTTAGAGCTCACTCAAAGGGGAATCTCTGAACTCTCTAGGGTAGCAAGCTGGGGATAGGGACATTATAAAGATTTCTGGCTCATCTACATGTTGACTTCTTCCCACAGTCTTTCTTTCTCTTTAGGAAACTGAAGAAAATCTGGAGCTGTTAAGTCTTTTTTTTTTTTTTCCCCAAGGCTGGAAGCCAGAAGACTTCTTTTCTCTAGCTCTCATCACTCCAATCCTCATGTAAGCACTGAGCACCAACAATCCATCTCCATTAATGAAGACAGTGCCATGCAATTGTCCTTTTGAAATAAGGGTTCCAGACACATTTGTGGCAGAGTATGATTGATTCCTTCTTGCTCTTTGCCTTGTTTTTAATCTTAATTAGATGCTTTTACTATTGTACTGATGTCTCTTACATGGTCTGGTACTAGAGAGCTTTGTATTAATATGGTCTCAGGTCATAATTTGCATATCTTATTAGTCAAAATAGCCACATTATGCCCTGAAAAAGTAGCAAGGTGCTCCAGAGCGAGTTCTCAGAGACTACAGGATTCCATTTTTTTTACACACACATTCACCCCTTCCCCCACATTAGTGATACGAATATATATGCACTTTATTTTTTTAATCCAACAAGCATTTACTAAGCACCTACTATGTGCAAGGCATGGTATGAGGCTCTAGTGATACAAAAACAAAGCAAAACAGCTCTTGCCTTCAAGGAGCTTGCATTCTATTGAGGGAATTCAAGTAAACAGATAAGTATAATGTGAGAATCAGGGTGCCACTCTATATGTATGTATGTATGTATATGTTATATACACACTTTAACAAATTAATATTAATAAAATATTTGCTTGTTATGACTCACCTTTTCTGTGTACTTACTCAATTTTGTTGCTGTTGCTTTTTAAAAAACCTAGTTGTCAGTATGTTCGTTGTTCTAATTCTACCTTATTTGCTCTGTATCACTGTTTCCCCTCATATTTTAAGTTTTTTCTTATTTTAAAGCACAATGATATTTTATTTCACAATTGGTAGTTGTTATTGTTGTTTTAAGTCAGACTTATGATTTATCAGTGTGGGAACTTCTAGGCAGTTTAGTCCAATTTGAATTTGAAAGAGGGGGCAGCTAGGTGGCGCAGTGGATAGAGCACCAGCCATCCGGCTTCAGACCCTTGACACTTACTAGCTGTGTGACCCTGGGCAAGTCACTTAACCCCCATTGCCCAGCAAAAAAAAAAAAATTAATTTGGATGAAACTTTTCTCTTTTACTATATTCCTGATAAGTGTTCATATGATTTTGTGTGACAGGGATACTCTACAGTGAAGGCTCAGCCCATGGAACAATTGGTTTCACTTTCTTGGTGGTTTATACATAGTATGTGCAATATTCCCTCCACGATTTTAATATAACACATGGAGGCTAGGTGAGCCTTCTTCTAGCCATGAATGACTGGGGTTAGAACTGTAGAGTAACCAAGTCTTCTGATTGGTTGATGAACTAGGGCTGATGACAGAGGAGGGGCTGAATTGAAACTTAACATGCATCCAAAAGGTATACAATCTTGTTCTCTCTTCCCTGAAACTTTTGAATGAGGAAAACTACCATGAGCTTCTGGACTGAAGAAGAGTCAGCAGCCACTATTTTCTTTCTAGCTGTCATGTATTTGTGAATGCATGGCACCTCAGCTGTGTGTGTGTGTGTGTGTGTGTGTGTTTCTTTTCTGATCTTAAGTGAATGAGTGTCTAGATCTAGAATTAGCTAGATATGACCTTGTGAGCTTCAAAAGACTGTAAGAGCCATCATGGAGGTCCTCTCTGAAACTGGAGTCAGAAGAGCTGAGTATGACATGGCTTTGGCAATTACTAATTGTATAATCCTGGACAAGTCATGAGTATGACAAAAGAACTGTTTAGAGCTTTAGTTTCACACTAGGCCATAACAAGTCAAAGGGAATAGATTGTGGACATATGTGGTATGCCGTAATCACTCAGAGCACATCTACAGCTGATTTCTGGCTTGATGTTCAGCTTTGGCTCCTCCTTCAGTTGGTTTCCTTTTGTTTTTATTTGGGCACCTGCATTCAAAAATACTTTCATTGATATCTTAACATTAAGTTCTTACCACAAATAATGTTCTTTAACCTATACCCAAATGCCAGGACTATCCCTTATCCTTCCTTTGAATTCTGAAATTAGTTTTTGCAAAATATAGAATGTGTATCAGACTAAAAATATTCCCCTTTCATAAGATGACAATCATAGGATCATAATCTAGAGGAAGAAGGGGCTTGAGAGGCTGTCTTGTCCAAACTCATCTTCCAATCAAGAAACAGACTCAGAAAGGC
This sequence comes from Dromiciops gliroides, assembly GCF_019393635.1. NCBI lineage: Eukaryota > Metazoa > Chordata > Mammalia > Microbiotheria > Microbiotheriidae > Dromiciops > Dromiciops gliroides. Next base: position 585,557,317 of record NC_057863.1, on the reverse strand, counting down.
TTACTTGGGCAAAGTAACAAAGGTAAGTAACAAGGCTGAAATTCAAATCAGGGAAGTTACTTGAACTCACACAGTACAATCATTTCATTTTACAGATTAGGAAATTGAGTCCCAGGGAGGTTAAGTGATTTACCCTAGTTAGATGCACTTAGTGCCTAGCCAGAAAATTAAATCCTCCTCTCAAATACCATACTCTTAATCAACTAATCACTCAATCAGCATTTACTCAGTGCTCACTCAAATCTCAGACATTTTAATTGAAAAGACCTGTTTTACTAAGAATTTTTTTATCTAATTCATTTTGAAAAATTGGAAATATTTCATTTTTAGAATTAAAAAAATTTTTCTGAATTTGAAAAATAGCAATAGATAAGAATGTTCCTATATAAAATGACCAGAAAAAAAAATACTATATTGCACGACACACAACTTCCTTTAAAAATTGGAAACATTTGTCATAATGAAATTTGTTTTTAAATTGAATAAAACATTTAAGATTTAAGTGCTCCTACACTGGTATCTACCCTTTCATGCAAGATAATTTCTATAATCTATATAAGGGTTTATTTTGAACTACATACTGTCCTAGGTCAGCAGCATCATTCCTAGGCACTGAGGCCAAGCAACCTAGTACAGCTTAGTTGCCAAGAAGTAAAAGCATTCCTAAATCCCAAGGGGGCATTGCTAGAATTGATGTAGGAGGGAAAAAAGGATTAACAGAGAAACCTAAGATCCAAGCTCTAATTCAGATATTAGGTCTAAAAGGGATTCAGACCCCAGTTAATGGATAACTTCTTCATTAATATAAGTGGGGGGGGCGGTGGGACTAGGTGGCGCAGTGGATAAAGCACCGGCACCAGATTCAGGAGTACCTGAGTTCAAATCCGGCCTCAGACACTTGACACTTATGAGCTATGTGACCCTGGGCAAGTCACTTAACCCCCATTGCCCCACAAAAAAAAAATATGTCAGGATCTAGCTTCTTGCGTACCCACAGTAATCAGTACCCATAGTAGTAGTAGTAGGCCTCTACCAGTCTTGGACGACCATGGATCAGCGCCTTGAAGAGTCACAGGCCACAGTGTGGCTGTGCAGTCCGATATGGGAGATGAAGCTCCTGAGTGACTTATAACCGGTAACTGCTGCCTCCCGTGTTGTATCTACCCCATGAAGAGTAGCTGGAGTGTCCTCTCCAGGGCACTAGCCTGGGCAGGTCAATATAGAAAACAAGCTGTTGCCCATGCAGCAGGTTTTCCCTCTCTGCGACATTGGTGGATCTAAAGGAGAGGCAGAGCCAATACAGTTTGGCACCAGTGCCTCCACAGGAGTTGCCAGAGGGATGTGATGTCCAACATCCAACTGCCTAAGGGACTCCGACTCCGGATTATCCCTCGGGGTTAACTCCTGAAGCCTTTCCCATATATGGGTATAGCCGCAAGGCTGTGGAGGTTTAAAATCAGGGTTCCTTCCCCTAGGCGGCTTGCCTGCCAAGGCTAATGAGCCCCACCTGCCCAAAACGACTGGTTTTAAGGCACCAGTGACTTGCCTCGCCCCTTCTCCTGTTAGTAGAAGGCCAGGAGTTGGGCTTCGATTGTCAGAGGCTATTTGAGATGCCATTGGAGCATTTTATAGAGAGTGGGAGCTTATCTCCACTCCCACCCCGACATGACAAACCTTTGGAACTAATCAGTACCCATAATGGGAACATCATGGGAAAGGTCATATAACAATGATAAAATGACAGGCTATAGAAATTTAGACTAGAAATAAATGATAAATGAAGATGTTTTGAAATTAAAATTAGTATTTTTTTTTAATACCTTGGCCAAGAGGCAGCAAAAGCTCCCTTAGTTTGTTATAGGGATAGGGACCTTGGGAGTAAGGTGGGGCAATGACGGGTGGGTTGTGGAGATTAGGGAAAAAATATCTCTCCCTTTCTTTTTTTTTTAAGTGAGGCAATTGGGGTTAAGTGACTTGCCCAGGGTCACACAGCTAGTAAGTGTTAAGTGTCTGAGGCTGGATTTGAACTCAGGTACTCCTGACTCCAGGGCCGGTGCTCTATCCACTGCGCCACCTAGCCTCCCCTATTTCAATAGGATCATATATTGAGAGTTGGAAGGGATCTCAGGGACCATCTAAACAGATAAGGAAACTAGAGCCTTGGGAGGTTAGGTAACTTGCCTGAGGTTACACAGGTGGTTGATACAGGCAGTGAGATTTTGGCTTCTGAGGTAGTGCTTTCCCCATTGTTAATTTCAACAAGCATTTTGTTGAAAAATAAAAAAAGATTTTCTTATTTGATTTTTTGATTATTAACTTGGCAAATATCCACAAATGAGATTACCATATGTAAATGACAGAAAAAAAGAAATGTTATAAGAAACCATGAATTTCTATTATGCACAACTTACTCTTTCATATTAAAGAGAGATAGTTGTAACCCTGCCCTGCTTGGCCATGTCCTCTTCTGATCTTCCTTTTGCTCTCTTCCGTGTATTTTAAAAAATGTTTTATTGGCATTCTTTTCTTCTTTTTGGGGGCATCATTGCTACTTCCCACATTCTCATAACTCTACCTCTCCCCCCACCAAAGGCCTCTCTTGTAAAAAAAAAAAAAAAAAGAACAACCAGAAATAACTGTAGGCAAACAAAATAAATCTAAGCTCTGGTGGTGTCTGAAACTATATGTTTCTTCCTGCATCTCTAGTCCATCACATGACAGGATTCTGTCATTTTTCTCATTGGTCATTGCATTGATCAAAGTTCTTCAGCCTTTCAATCTTCCTTACAGTGTTCTAGTCATTATATAAATCATCCTAATTCTGCTCATTTCATTCTTCAGAAGTTCATAAGTGTTCTCAGGTTTCTCAGATTCTGCTTCTTTTGTTATTTTCTTATAGCACAATAATAGTCCATTACCAATCATATACCATAATTTGTTTAGCCATTCCCCAATTAATTCCAGTTGCTACAATTAAAAAAAATTCTTATAAATATTTTTGAAATATGGGTCCTTTCTTTGAACTTTTTGGGGGCAAATGTAATGTGTATGTGTATGTATAATATGACATATATAAAAAATAAAAACAAAGTGATTTCTGTGGGGTAGAGTGAAGAGTGCTTGTAAGTGAGAATCAGGAAAGGCTTCTTTTTGTTGTTTTTTGTTTTTGTTTTTGTTTTTTACAGGGCAATGAGGGTTAAGTGACTTGCCCAGGGTCACACAGCTAGTAAGTGTCAAGTGTCTGAGGTTGGATTTGAACTCAGGTCCTCCTGAATCCAGGGCCAGTGCCCTATACATTGCACCACCTAGCTGCCCCAGGAAAGGCTTCTTATAGGAGAAGGTGGCATATAAGCTGAATTGAGAAGGCAGTTAGATATCCCAAGGGGTAGAGATAAGAAAGGAAGGCATTCCTGGCATAGGGAGCAGCCAATACAAAGGCAAGGAGATGAGAGATAAAATGCTATGTCTGAGGAATAGTATGCATATCTGTATCCCAGATTGGTTAGAACATGTGGTACATGAAGTAGAATAATGTGTAATCAGCTCAGAAAGATAGTTTAGAGCCAGATCATGACAGGCTGTAAATGCCAGATTCATTTATATTTTACACAAAAGGCAATGAAGAGGGGCAGCTAGGTGTGGAAGTGGATAGAGCACCAGCCCTGGAGTCAGGAGTACCTGAGTTCAAATCTGGCTTCAGACACTTAACACTTACTAGCTGTGTGATCCTGGGGAAGTCACTTAACCCCAATTGCCTCACTAAAAACAAACAAACAAACAAACAAATAAATAAAAGGTGATGAGGAGCCCTGAAAGCAGGATTTTGAATTCAGGCATTTCTATTTGGTTTTTTTTTTTTTTTTTGCAGGGCAATGGGGGTTAAGTGACTTGCCCAGGGTCACACAGCTAGTAAGTGTTAAGTGTCTGAGGCCGGATTTGAACTCAGGTACTCCTGAATCCAGGGCCGGTGCTTTAACCACTGTGCCATCTAGCTGCCCCAAGAGAACAATTTTTTTTTTTTTTTTTAGTGAGTCAATTGGGGTTAAGTGACTTGCCCAGGGTCACACAGCTAGTAAGTGTTAAGTGTCTGAGGCCGGATTTGAACTCAGGTACTCCTGACTCCAGGGCCGGTGCTCTATCCACTGCGCCACCTAGCTGCCCCGAATTCAGGCATTTCTAACTACAAGTTCAGCATTCTTATCTACTCTGCCTTCATCTGACTTGTACAATCCCCAGGCTTGCACTTTCATTTGACTATGTAATCTTTCTTCAACATTCCATTTTCTGTCTCATTACCTTGCACAGACCATCCCCCATGTCCCTCCTCACCTCTGCCCCTTAGAATATCTAACTTCCTTCAAAGGTGAGCCCAGACCCTATCTATTGCATGAAAACTGCAGATTCTCCAGAACTAGTGCTTTGTATTTACTTTCATAAGGGGGGCTCGAAGGATGAAGGATGCCCAGATCTCATAACATGAAGACAATCCGGCTTCTGGGAGGAAGCATCTTTGTTCTTCTACCACGTGGATCAGAGTAGTTTCCTTCAACTGGTTGTTTAGCTGGGAACGGGCTGTTTTTAAAACTGCCAGACTGGGAAAGTCTAGCTCTCTTCTGGCTGAGTGCATAGGCTATAGATAATAGGGTGTAACCACAGTGGTGGCACCATGTACTGAACTAGGAAAGGGGAATATATCTTTCCCTTTTAGGTCCCATGGCTTGGCGGTATTTCTGTTTTTTTTTTTTTTATTTGTCCTTCTTCTCAATTTTAGGTGCAGACACTTATCCACACCAGACCCAGGAGTTCAAGCCATGGCTACTTTGCCAAGCAGCGTAGTAGGGAATCCTTGAGAGGTCAGGGTTGCCTGGGACTTGAACCAAAGGGGAATTTTGGAATTGGAACATAGAAACTGAGTTATTAACCTAATCTTTTTCCCCTTCTCAGAGACTGAGGTGGTATACAGGGGGTCCCACATCTTGCGATATGTTTGCATATTTATTAATATAGCTTTGAAGTAAATGTTCCTTGGTAAAAGTTAATTTGACTGTTGATGGTTAAATGGAACTGGGGTATAGAAGATCTATCCTCTACAGTTGGGGGAGGGGGAGGGAGGGAAGGAGAGAAAGAGGGATAGAATTTGGGACTCAAAATTTTAAATAAAAATGTTTATTATTATTAACAAAAAATTTTTAAAAGGCAATTGTTGGTGTTTAGTTGTGACTAAACACTCTTTGTGACCCCACATGAGGTTTTCTTGGCAAAGATTCTAGAGTGGTTTGCCATTTCCTTCTAGAGCTCATTTTACAGATGAGGAACCTGAGGCAAACAGGATTAAGTGACTTGCCCAGGGTCATACAGCTAGTAAGTGTCTGATGCCAAATTTGAACTCAGGTCTTCCTGACTCCAGGTTCAGTGTGCTATCAACCATATCACTTAGCTGCCCTCGGAAGGCAGAGACAGAACTAAATTGACCCCAGTGTTTGAATTGCAGGTGATACTTGCTGATCCGGAAAACACTGGGTAAAGCATTTGAAAGCCTCAAGTTTATTAAATTAAATGTAAAAAGTCAGGCTGCCTAGCAATTTGTTTATGAGGTATGGAAAAAAATTCTTTGAGTGGCTTTCCCTTAGATGGTGCTGAAGGCAAAGAAGGAAGCAGTTGTTCCTCCTGTAAAAATATTAACTGCAACTAATATGTAACCATTTATAGCTAATCTGTAAACTCCTGGCTGGCTGGCTATTTGAAAAACTATAACTTTTTGTTTGTTTGTTTGTTTTTTTGGTGAGGCAATTGGGGTCAAGTGACTTGCCCAGGGTCACACAGCTATTAAGTGTTAAGTGTCTGAGGCCAAATTTGAACTCAGGTACTCCTGAACCCAGAGCCAGTACTTTATCCACTGCGCCACCTAGCTGCCCCTGAAAAACTATAACTTTTAATTTAATATGGGAAGAGCCAATTGGGAGGCTCCCCCTCCCCCTCTGCCTCCGAGACTGAGACTGATAAGAAAAAAGATTCAAAAGCCTCCTTTCACTTAAAGCAAATACCAGGGTTTATTGAAGTGAATAAACTTAGAAATAAGAATAGAAGAGAAGTAGGATAATATGACCTGACTGCTTTAACTTTCTCCCTGAGGGCTGAAATCTCCTCCCATGTCTCTCTCCTGTGGGTATGATGGCTGCTGACTCTGCTGCAGTCACACTTCACTCTGTGTCTCTCCTTTAGTCCTTTGCAACTGCCCCCTTTCTCAGTCTTCTCTACCAACCGGCCCTCTAACATCTCTACCCCCCAGGCTATATATCCCTTCTCTCCCCTCAAACCTTGGGCTGGGCTGTGCCCATTAGCACCAAGCTAATTCCATGGTGCCCCCCAGGGCAGGTGTCCAAGGCCGGCAGGGGCACAACACCCTGTGCTGGGCATGCATGAAGCTGGGGGCCGGGCGGAGGAATCTGGAGTGTTCCTGTGGCCCTTCATGCACATCCCCACTGAGCAGGGCCTGGGCTGGGTGTGGTTTGAGGCTTATGTGCCTGGGGCAGTTTCGGGGAGAGCAGAAGCACTGGGGTGGGGCGGCCCATTCAGGGTGCCCGAGGCTAATTTTAGCCACTTACACCCCCAAGATGGAAGCCAAGTCCAAGGCCTTGAAGGCTAAGAAGACAGTATTGAAGAGTGTCCATAGCCACAAAAAGAATATCTGAACATCCCCCACCTTCTGGTGACCCAAGACTCTAAGACTTCGAAGGCAGCCCAAATACCCTCGGAAAAGTGAAAAGTGCCCCAAGGAGAAAGAAGCTTGATCACTATGCCATCGTTAAGTTTCCCTTGACCACTGAGTCTGCTATGAAGAAGATAGAGGACAACACCACCCTTGTCTTCATTGTGGATATCAAGGCCACCAAGCATCAGATCAAGAAAGCTGTAAAGAAGCTTTATGGCATCCATGTGGCCAAGGTCAACACACTGATCCCACCTGATGGAGAGAAGGCCTATGTCCGACTGGCTCCAGACTATGATGCATTGGAGGTTGCCAACAAAATTGGAATCATCTAAACTGTGTCCAGCATCCTACTCCACTATTAAAAAAAAATTCCTTGAGTGAATTGGAAGGAGAATAACCACAGACCCAGAACAATTATTGGCCACACCCTCCAGGTGATTTTTTTTGGGGGGGAGGTGAGGCAATTGGGGTTAAGTGACTTGCCCAGGGTCACACAGCTAGTAAGTGTCAAGTGTCAGACCGGATTTGAACTCAGGTCTTCCTGACTCCAGCCCTGGTGCTCTATCCACTGCACAACCTAGCTGCCCCCCTCCAGGTGATTTTTAAGTCAATACAGTCAGTCCAGACAGAAATCAGATTCAAAGAGAATTCTAGCTCCTGATGTGAAGACCCAAAGAGCTAGAGAAAGGGGTAATCCAGAAGTCTCAGGGAGTTGGAAGAGCAGGAATGTAGGCAGATGCAAGTGGCCATCAAGAAAAGAGCCAGGACTCTGGGGTCAAGGCTGTTTGTGCCAACTGGGCATGAGCCCAATATGAGTCTGAATGAGTCTGAATGATGATATGCTGCTGAACAACCTCCCCTCCCCCCCCTGCCCCATACACAGATCCTTCATTGGCTGTCTCCTTGTCTCCTTTTTCCCCTTGGATTCCCTCATACAAGTCCAAAAGTTTTCCATCTAGGAAAGGGAAAGTCTGTCTCCCTTTTGTAACGATTGGAATGACGACACCTGCTGGAGACCTACTGTAGAAGAGTTCCGCCCATGAAGTGAAGGTCTTTGAGGGCAAGACCAGGAGTCTTTTCTTTGGCGTCAGGAAGTGACGCGGGCTAGTGGGAGGAGGAAGGAAGAGACTGGCGCTCGCTCTGGGGCTCTTTCCTCTGGACTCTGGTGGAGAGCGGAGCTAGAAATGTGCTCTCCCTTTAATAGATAGGAATCTAGGCCTTTCTCTCTCTTTACCAAATTCTTATTCTCCTTAATAAATGCTTAAAAGTCTAACTCTTGCTAAAGCTTATAATTTATTGGTGACCACTCATTAGATATTTTAGACAGTTTAGCTAGAATTTTAGCCCTTAACACTTTATTTGTTTTAAATGTTTGCTCTGTCTTTATAAACAATGTTAACCACAGACCTTGGCAAGCTTGCCTGTATTGATTGGAAATGCAAAAAAAAAAAAAAAAGAGTTGTTAAGGAAATGCAGTTGAGAGGAGGTAATGAGGGGAAAGTACCTCAGAGAAGAAAGGGAAACACAGAGATGTTTATGTTTTGCTGGAGCACTGTCTCTTACCAGGGTTTTAGAGCTTTGGAGTCAGTCAAGAAGCATTTATTAAGTGCCTACTACATGCCAGGTGAAGTGCTAAACACTGGAAATACAAAGAAAAGTAAAAGACAGTCTCAACCCTTTGAGAGCTTACAAATTGTAACGATTGGAATAACGCCACCTGCTGGATACTAACTGTAGAAGAGTTCTGCCCATGAAGCGAAGGTCTTTGAGGGCAAGACCAGGAGTCTTTGGTATCAGGAAGTGACGCGGACTAGTGGGAGGAGGAAGGAGGAGACGGAGGCGCTCTGGACTCTGGACTCTGGTGGAGAAGGGAGCTAAAAATGTGCTCTCCCTTTAATAGATAGAAATCTAGGCCTTTCTCTCTCTCTTTACCAAATTCTTATTCTCCTTAATAAATGCTTAAAAGTCTAACTCTTGCTAAAGCTTATAATTTATTGGCGACCACTCATTAGATATTTTAGACAGTTTAGCTAGAATTTTAGCCCTTAACAGATGGCTGACCACGAAGAGGAAAGCTGAACCTCACTTCTGATCTTCCGGTTGGGTAAGAAATTTCTCCTACCCTTTAAACTGCTAAGTACTGGTGCACTGGCTGTGTTTTCCCTTTAAGTTTTTTCAAATGGACCTTTTAAACTCCCTAATTACCCTATTTTTGATTTTAGTCTGTTTAACCAGACAAATGGGAGATAAGATCATGTTAATGCTTTGTTTTTGTGGATTTTCTATTTTTCTTTTTATTTTTGTTAAAAGAGCCAGCAACTTACTCACACAAGGAAATATCTCTCCCTCTCCCAACCATGCTTTTTCAGAGAAACCTGAAGAGATTCCTGCAGCTTTTCCCAGTTCCAACACTAATTGTTGCTCTAATTTTGCATGCCTGGAGGCAATGACCCACCCTCTAGAAGCTTTTAATCCCCTAGCACCTGGAGGCAAAGTGGGGGAAGAGGAATCCAGGCCTGAGTTCAAAATCAAGTCTGATTCAAATTGCTCTGGTCCCTCCCCTCCTCTCCAGACCCCACCCTCTACTCCTCCCATGGCCAAGCCCATTGCTTCCCCTGCCTGGGAAGTCCAGAGAACTGATGCGCATGCTCAACTTTCTCTAACTACATTTGCAGCTTCAGGCTCAGCCCTTCCCCAGCCTGGCTGTGCTTCTGAGACAACTTTAGAAAACCCTTTAAATTCCAGATATGCTCGATTTGTTCATAATTTTGCTAACCTGCTTTTGTCTTTAATTAGTAATCTTATAAAGCGTTTGTATGGTGAAAAGCCCGACAGACAATATGGAGGGGTTAAAGAAGAAAAACTTAAGCCGAATAAGAATGACAATCATCAACATAGTTCAAGACTCCGCTTCTTTTGCCATGGAAGGGTATATATTTTACAGAAATGTAGAAGTAAGCAGCAAGGTATTGATATGAGTATTGGGGATTTTAGATACCGGAATCAAAAGTGTTCTGAATTCATTCAGAGTATTAATGTCAGTTCAGAGGTTACATAGGATTTCTATGCTATTACATATACATTTTGAAATTAATGGTATGGGTTTATTTTCATAGAGATTTTCATGCTTTTGAGATTGTGTCTTATACTTAGTTTCTAAAACAAGGAGAATATTTGTAAAAGCTTTTTATAGTCATGCGATCAAGTTTATATTTTGTAATACTCTTATTAATATTAAGTTCATATTCATTTAGATTTCCCTAGTTTGAATTTCATTGTCTTTTATTATTCCACGTGTATTTTCTTCTATTCATTCATCTATCTAATTTTGAAACATGGTTTTGATTTCATAATACAATGTTAATTCTAGGAGTATTGTGCTCCCATATTCTGAGTTGTTTGTTTTTGTTATTTTTTTTTCTCAACTGATTATTTGATCAAACTCTTTAAAGCATTTCCCTGGCAAATTGTTTGCCATGGCAAGTGTAAATTGATTCTAGAAGTATTATTTTTGATAAGCATATTCCAAAAAAAAAAAAAAGAGGGGAACATTTGTAAAAGTTGTCTTTGAGATTGTGTTGTGCTTTAACTTTTATTTAAATATGTTCAGATTTTTCAAAAAAGTAATTGTATACTAAGTAAAAAAAAGGGGTATTATTTGAAATTGTTGCATAATTATATATTATATTTTGAGTCAAGATGTATTCACATTTTTTGCAATCATTTATTATCCTCAATTTTTAAATCCATATGAGACTTGGATTATGGGAACTTATCATTTAAGACATTAATTGCCTTTATTCTGAGTTATCAGATGCCAGTTGGCCAAGATGCCATCCAATCACAAGAGGAATACATGCAAGAGCAGACACTGAATTGTCACATGAGGGGAGACATGCATGAAGTCAAGGTATGGCCGAGGGAACGGCTTTTGACTAATGTTGAGGTTGGATTCTCTTGGTTTAATATTTTATTTTATTTTTCCCCACAATATTGTACAGATGGCTGGAAGTATTCATCCCACCCATCTTATTCTACGCCTGGCTTCTATGCTCCCTCCTATATGCCTGATGCCATGGACATCTCAATCCCATGCATCTGATTAAGTCTGACTCAGTTTCCTCCAATATGTTCGGTGGCATGGACATATATTCCATCCACCTATTTTAAGCCTGGCATACTGTATGGGCAGTACATATTGCTCAAGTGTGGGAATGCTCATATCCCATCATTTCTCTGTTCTTTTATGGTAACCCCCATAATTATCTCAGGTGTCATGATAAATACAGTGTTGAATTTGGCCTTGACACCTGTTACCAATTATATTAGATTTTTTAAATTTCTCATAATGGCATGAGGATGATTAGGCAGATGATGCAAAAAGTGATGAAACAAAGATAAAAATTATTTTGAAAAATTAATATCACAGCAATTGTCTTCTCAATTACCCTCCATAAGGGGGGGACTATAGTAATATTATATAATATATAATAGTAATATTATAATTTTAAAGAATGTTTCAATTTTTGTTTTATTATATGTTTCATGTGTAACAACTAAGATTCTGAATTCCCTTAGACATGTTTTTGAGAACTTTCATTGTTTGATTTGATTATTGACAAAGCTATTTTAAAGTTCTGTTAAGCTCAATTTTGTAGGAAATTTCCTGGCTGATTACCAGTATCCACACATCAACCCCTGAAAAGACTTCCATTCCACGACTACACCTAGAGGACATCTGAGAAAAGACTTTCAGAGACTTTAAATGAACAGTTTTGTTTTGTTTTTTTCTCTTTTCTTTTTCGGTTATAATATACACCATCTGTAATATGTACTCTCTGCAGAGGCCCTCCCTTTGCAAGACCAATGTCAAAGCGTCGGTTCATGAGGACAAAAAAAAAAATCGCCCCTCTGGACAAAACTTTCCTCTCTTCCTTTTCTATATTGTTGTTCACATATTATTAGTTAGCAATAGTTATTATATTCTTTTTACTGTTCCGTCAAGGAAACATTTTGTTTCTTGAGGAACAACAGGGGGGACTGTAACGATTGGAATAACGCCACCTGCTGGATACTAACTGTAGAAGAGTTCTGCCCATGAAGCGAAGGTCTTTGAGGGCAAGACCAGGAGTCTTTGGTATCAGGAAGTGACGCGGACTAGTGGGAGGAGGAAGGAGGAGACGGAGGCGCTCTGGACTCTGGACTCTGGTGGAGAAGGGAGCTAAAAATGTGCTCTCCCTTTAATAGATAGAAATCTAGGCCTTTCTCTCTCTCTTTACCAAATTCTTATTCTCCTTAATAAATGCTTAAAAGTCTAACTCTTGCTAAAGCTTATAATTTATTGGCGACCACTCATTAGATATTTTAGACAGTTTAGCTAGAATTTTAGCCCTTAACAAAATCTAATGGGGTAAGACAACAAGCAAACAAGTAAGTTGTTTTTTTTTAATTGTAAGAGCTGTATGAAGGATAAGTAAGAAATAATTAGCAGAGATGAGGCAGTAGAATTAAGAGGGGGTGGAGGCTGTAAGGTATAAGAAAAAAGATAGAATATTGGATCCTTTTATGTGACTTCTCTGAGCATAGGGGTGTTTATACTGGCAGATCCATGTAGACAATAAATCATTCATGTGGGGTGGGGGGAGGGTAGAAAAGGTTGAATCATCTTGATCACTACCCTACCCTACCTCTTCTTAGACTGATAGATCTGAAAGCAGTCCACCCCATTTTAGCTCTTATATCTTTTTTTTTTTTGGTGAGGCAATTGGGGTTAAGTGACTTGCCCAGGGTCACACAGCTAGTAAGTGTTAAGTGTCTGAGGCCAGATTTGAACTCAGGTACTCCTGAATCCAGGACCGGTGCTCTATCCACTGTGCCACCTAGCTGCCCCTAGCTCTTATACCTTAACTAAATGAGAATACATCTCAATAAAAAGATCTTTAAAAATCTCAAAAAGTCATTGGATGAAGTAGAAATGATGCCAGAGAAGAAATCTATTACAATAGACTCCTCCACTTTCTAACTGTTCAGAAGCCATTCAGTTAACAATACACCAACAATCAGTCAAGGCCCCTAGCCTATAGTTTGCAGGCTCTGGTCTTTAGTCCTGTAGTACCTGATCTATTTTCCATGATCCTTCAGAGCCATCCTCCTAGTCCCTCACACTGGCAACCCAGGAGTCATCCTGGAATCTTCACTATCTCCCATCCTCCATATCCAAGCTGTTAACAAGGCCTGTCCATCATCTCTCCTATACGCCCTTCTCTTCTCTGACACTGCCACCACTCTAGTGCACTCCCTTTTTCCCTCCAGTACTAGAAGGCTGAATTGGCTCTGATGGTGACCGCCATCGCTTAGTGGTTGACCACAGTTACTTCCTGAATCAGTTTCTGTTCACTCCTCAGGACCAAATTCAGCTTATTTCCTCTTTTTTTGGTGGGGGTGGGGGTAGTGTTAGATGTTCATGATGAAATGCAAAAGTCAATCATCGGTCAATATGCATTTATTAAGTTCTTATTATGTGCCGGGCACTGGGCTAAGCACTGAAGATACAAAGAAGTGCAAAAACCAGGCCTTGTTCTCAGGGAGCTCAAAGTCTAATGGGGGAGATGACATTCAAATCACTACAGAGTAGATAGAAGGGTAACTTCAGTGGGAAGCACTAACAATGGGGGAAGGGGAACCAGGAAAGAGAGTTGTTTTTGGAGTTAGAGGGGCAGGTTCAATTCCTGGCCCTGCCCGTGTGACCTGGGCATATCAATTAACCATTCTTGGCCATAATTTCCTCAGAGGCCCCTTCCAGATCTACACCTATGACCCCGATGTTTAAGGGCCTTTTCCCCCAAAATGCTCACTGCTGATCTTGGCTGGGGAAATGAAGCACTGAGTAATAATGGAGGCTAATTGGACAGAGTGGAAACAGGGTCACAGATTTAGAACTGCCAGGGCTGTGAGAGGTCAGCTAGTCTAACTCTTGCTGGCTTCATGGGGGAAGAAGAGAGATGGTATTTTTCTGTTACTTCCCCATCTCTCCCCTCCACACATCCAGTCACACCTCAGTGGCTTTAAGATATTTATTGCCTCCCCACTCCCACTGAGCTAGAATGGAGACGACAGAATTTTGCTTCTGACCACCACCTCCCTCAATCTACCCTCCTTTCTATTCATGCCACCTCCCTATTCTTTCCCATTTTGCCCCCCCTTCTATCAGCATCCCACCCTCTTCTTTCCCCTTTTCCTTCTTACTCCCCTATAGGGTAAAATAAAATTCTATACCCAACTGAGTGTGTATGTTATTCCCTCTTTGAGCCAAATGAGATGAGGGTAAGGTTGAAACAATGCTCACCCTTCCCTTATTTCCCTCTATGTAATAGGTCTTTTATATCCCTTTCATGTGATGTGATTTACCTCATTCTGCTTCCCCTTTTCTCTTCTCCCAGTATAATCCTTTTTGTCACCCCTTAAATTTTTTTAAATATATTATTACATCGAAATCAACTTATACCACACCCTCTGTCTATGTGCACTCCTCCTATCTACCTCAATAGAAATACAGTTTGGGGCAGCTAGGTGGCGCAGTGGATAAAGAACCGGCCTTGGATTCAGGAGTACCTGAGTTCAAATCCGGCCTCAGACACTTGACTGTGTGACCCTGGGCAAGTCACTTAACCCCCATTGCCCAGCAAAAAAAAAAAAATAGAGATACTGTTCCCAAGAGTTACAAGTATCTTCTTCCCATATAGGAATGTAAACATTTTTCTTTTTCTTTTTCTTTTTTTCTTTCTTTTTTTTTGGTAAGGCAATTGGGGTTAAGTGACTTGCCCAGGGTCAGGATACAAACATTTTAACATTATTGAATAACATGATTTGTGGTTTTTCCTGATTTACCTTTTTATGCTTCCCTTGAGTCTTGTATTTGAATCTTTTTTTTTTTTCAGTGAGGCAATTGGGGTCAAGTGACTTGCCCAGGGTCACACAGCTAGTAAGTGTCAAGGGTCTGAGGCCAGATTTGAACTCAGGTCCTCCTGAATCCAGGGCCAGTTCTCTATCCACTGCGCCACCTAGCTGCCCCGAGTCCTGTATTTGAAGATTGAATTTTCTGTTCAGTTCTGGGCTTTTCATTAGGAAAGTTTTATAAAGTCCCCTATTTTGTTGAATGGCCATCTTTCCCCCTAAAAGATTATGCTTAATTTTGCTGGGTAGTACGTTCTTGGCTGCAATCCAAGAAGAACAGAATTTTAAAAGAGCATTTATTTAACAGTGGATAAGAGACTGATTTTCATTGTGTGACATAGTGGAAGGAGCATGGAATTCAGGGTCATAAAATCTGGGGAAATGGAAGGACATCATTTTTAGTCCTCAATAAAATCCTTCTTACAACATGCATGACAACTGATCATTCATCCTTCATTAAACACCTTTAGTAGAGGTAAACTCAGAACCCACCCTCAAGGCAGCCCATTCTACTTTTGGACCATTCTAAATGCTATGGACAGCTAAGTAGCACAGTGGATAAAGTCCCAGGCTTGGAGTAGGGAAGATATCTTCCTGAGTCCAAATCTAGCCTCAGACACTAGCTGTGACCCTGGGCAAGTCACTTAACTCCGTTCGCCTCAGTTTCCTCATCTGTAAAATGAGCTGGAGAAGGAAATGGCAAACCACTCTGGTATCTTTGCCAAGAAAAATGCCTATCTGCTTCATCTCAGCTCCTCCCCACTGCATCATTAGGAGATGGGATTCGCCCTCAGGAGATGTGCCATACTTAAAGGTCAAGCAAGGTTAAAATGTTGGGGGTCATTCATACTGACTGTCCCAATGGCTGACTTTTTACAGTATCATATTTCGTCTCAGAATTGATTGGCCAGACACAAAAGCTAATCGTTCCATTTCAAATTGGTAGTAGTTTACCATTCTTTCTTCAGCTCATTTTACAAATGAGGAAATGGAGGCAAACAGGGTTAAATGAGTTGGCTGGGATCACACAGCTAGTGTCTGAGGTTAGATTTGAACTCAGGAAGATGAGTTTTCCTGACTCCAGGCCCATTGCGCCACCTAACTGCCCCTAACATTTAGAACTCTCCATGGGGGTGGGTACTGGGTTTACTTCACTAGACATCTTTAGTGAAGGACGAATGATCAGTTGTCATGAATGTTGTAACAGGGGTCCTTACTGAGACCTAGAAATGATGTCCTTCCATTTCTGGGATTCCAAGGTCTTATTACCCTGAATCTTGTTCTCCCTCTACTACCACCACACAATGAAAAACAGACCTAGGTTCATTGTTAAGTAAATGCCCTTTTAAATTCTATTCAGTTCCCACTCTAGCTCAGTGGGAGTAGGGAGGCAAGAAATATCTTAGCACCACTGAGGTGTGACTGGGGAGAGAAAGGGAAGGAATACCCATCAATGCCACCTCTCTTCTTCCCCTATGAAGCCAACAAGACCCTTGGGTCAAACTTTCCCTGGAGGAGGACCAAACTACACAGGAAATCCAAGAATCTAAAAATGGTTTTGAATACCAAGGGCTTACTTGCCACTTCACTCAACTCTCTAAACTTTCAAGAAGATTTGTTCAGCCCCAGCCTCTGAATTCAACACTCCCAGCATTTAGCATAGTGCTTGGCACACTTGGAGTACTTAATTAATGCTTGTTGACTGACTAGATCATTTACTGACATAAACTTGCTCCTGGCACTTTGTGTAGTCTTCCTCTTCTCCTAGGCCTTTGTGTCCCGCCCCCCTCCCCAAGATTGGAGCTGTCCATCTTGTTTGCAAACATTCATCTTGTTGGCAGAGGGTTTAGCCAGGGACCTTGAAAGATTTGCAAGAGCCCCATTGCATTCTGGTTGCTTCAATAAGAACACAATTCCTTGGATTCTCACAAGCTTTCCTATCTGGTCACTTTTACATTGTTTAGAGTTGTGTATATCCTCCCAAAGGATTCCTTTTGGAATGTGGACATGACTTTTATAGCCACTCTTTCCCTTCAACATCCCCCCTCCCCTTCCCCAAACTTTTTACTCTTCACTCATGGCTTCTCTCCAACAAACATCCTGTCTCTAATGACTATTTTTTTTGGGGGGCTGAGCATGTTTTAGGTGTACTTTTCTTAATCACAGAATCTTAACTCTAGGGAAAAGAAAGCATCTTTTATCCTGTGATGGTAACAGGCCTGATTCTTATAGTTCTGTGTGTACTCTTTGGAAAGCCTTTCTGAAGGTTTGATTGGTATCCTTAATTGCAGTCAAATGTATGCCCACTCTGGTGCTTGTTGGCTGTAGGGATACCGTGGTGAATGTTTAACAAAAGGATCTCTTGGAAGGGTTGGGGGAAGGAGGAATGTGCCCACCACACACTAAATTTAATCTGCATTTTTTTTTTTTTGCAGGGCAATGGGGGTTAAGTGACTTGCCCAAGGTCACACAGCTAGTAAGTGTCAAGTGTCTGAGGCCAGATTTGAACTCAGGAACTCCTGAATCCAGGGACGGTGCTTTATCCACTGGGCCACCTAGCTGCCCCCTAATCTGCATTTTTAACATTTTCTAGATTACCTTTCCAGTCTATTCAAAGAAAACCATAAATCAAGCCCTGATTTGTAGCATCTGGGGATTTATGAAATACAAATGCTCACGCTGAAAATTTAACAATTGACTCTTGAAACCATGTTTTACCTGGTTATACCATATCCCTAGATGTGTCTGACCTAGAGCCCAAGATCAGCAGTGCAGAAATATATTAAGCCCTTGCTACTCAACCATAGGAACTTAATACCAGGGTGGTGGGTGACTGCTTAAGATACATAGAAAAAAGGCACCAAGCCAGGAGTTCTTAACCTTTGTATTATGGGACTCTTTGGCAATTTGGAAAAGTATATATGGGTGCCTTCTCATCATAATACTTTTAAAGGCATAAAATACATAGGATTACAAAGGAAATCAATTATATTGAAATATAGTTAACAAATTTTTTTTTTAACATTCAGGGACCCCAGGTTAAGAACCCCTGCTTAAGGCATTCAGAGGTGGGTTAGATGAATGGACATAGATCTTTAACTGGGTCTTTAAGGATGGATTATGTTTCTGGGAGTTGATGTGTTCAGTGGAAAGTAACTGATCAGTGTTACTGGAGAAGGGAGATTTTGACAGTTCTTTACATATTCATTTTTATCAATTTAATTTTTATAAATAATTTCATTTAAAATTAAAATTTTATTTTTTAAATTATGAACTAAATAAACACCAATGAAATGAACATTTCAATGTACAAGTTCAACAGAAAATGGTTTCACATAAAACTATAAATCTCCAATATTTACAGCTGTTAACCTGGAAATTTAGGAAAACAATCACTATAGGAGAAATAAGGTCTTTAATTGGGGCAGAAGAACTATAGCTTGTGGTATTGCAAAGCCAAAGCTAGGAATACCCAAAGATGGGAACTGAGGACAGGGTTTTTATGGGGTAACAGAACAAAAGGGAACCAAAAGATTGCTCCAGAGTCAAGTACAACTACTTAATGTAAATGAACCTTTAACAAAAGAAACAATAGAACTGCCCCTAATTTAAGTATATATGCTACTAACTCTAAATAGAAACTATTTAATGTAGATGAACTCTTTTACATAATAATCTTAAAGGCCGGGGAGTAAGGTGGGGAAACACTGGGAGAGGAAAAGTTGCTTGGAGGTGGGGGAGGTCCATAAGTCCAACAAGTGTGTGGAAATGACAAAGACAGTCAGCCCCAGGCAATTCACCTGCCTGGGGAGGGGGACTGGGTGGGGAATCAGTAAATTTTTAGTTATCACAGCTTTTTAAAAAAGTATATAACAAATTGAACATGTTGCTTTCAGTTGTCTTGTTTGTCTTTCTTCTTCATGTCTGAATATTTTAAAAATGCTTCAATAACCCCTCTTCCTTCTTTCCTCCAATAATCCCTCCCCTCCCTCCTCTTTCTTTTCCTCTCTTCCTCCCTCCCTCCCTTCCTTCTTTCCTTTTTTTTTTTTGGTTGGGGCAATGGGGGTAAAGTGACTTGCCCAGGGTCACACAGCTAGTAAGTGTCAAGTGTCTGATGTCAAATTTGAACTCAGGTCCTCCTGAATGCAGGGCCAGTGCTTTATCCACTGCACCACCTAGCTGCCCCTTTCCTTTCTGTTTTCTTTTATTTCTTGCCACACTATATTGGTATCTCTCTTCTAAGTCCTTATCCCTTCCTCCAGTGAAAAAAGAAAAAACACAATGCTTTATAACAAAGAGACATAGTCTGGCAAAACAAATCTACAAATGTGTCATGTCCAAAAATATGTATCTCATTCTTTTCCATGAGTCCATCAGTCTTCTATCTGGAGGTGGGTAGCATGGTTCATTATTTGGTTAGTCACTGCACTAATCAGAATTCTTGAATCCAAAGCTGTGAGAAAATGGGTGGTTGTCTCCTCTCGATGAGGATATAACAGTCAATCATACTCCTCCTGACCTGTTTGTAGGACCAAGGTCTTAGATCCTCTCCTCCCCCTCAGGCTAACAAAATCACGTGGTTCAAGGAGCCCTGGTCTTAATAAGGTCTGCTCTGGAGTTGTGTCCATATAAGGAAGTATAAGGTCCACTCCTGAGTTGTGCCCATATGAGGAAGAGGGGTGGGAATACTGCATTCTGATTAGCTAGTTTTTGTGTGTAGATTGTAACCCTTGAGTAATCGGACCAATGATGAAAAAGGGGAGGGTCCACACCCCAGAAGTTCTCTGGGGCACATCAAGGAAACTTCTCCTTGAGAAACTAAATCAGAGGATAGATAACACCTAGAGAGATAAGCTGAACCAAATCGGACTGAGCTAGCTTTGGATTCCTACCCTTCATTCTGGTCTCCCTTACCTTGGGGAGATAAATTTGGGTGTGGCTTCCGCCTTTGGTTCTGAAGAGGGATCTGTAGCCACCCCTCACCCAATTCCCCCAGCTACCACCAGTGGGGGATGGTCCTCCCTCACTAAAGGAACTTTTCACGGGCAGATAGTCCACCCCCATCAGTCCTCTATAAAAGTACCTTCCAGTCTCCTGTTCAATGAGATTTGGTACCTCTGAGCCATGTGCTTTATGCCAATCTCCCCATGAAAAGTCCAAGGATTTCTTTCATGGTTTCCCTCTCCCCACCCTTCCCTTCCCTTGCTCCTAAATAAACTACCACCTTATTCTAACTACTCGTGTGTGCAAGAGGGTGTAATTCTTTAAAGAGGAATTCCTAAGAACCCCATCCCCTACCCCAAACCTGTACCCCATTTCCCCCCATATCAACAGTGTCTGAGGCAGGATTTGAACTCAGCAAGATAAATCTTCCTGACTCCAGGTCTGGTGCTCTATCCACTGTACCACTTAGCTGGAGGGGCAGCTAGGTGGCACAGTGGATAGATAGAACACTGGCCCTGGAGTTAGGAGGCCCTCAGTTCAAATTTCACCTCAGACACTTACTCATTTTGTGACGCTTGGCAAATCATTTAACCCCAGTTGCCTTAAACATCTCCAATTGTCCTCATACATATCTTGCCACTGGACCCAAATGTTTCTGGAGGAGAGTGAGGCTGGTGACTCTGCACAGCTCTGCCTCACTTAAATCCAATTCACTGCAAGTTGTGACATTACCACAATGTCACAGTCCTCTTTAAGAACAAAGGACAAACAACAATGAAAATTCTTAAGAGAGAATTAAAGGGGCAGCTAGGTGGCAGGGGATAGAGCATGTGCCCTGGAGTCAGAAGGACCTGAGTTCAAATATGACCTCAGACACTTAACACTTACAAGCTGTGTGACTGTAGGCAAGTCACTTAACCCCAATTGCCTCACAAAAAAAAAGAGAGAGAGAGAATTAGAAATAAAGAAAAAAAAAAGCTAAGCAAAACTAATGAATTCCTCAACCAAGTATGCAAGTTCCCACACCCAAAGATGCTCCCTATCCACCCTCCCCCCTTTCAAAGAATGGAGGGAGGTGCATTTTTGTGACGACTTTGTACAAATAAAAATTTAAATAATAATAGCTGACATTGATAAAATTATTTACAATTTGCAAAGCACTTTACATACATTATCTCATTTGATCCTCTAAACAAACCCTGTAAGGTAGGTGCTATTATTATCCAGATTTTACAGACTAGGAACCTATACCTCAGAGTGACTTGCATAGGCCACACAGCTACTAAGTGTATGAAGCAGGATAACCATCATCATCTCTAAAACACTTTCCTCACAACCCTATAGGTATATATAGTGGAAGAATTATTAGCCCCATTCTGCAGCTAAGGAAACTAAGGTTCAGAAGTCTTGGGATCTAGATCTTGGGATCTAAATCAGCCTAAAGAATAATTTAGTCCTCATTTTACAGTTGAGGAAACTGAGGCTCAGATAAGTTAAATGATTTTCCCAGGGTCACATAGTGAATGTTGGAGCTAGATTGATGAAAATAGTGTTTTATGAAGATTAATCTGGTAAGATGCATTGGTTTTTGGTGGGGAAAGGGTGAGGAGAGAGTGAAATTAGGTAAAATGAAAGTCAGCAAGAGGAATTTAGATTAGGCATCAGAAAAAACCAAACACACATACACATACACATATACAAATACATACAGAAAGTTGAGAATCCTTTGAGTTCTCTAAAACCCAGAGAAAATTTCATTTCTTTGGGTGGGAGGAGGTCATTATTATCTGAAGTCACAGGATAAACTGGATGGTCAATAGAGAATTTTGAGTTCTTTGGTTCCATAAAATAAATATTTGTTCAATCATTAACTATAACCTTAGGCTGTGATGTGACTCTGGGCATATTGGGGTCTAGAGATGGAAAGAAGGGAAAAGGCCTGATATGGGGTCTGGTTGGTGTGATAACCAGGTTGAGGTGGGTACTTCAAGTGTAATTTGACCTCAGGCCTAATATGAGACAGTCAGGTAGCACCTGGAGTGAGGAAGACCTGAGTTCAAGTTTGACCTCAGATACTAGTTTATCTGTTTGACCCTGGGCAAGTCACTTAACCTCTGTATGCCTCAACCCTAAAAAGGGGATAATAACAATGGTAACCACTTCCTAGGGTATAGTGAGGTTCAAATGAGATAGTATTTGTAAAGCACCTTAAGTGCTATGTAAATACTACCAAAGATGGTGATGAAACAGAATGTGATGGATAATATAGGGGATGAGCTATGAAGGAGCACAGTCAATAGAGGAACTCAAACAACAGGTCATTTATGATTTGACCCTTTCTGAGTTGTCAGTTCTTCATAACTTCTAGAGACCCCAGGGCTACAATCATTGTTCCCTAAGATCCATTCCTGATAATTGGCTATGGCTACAGCTTCAGCATCTGGACTAAAAGGGGATTTGGGAGCTTAAACAGAAGAGGAGAGAGGATTCCATGATCTATAAAGAGTTTAGCTTTTGCTTTTATGGAGGGCATAAGGGGAACAGAAAGAGCGCACTAAGGCAGCACAGGGAATCTCTCTAGTCCTTAGTAGCCACATATGGCCAAGGTCCCAGCAACCCCAAGCCTTTCCCCACTGCCCCTGCTGACCCTGAAACTTGGGAATGAGTGAAAGATCTTGGAAATCCTAGCTATGAGCAGTACCAAGAGAAGGGACCCTGCCTCAGAGAAACTTAAATTGATCAGGGTCTTGGCTGAGAGGAGCTCTCAAATAGAAAGTACTTAGAAATGAGGAGTCTTGTCTATAGAGAACCCTAAGTAAGGGGAACCTAGTAATATTCCACCCTGAATTATGTATGGTGAGTCCTTGGATAAGAGGGCTTGACCATGGGGACTCATGAATGAGGTCACATACAGAATTCTGGAGAAGTTATTATAATAGAAAGTACCACTGAAAGTAGAAAAACCACTGAATTTGGCATCAGAGTACTTGGGTTTGAATCCTAGCTCTGCCACCTAATCAATACCTCTGTAATGGTGGGCAGATCACTTAACTTCTCTAGGATTCACTTTCTTTATTTGAAAAAGAACACTGAACTAGAGAACCTTCTAGCTCAAGATCCCATGAGCTCTGTGAATCCAGAATAAGCAAACACTAATCATGGGGAGCCCTGAGTGAAAAGGCCCTTACTTATTAGGATGAGAGGTTCTAAGTGGGAAGATTTGTGGTGTGATGTTTAAAATCTAAATTGTGGTCACCTTAAATTAAAAAGCTTCAGTACCAGTCTTTGGGCATTAAACATTTATTAAAGCAAACAGATATTTACAAGAAGTTCAGAAAGTTAAGAAAAAGAACCTATTTAGCCTAGAATTCCAGCCTGGTCTGGGTTCTTCCTCAAGTCTTCCTCCTGCTTAATCAGGAACTGTCCAGCAAGCTGACTGTGGAAGCTTTTTATAGTTCTGGAACAGAGGCAGTCCTTACACACTGCTTCAAGCTGATTGGTTGGCATCATCCAAATCCATTGGTTCTGAAGGTGTTCTCAAGGTGTGATTACAATCCAGTTAACTTGAAGTAGGCTAATCAGCAGTTAATCACTCTCACTTGATTCAATCAGTCTAGATTAATCTCCAGGTGGGTCTTTGAGTATCTGCTAAATCTCATTATTTCATCACTGTGGTGTTTGTGAACACTGAGTAAGGGATTCTGTACTGCAGGATGGTATAGTGGGAAAAAGGTATTAGATTTGGAATCTTGGAAACCCAGGTTGAAATCCCAGTACCTATCTATCACCTGTGTGACTACAAGTCAATTCATCTCTTTGAGTCTTGGTTTCTTTATCTGCTAAATGAGAAGGGAGTCAGACTATATTACTTCTAGGTTCCCTTCCACCTCTAATTCTATGATCATATAAACATAGTAATAGGAAACTCCAAGGTGACTATAGATACCAAGCTCCCTGAAGCAGCTAGATAGCACCAAGGACAGAGCACTAGGCCTTGAGTCAGGAAGACTGAGTTCAAATTTGATCTCAGACACTTGGCTGGATGACTCTGGTCAAGTTCCTAAAACTTTGTTTGACTGTTTCCTCATCTATACAATGGGTATAAAAATAGAACCTACCTCCCAGGATTGATGTGAGGGTCAAATGAGATCACATTGGTAAAGGGCTTAGGGCACACAGTAAGTACTTGATAATTGTTTATGCCATTTTCTTCCCTGAGGGGACCTTGGCTAAAGGGAAGCTTGAGAATCAGGGAATCCTGACCTTAGAGAGTTCTGAGCGGAGTGAGGGGCCCTGAGCAAGAGGGCCCTGGTTATAGAGAGGGGACTTATCGAGAGGGCTCTGGCTGTGAGGCCTCTGAATGAGAGGGCCCCTGGTGGGGAGGGCATTCAGAAGTGGGGAATCTAGTAAAGAGGAACTCTGATACGAACCTTAGCGGGGAACTCTAAATAATGGGAACCTAATTATGGGGAACTTTGAGTGAGGGGAGCTCATATATTGGCTGTCTTAAATGAGGAAACCCCAAACATATCTCCACACACCTTGAGTGTGTGCACATGTGTTTGGGGGTGGGATGGGGGGGGCAACACAGAAGGAAAGGAATCTAACTATGGATAATTAGCACTGTATGAGGAGATGCTTCTCATCCAGGCAGAGTTAGGGAGGATTTGGAAAGCATTCAGAGGACACCAGCCCAAACTCAAAGTTCCTGCTGTGGGGCTCCCATTTTTCAATTCTCCCTGCCTACTTTGCTTCTCTGGGTACAACCAGGTCATGTCTCATCACTTACAGCAGATGGCAGTGCAGCACCACACGAAATCTGACTTCTCTGCGGCTTTGGGCAGCTGGCAGGGGGTCCCTGGGGTGGGCTAAGAGCTCAACCAAGTGGGGAGTCCCAGATGAAGGCAGAGGCTGCTGCAGGACACCAAAGGGAGGAAGGATTATCTGGCTTCTCCTGGCTATAGTCTCAAGAGGTATGGGGATCCAGATGTAATGACCTCGAGATGGTCTTGTATGCCTAGTCTCCTAAGCAATTTTGAGTAATTGCTATGCCAAAGTCGACTTCAATACACAGAAGCAAAAGTTAGCCTTATTTGTTCCCCTAGTGGTTCTATCTCCCAGAATTCCTCACAGTCTTGGCCCATGCAGCACAGACACTGTCACAGGCTAGCTAAATTAACAAAATCACAGAATTTCAGAGTTGGAAGGAAACTTAGAGGTTGTTAGGTGTTTGAACAGCAACAACCCTCCTACAATAAACCAGACAAGTAGTCATTTAGTTTCTCCTTGAATAATTCTAGGAATGGGAAACCCACTGTCTCCCAAAGTAGCTCATTACACTTTGGTACAACTCTGATTTTTAGGATATTTTGCTTACATGTCTTGCCTCAAGGCTCTGCCCACTACAAACCATTTTTCATTCATCCATCAAAGTCATTTTCCTGAAGTGCAGGTCCAATCATGTCATCCACAGATTTAATTAACTCCAGTGGTCTCCTATTGCCTTCAGAAGCAAATACAAAATGCTCTATTTGCTCTGTTATAACCCTTCATAACCTTACTCCCTCCTACCTTTCTAGTCTTCCTATACTTTATGTCAGTGACACTGGCCTCCTGGCCATTCCATAAACAGACACTCCATCTCTAGGCTCTGGGCATTTTCTCTGGCTGTCCCCATGCCTGAAACACTTTCCTCCCTCTGCTCTGACTACTGACCTCTCTGGCTTCCTTCAATTCACAACTAAAATCCTACCTTCTACAGGAAACCTCCAACTCTTCCTTATTTGAGTGTCTTTCCTCAGCTAATTATTTCCTATTCATCCTGTATATAGCTTACTTTGTATATATTTGTTTGCATGTTGTTTCCCCATTAGATTATAAATTCCTTGAGGTCTGGGACTGTTTTTTGCCTCTTCTTGTAACCCCAGTGCTTAGCACAGTGCCTGACACATAGTAGATCCTGAATAACTGCTTAGTGACTGACTAGGGCACATTCTGACTTTGTGATCCTGGGCAAGTCACTTAACCTCTGTGCTCTAGGCAACTCTCTAAGATGCTAAATTGCAAAGCAGGTGTTGATCTACTTGTACCTGAATTGGTAGGAGTTTCATTAGCTGGTAGTTCCCTATTTAAATGAAATCATAGATCCAGTTGCAGTCCCACTAGCCTTTCCCTTACATAAATCGTAAATTCAGCACTTATCACAGTACCCGGCACATAGTTGGTGCTTAGTAAATATTTATTGATTAAGTGATTGAAATTCTCTAGATTATGAGCTCCTTGTGAGTAGGGACTGTTTTTTGTCTCTTTTAGTATCCCGGTGTCTGGTATATAGCAGCATTTAATAAATGCTTACTGACTGACTGACTGGCTGGCTGGCTGGCTGATTGAAATCTTTGTCTCTGATATTCCTGTATTTGCTTCTAGTTTCCTGCCCTGTGACCAAACAGAACATATCAAATCCGTCTTCCAAATGACAGCTCTTTAAGTATTTGAATATAATTATGGCATCATATCTACCCTGTCTTTTCTCCTCCAGGTTTAATATCTTCTTTCCTGTCATCAACCCATCAACAAATATTTATTAAGCCACTAATGTGTGCTTGGCTCTATGCTATGCTTTGGAGATAAAAATACAAAGAATAAAAACAGGTGTATTCTAAATGAACTTGCATTCTACTGGAAGAGACAGGAAGTACATATAGTACTTGGAAAGCATATATATATATATATATAAAAGCACATGTGTATATATAGCATATATAATATATACATAAAGTTAATAAATATACACATATATGTTATATATTTGTTGTTCAGTCATTCAGTTATGTCTGCTTCTTCATGACCCATGGACTTGTTCATGGGGTTTTCTTGGCAAAGATACTAGAGTGGTTGGCCATTTCCTTCTCCAGTGTGTCCCCATTTTTGCAGATGAAGAATAGAGACAAATAGGGATTAAGTGACCAGTCCAGGGTCATATAGATAGTAAGTGTCTGAGGCTAGATTTGAACTCAGATCTTACTGATTCCTAGCTTGGTGCTCTATCCACTGCACTATCTAGTTGCCCTATGTTGCCCCTATGTTATTTATACAGACATATATGTACATATATGCAGTAGTTTATATATATATATATATATACACACACACACACATACATATATATGCTGTAGTTAAGAACAAGGTACTATGGGAGTGAGGGCACTAGTAGTTGAAAGATTTCATGTAAAAGATGGTGTCTGAGATGCATCTCAAAGGAAGAGAGGGATTCTATGAAGCGAAGATGAAGAAAGAGTACATTTTAGGCATGGGAAACCACAAGAGCAAAGGCACAGTGATGGAGAAGGAGTGTTGTCAGAAACAGAAAAGGCCAGTTTGGCTAGACAGTAGAATGAGGAGGTGGGGGGCGGGGCAATAATGTCAGAGGCTGGAGAGTTATGTTGGACCAGATTGTATAGGGCTTTAAAAACTAATAAGATGACATGATCTGAAGTGAAGTGACTTGTTCGTGGTTAAGTGGTTTGTAAGTGGCAGAGTCAGGATTCAAACTCAGGTCCTTTGACTCTGGTTCCCTTTGCATCAAGTTACCTGTATACTTGATCATCTCTGAGGTCCCTTCCAAGCTGTTATAGCCTGGGATTCTGGGAGAGTGTAAGGGGCTAAAATTCTAGCTATACTATCTAAAATCTAATGAGTGGTTGCCAATAAATTATAAACTTTAGCAAGAGTATTTTTATTTATTTTTATTTTTTATTTTTTTGTGAGGCAATTGGGGTTAAGTGACTTGCCCAGGGTCACACAGCTAGTAAGTGTTAAGTGTCTGAGGCTGGATTTGAACTCAGGTACTCCTGACTCCAGGGCCGGTGCTCTATCCACTGCGCCACCTAGCTGCATCCTAGCAAGAGTATTTAAGTGTTTAAGTATAATTAAAGAGCATTAGGATCAGAGAGAAAGGTTAAAATCTAACTATTTCTAAGAGACCCCATCATCTGACCCAACATGGTGAGGTCAGGAACCAAGAGGACCCAACGCTTCCTCCTTCCTCCCAGAAGCTTACTGTGAAAACTAGGAACATCCCCCATCCACACACACACATCCACACACACACACACACACACACACACACACACACACACACACACACACAGCTCCAAGCTAATTGGCTGGTAGCTTTGATAGACAGTACCCATAAGCAAATGTTACTTCCTGATGCCAAGGACCTGACCGCATGGCTTGCCCTCAGATGCCTTCTCCTCATGGCGGAGCTTTCCTACAGTAACTCTCCAGCAGGTGGCAGCACTCCAATCATTACAAGAGGCAACAGAAACAAAACCAGGCATGACATAATAAGGTCCTGGATGATGGTGTTGGCTATATGGACAGAAAGCAAATATCAATATCTGTCATCTGAGAGATATTTAGTATAATAAATATAATATAAAATAATATGATATAATAAATCTGAGGGATATTTTGAAGACTCCATAGGATTTGGTGATAAATTGGTGTGTATATCTATATCTGTCTCTATCTCTATCTCCATAAATTAGTATGTCAGAGAGTACCAGGAAAAGTTCCTGGGAGTTGTATTAGCTCAAAATGTCCCTTCCTCTCTGAGGAGAGACCTTAATGATGATGCTTCCTTTGTTTTAAAAAAATAACAACAACAACAGAAATCATGGAAAAAAACTTTGATTCTTAATTTACTTTGACCCTAACTTATATGATTTCTCATCTATCCAGGTGAAGTTAAGCTTAGCTTGGATCAAAATAGGAACACATAGAATTCTGGGTAGGGTGAGGAAGAGAGAAACAGCAACAGTAGATTGAGCTAGAACAATAGTATTGGGGGTGGAGGTGGGGAATGGAATTAATACATGCTTCCTTTGTTTCTAGCAGAAGCCCTTGTGATTATTACCTTACTTCTTAGGAGCTGTAATTACCATGTATAGTAAAGTGGTATCAGGACTGAATGTCTTTGTCCAAGCATATCTCTCTCAATGAGAAACAGTGTGGTATACTAGATAAAGTGATAGACCTGGCATCAGGATGCCCAGGGTTCAAAACTCCCAACATTTAACATCCACTGGCTACATGATTCTAGGCAAGTCATTCAGCCTCAGTTCCTTTATCTGTAAAATGAACCTAATAGTAACAGTATTGCCTACCTCTTAGGGGTGTTGTGAGGATTAGATGAGCTAATGTTTACAAAGTACTTTGTAAAGTTTGAATTGCTATATGAAAGTCCATTTTTGTTATTGTGAGGAGCTGAAATTCCCAATTCCTAAAAGCATAGCCATACTTTGTATCACATTCCCTTTGTCCCAGCTAGCGATGTAGCTGAGGTCTCTTCACAGTCCATATTATCTAATCTGTCACTCTGTTACTCCCATGATCCTGACCTTGTCCCTCCTAGACCCCAGTATTACACCCACCTCTCATATCTGTTCCATTGCAGACCCTGAACAGATAGCTTCCGGATTCTGTCACTGCTCTAGATCTCATCAAACCTTAGTCCCCAATACATTCTTTTGTTTGTTTGTTTGTTTTTTGTTTGTTTTTGTTTTTTTTTTTAGTGAGGCAATTGGGGTTAAGTGACTTGCCCAGGGTCACACAGCTAGTAAGTGTTAAGTGTCTGAGGCTGGCTTTGAACTCAGGTACTCCTGACTCCAGGGCCAGTGCTCTATCCACTGCGCCACCTAGCTGCCCCCCCCAATACATTCTTATATTCCCAGTCCTAGATTCCTCAACCAAGACCCTTCGGGTTCCCTGTTCTAGAACATTCCAGACCCCAAGTCCAAGCCTCATAGGTTATCAGGTCTACATCTTATTAACCTCTATATTCACAAAACAATGAACCTCCAAAGAAGATTTCACAGAACAATGAATCTCTATATAGGATAAAACCTTATCCCCCTGCCTTCAGAAATGGATGTTCTGTGTATATATAGGAGGTCAAAGACAGCAAAGTTTCATATATATTCGAACTGAATGGCTCCTTATATTAGAATAATAATAGCAATACTTTTGTGATAACTAAAAAACCTGGAAATAAAGTGGTTTCTCATTGGCTGGGAAATGGCTGAATAATTGTGGTATAGAAATGTAATGGAATATTATTACATAGAAGAAATAAAAAATACATAGTGTTCAAAGAAACATGGAAAGACATACATAAACTAATGCAGAATAAAGAAAGCAGAACCAGAAAACAATATATGGATTGAATACAATAATAGAAGCAAAAACATCATTAAAAGGCAGCTGTATCCTAACTAATTGCAATGACTAATCTTGGTCCCAGAGAATGGATGATGAAACACACTTCTCTCCTCTTAGAAGTAGGGCAGAGGGCTTTGAGTAGGAAGTTTTATATATATGGTTGATATGTTGGTTAGTTTTGCTAAACTGCTTTTCTTTAAGAGAGAAGCTTCAGTGGTTGTGGGTGGAGGGGGAATGACATAAGCCAGGAAATGATCGTGGTTTAAACCACTAAAGGCATCAATAAAACTCAGGAAAGATCCAGAGATGCACTGAGAAACCCAGAGAGAGGTGGATGGCCCCTCCATCTGCCCCCTGCCACAGGCTTATACAATGATAGCTGGCTGGTTCTTAGAAATCTCTAGACAAAGAGACTCTACTGTCTCTGTGAGACAGTGAGACTCTCTTTAAACATTGTCAAGACATTCTTCCTGCTATGTAGCTTAAAATTTTTCTTGCTGACTCCCTTATCATGATTCCCACAGACCTGGAAGGGCTGCTAAGAAGGGTTTTGAAAGGAGAACAGGCAGAGAGTTGCTCTTGGGAAGTTCTGGTCTGTGTAGGGGTTCAGGATGCCTTGCTATATGTAGGGCTGAAGGGCCTACATGTTTCTTCACTAACTTCCCACCATGTCATACTTCCCTCTCATCCCCAACATCACCATCATTCTATATGCCTTTTTATCTCCCCATCAGTCAAGATTTATATTGTCCCCTCACCCCTTCTACCCTTCCCTTTTAGAAAGGGTATAAGGACAGGAGTGGGAGGGATTGTACCCCTGTTGGAGGGGCACAATATTCAATGACATTTCATCATAAGACAGGAGCTGTTCAAAAAGTGATACTATTAATGTCTCTCTCACTTCCTGAAGGACTCAGGGGGCACAAGGCCTGGACCTTACAGAGTTGTTACTTTTCTATATTGACTAGGGACTTCTAGAGTCCCCAAGGCTATACCAATTACTCCTACATGAACCATTCCTGCTAATTGTCTATGACCACAGCTGCAGCCACCAATTTGAAGGGCACCCAAGAGGAGGGGGAAATAGGAGTGAGCATTCCCTTGTCAAAAGGGCTCAGCAATTGCCTCCTTAGGAATTCTGAGGGGGATAGGGAAAGCTGGCTTGGGGAGCAATGCGAGTTTGCCTAGGTTTTGGTGAAAACAGGTGGCTAGTTTAGCTTCCCCCTGCCCCAACTCCCTTCACCTTTGTGACCCCAAGTTTGCTGGACCTGACAGTGGTTGGGAATCCTGAATGAGAGAGCACCCTGGTTTATGAAGAACCAGGAAGGGGTCCTGGACACGGGGAACCCTGAACGGGAGAACTGTAGTCATGGGGG
Source organism: Dromiciops gliroides (assembly GCF_019393635.1). Taxonomy (NCBI): domain Eukaryota; kingdom Metazoa; phylum Chordata; class Mammalia; order Microbiotheria; family Microbiotheriidae; genus Dromiciops; species Dromiciops gliroides. Next base: position 585,526,108 of record NC_057863.1, on the reverse strand, counting down.
GTCCTGAGCTAGGGGACATTGGTTGAGAAGCCCACCCTGAGAGGACTTTCAACATGTGCAGCCCTAGAATGTAGGAGGCCTTGGTTACAGACATTCTTGAGGTGCCTTAGACTATGAGCAGCCTTGAATAAAAGACCCTTCATGGTAGGAAATGATGACTGAGAATAAGGCCCTAGTTGCAGAACCCTAAAGGAGGGGATTCCCTGACAGGAAGTCTGCAGTGAAGGATCCCTGGACATGGGCAGCCCGGTGCCAGGTCACAAGCTATGCTGCAGCTGGGTGGCACATGGGTGGAGTCCTGGGCCTAGAGTCAGGAAGAATTCAATGAAAATTCAGCATCAGACACTTTCTAGCCATGGAATCTGGGGAAGTCTCTTCACCTCTCTCTGCCTCCATCTTCTCGACTGTAAAATGAGAATAATAGCACCTACTTCCCAGGGTTGTTGTGAAGACCAAATGAGATAAGATCTTTAAAGTACTTAGTGTATGACACATAGCAATGACTTAATAAATTCTTGATCCCTTATCGCCCCCATACCTCCTTCCACTTCCCTGAGTGAAGGGATACTGGCCATAGGGAGTTCTGAGTAAAAGAACTCTGACTGTGGAGAACCCTGGAGTGTCAGTCCTAGGATGAGAATATCTTGGCTTTAAGGATTCCTGAGGAGCCCCTGGATTTATTTAACTCTGAGAAGCCCAAGAGTGAGAGCATCCTGAGCCTGAGGAGCTCTGACTGACTTGGGAGGGGTTGCTTTTAGAGATCTCACTCTCAGTGAGGCAGCCCTGGCTGTGAGGACCACTGGGTAAAGGGGCTCTGGTTTAGGGAGGCCTCAGAGAGGAGGCCCTGGCTGTGAAGACCCTGGCTGTGAGGACCCTTGAGTGAGGCAGCCCTGGTTATAGGGATTTAGAATGTGGGGATCCTGGCTCTGGAGATTCTAGGTGGGGGATCTTGGATATAGGGAGCTTTGAATGAGGGGACCTGACCTTTGGGTATTCTGAGGATGAAGAATCTTTTTTTTTTTTTTTTAGTGAGGCAATTGGGGTTAAGTGACTTGCCCAGGGTCACACAGCTAGTAAGTGTTAAGTGTCTGAGGCCGGATTTAAACTCAGGTACTCCTGACTCCAGGGCCGGTGCTGCCCCAAGGATAAAGAATCTTAATAATAATGAGGTTCATGGAGAATCCTTGGTCAAAGGGAATCCTGAGTCAGGGAGGCTCATATATGTACAGACTTAGTGAGGAAACTCTGAACATGGGGACCTTTGAGCTGAGGGTGAAGAAGCTGGCTATGGCCAGTATTGACATGAGGGGACCGTGGATGCCTCTCACCCAGCCTGGGTTAGGTAGTATGTGGAGAGCATGTTAGGGCTGTCAGGTCAAACCCCAAACATCTCATCTGTAGCTTGCTCTCATTTCCTAATCCCTCCCCTCCCCATAACCCTCCCCTTTCCATAATGAGGTCATGTTCTTTCACTGACAGCAGATGGCAGTGCAGCCTTACATAAAGTCTGACTTCCTGGAGTCAGTGGGCAGGTGGCAGACGGTCCCATGGGCTGGACCAAGTTGAGGCCCCAGGTGAGGTGAGAGTCTACTCAAGGAGAGGCCAAGGGGAGGCAGGATTATCAGACTCCTCAACACTCCCCTCCCACCACAGGGACGCCCCCCCCTTCTCAACTTCCACTCAGTGGAGTCTCTAGGGGAGGTAGAGCCAGATAGGAAAGCACAAAGCCCATTCCTTCTGCACAGTTACCTAAGCTGCCTGTTACAGCCCCAAACACAGGCCACTCCAGACTCCTACATAGACTTAGGACCCATTATGGTCCAAATCCTTTCCTACCATACTTTGTCATAAACCTGGTTCACATGCCCCATCTCTACCCAGGCCCTGTAACCACTGGGATAATGTCACATAGTTCAGGCTCTGTTATGTCCCAAACTACATCATTACCCAGCTACTGTAACATTTGAGACCATGTCATCGCTAAACTTTCCATCCTATCCTGGGCTCTATAACGAGTAAGAACATGTCTCAGGCAAGGCCCAATCATTTACTAGTCAGGTCCTATAACTTTTTTTTTTTAACCTTTTATTTATTTGTTTGTTTATTTTTGGTGAGGCAATTGGGGTTAAGTGACTTGCCCAGGGTCACACAGCTAGTAAGTGTTAAGGGTCTGAAGCCGGATTTGAACTCAGGTCCTCCTGAATCCAGGGCTGGTGCTCTATCCACTGCACCACCTAGCTGCCCTCAAGGTCCTGTAACTTCTAAGACTATTGCAGCATCCAGGTCCGGTTATATTCCAAACCCTACTGCTACCTGGGTCCCATAACATCAGACCACATCACAGCCCAGATTTGTTCTTATCTCAGGTCTCAGATAGCCAGCCTTAGCTTCCAAAAGCAATCAGACCCCAAGACCTCTGAGGCTCTATCACACTGCAGACTCCAGCGCCCAACAGTACTGCAGAGACATTCCAGGCTTAGTTTGTAGCCCAAATACCAATCTACCAAAGGCCTCACTGTCCCCCAGTTCCTTCCCCCTCTCTGGACCCTATCTGAGCCAAATCTATGGAGCCAATGATTCCTAGGATAGAGGAATCTATATCAAACACAAATAATCCATAGTTGGGTATTTTGTGGAACATTAATAAGATCCAGATGCTACAGGAAATACACAAACCAAGAGAAGAAGACAGAGTCCCTGATGTCTACATGTTAAGGGTTAAAATTCTAGCTAAACTGTCTAAAATATCTAATGAGTGGTCGCCAATAAATTATAAGCTTTAGCAAGAGTTAGACTTTTAAGCATTTATTAAGGAGAATAAGAATTTGGTAAAGAGAGAGAAAAAGGCCTAGATTTCTATCTATTAAAGGGAGAGCACATTTCTAGCTCCCTTCTCCACCAGAGTCCAGAGGAAAAGAGCGCGAGACTGAGCGCCAGTCTCTTCCTTCCTCCTCCCACTAGTCCGCGTCACTTCCTGACTCCTGAAGAAAAGACTCCTGGTCTTGCCCTCAAAGACCTTCCCTTCATGGGCAGAACTCTTCTACAGTAAGTATCCAGCAGGTGGCGTTATTCCAATCGTTACAGTCCCCCCTGTTGTTCCTCAAGAAACAAAATGTTTCCTTGACGGAACAGTAAAAAGAATATAATAACTATTGCTAACTAATAATATGTGAACAACAATATAGAAAAGGAAGAGAGGAAAGTTTTGTTCAGAGGGGCAATTTTTTTTTTTTTGTCCTCATGAACCGACGCTTTGACATTAGTCTTGCAAAGGGAGGGCCTCTGCAGAGAATACATGTTACAGATGGTGTATATTATAACAGAAAGAGAAAAACAACAACAAAAACAACAAATCAAAACTGTTCATTTAAAGTCTCTGAAAGTCTTTTCTCAGATGTCCTCTAGGTGTAGTCGTGGAATGGAAGTCTTTTCAGGGGTTGAGGTATGGATGCTGGTAATCAGCCAGGAAAACTTCCTACAAAATTGAGCTTAACACAACTTTAAAATAGCTTTGTCAATAATCAAATCAAACAATGAAAGTTCTCAAAAACATGTCTAAGGGAATTCAGAATCTTAGTTGTTACACATTAAACATATAATAAAACAAAAATTGAACCATTCTTTAAAATTATAATATTACTATAGTCCCCCCTTATGGAGGGTATTTGAGAAGACAATTGCTGCGATATTAATTTTTAAAAATAATTTTTATCTTTGTTTCATCACTTTTTGCATCATCTGCCTAATTATCCTCATGCCATTATGAGAAATTAAAAAATCTAATATAATTGGTAACAGGTGTCAAGGCCAAATTCAACACTGTATTTATCATGACACCTGAGATAATTATGGGGGTTACCATAAAAGAACAGAGAAATGATGGGATATGAGCATTCCCACACTTGAGCAATATGTACTGCCCATGCAGTATGCCAGGCTTAAAATAGGTGGATGGAATATATGTCCATGCCACCGAACATATTGGAGGAAACTGAGTCAGACTTAATCAGATGCATGGGATTGAGATGTCCATGGCATCAGGCATATAGGAGGGAGCATAGAAGCCAGGTGTAGAAGTGAGATGGGTGGGATCAATACTTCCAGCCATCTGTACAATATTGTGGGGAAAAATAAAATAAAATATTAAACCAAGAGAATCCAACCTCAACATTAGTCAAAAGCCGTTCCCTCGGCCATACCTTGACTTCATGCATGTCTCCCCTCATGTGACAGTTCAGTGTCTGCTCTTGCATGTATTCCTCTTGTGATTGGATGGCATCTTGGCCAACTGGCATCTGATAACTCAGAATAAAGGCAATTAATGTTTTAAATGATAAGTTCCCATAATTCCAAGTCTCATATGGATTTAAAAATTGAGGATAATAAATGATTGCAAAAAATGTGAATACATCTTGACTCAGAACACAATATATAATTATGCAACAATTTCAAATAATACCCCTTTTTTTTTTAACTTAGTATACAATTACTTTTTTGAAAAATCTGAACATATTTAAATACAAGTTAAAGCACAACACAATCTCAAAGAAAACTTTTACAAATGTTCCCCTCTTTTTTTTTTTTTTTTGGAATATGCTTATCAAAAATAATACTTCAAGAATCAATTTACACTTGCCATGGCAAACAATTTGCCAGGGAAATGCTTTAAAGAGTTTGATCAAATAATCAGTTGAGAAAAAATAACAAAAACAAACAACTCAGAATATGGGAGCACAATACTCCTAGAATTAACATTGTATAATAAAATCAAAACCATCTTGCAATGTTTCAAAATTAGATAGACAAATGAATAGAAGAAAATACACATGGAACAATAAAAGACAATGAAATTCAAACTAAGGAAATCTAAATGAATATGAACTTAATATTAATAAGAGTATTATAAAATATAAACTTGATCACATGACTATAAAAAGCTTTTACAAATATTCTCCTTGTTTTAGAAACTAAGTATAAGACACAATCTCAAAAGCATGAAAATCTCTATGAAAATAAACCCATACCATTAATTTCAAAATGTATATATAATAGCATAGAAATCCTATGTAACCTCTGAACTGATACTATTACTCTGAGTGAATTCAGAACACTTTTGATTCCGGTATCTAAAATCCCCAATACTCATATCAATACCTTGCTGCTTACTTCTACATTTCTGTAAAATATATACCCTTCCATGGCAAAAGAAGCAGAGTCTTGAACTATGTTGATTGTCATTCTTATTCAGCTTAAGTTTTTCTTCTTTAACCCCTCTATATTGTCTGTCAGTCTTTTCACCATACAAATGCTTTATAAGATTACTAATTAAAGACAAAAGCAGGTTAGCAAAATTATGAACAAAACGAGCATATCTGGAATTTAAAGGGCTTTCTAAGGTTGTCTCAGAAGCACAGCCAGGCTGGGGAAGGGCTGAGCCTGAAGCTGCAAATGTAGTTAGAGAAAGTTGCGCATGAGCATCAGATCTCTGGACTTCCCAGGCAGGGGAAGCTATGGGCTTGGCCATAGGAGGAGTAGAGGGTGGGGTCTGGAGAGGAGGGGAGGGACCAGAGCAATTTGAATCAGACTTGATTTTGAACTCAGGCCTGGATTCCTCTTCCCCCACTTTGCCTCCAGGTGCTAGGGGATTAAAAGCTTCTAGAGGGTGGGTCATTGCCTCCAGGCATGCAAAATTAAAGCAACAATTACTGTTAGAACTGGGAAAAGCTGCTGGAATCTCTTCAGGTTTCTCTGAAAAAGCATGGTTGGGAGAGGGAGAGATATTTCCTTGTGTGAGTAAGTTGCTGGCTCTTTTAACAAAAATAAAAAGAAAAATAGAAAATCCACAAAAACAAAGCATTAACATGATCTTATCTCCCATTTGTCTGGTTAAACAGACTAAAATCAAAAATAGGGTAATTAGGGAGTTTAAAAGGTCCATTCGAAAAAATTTAAAGGGAAAACACAGTCAGTGCGCCAGTACTTAGCAGTTAAAGGGAGAGGGAGGGGAAATTTCTTACCCAACCAGAAGATCAGAAGACTGAGGGTTAGCTTTCCTCTTCGTGGTCAGCCATCTGTTAAGGGTTAAAATTCTAGCTAAACTGTCTAAAATATCTAATGAGTGGTCGCCAATAAATTATAAGCTTTAGCAAGAGTTAGACTTTTAAGCATTTATTAAGGAGAATAAGAATTTGGTAAAGAGAGAGAAAAAGGCCTAGATTTCTATCTATTAAAGGGAGAGCACATTTCTAGCTCCCTTCTCCACCAGAGTCCAGAGGAAAAGAGCGCGAGACTGAGCGCCAGTCTCTTCCTTCCTCCTCCCACTAGTCCGCGTCACTTCCTGACTCCTGAAGAAAAGACTCCTGGTCTTGCCCTCAAAGACCTTCCCTTCATGGGCAGAACTCTTCTACAGTAAGTATCCAGCAGGTGGCGTTATTCCAATCGTTACATACACCTTACAATAATAACCTAACATTTAGATAGCACTTCCTATGTGCAAGGCGCTTTGCTAAGTGCTTTACAGTTATGAGGAGACAAATATTCATGAAGCAATGGTTAACACAAGACCACAAGCTAGAGAACCTGGGTTTGAATTCCAGCTCTATCATGTACTAAGTATGTGACCCTGAGTAAGTCCTTAACCTCTCTGGGCCTCAGTTTCCTTATCTCTAAAATTAGGGGATCAGACAAGATTGTCTCTAAGGTCCTCCTATTTCTAAATCTATTATTTTTATTAATGGAAATGGAACTTGAGAATGTGTATTACTATCTGCTTTGCTGCTGCTCCCTAAGGACCACTGGGCTTTTCCATCTAATTGATAACCAAAGCCTCTGATATTTGTTATCTCCCTCACAGGGATTATCTCACTTTTCTACTTGTATCCCCATTACTTTGTACATAGTCAGTGATTATTATTATTATTATTATTTTTTTAGTTAGAATAAGGTGGTAGTTTATTTAGGAGCAAGGGAAGGGTGGGGGGAGGGAAACCATGACAGAAATCCTTGGACTTCTCATGGGGAGATAGGCACAAAGCACATGGCTCAGAGGTACCAATCTCCTCGAACAGGAGACTGGAAGGTACTTTTATAGAGGACTGATGGGGGTGGACCATCTGCCTGTGAAAAGTTCCTTTAGTGAGGGAGGACCATCCCTGACTGGTGGTAGCTATGGGAATTGGGTGAGGAATGGAGGACCATCCCCTACTGGTAGTGAATAATAATGAAGACTCAATGAACCTTTTTTCCTTTTTTTTAAACCCTTTTTTTCCTGGGGCAATGAGGGTTAAGTGACTTACCCAAGGTCACACAGCTAGTACTTGTCAAGTGTCTGAGATCGGATTTGAACTCAGGTCCTCCTGAATTGAGGGCCTGTGCTTTATCCACTGCACCACCTAGTTGCCCATAGTCAGTGATTAATAAATGACTTATCATTCACTCATTCATTTTATAATCCTACAAACATGTTCTAAAGGGATAAACTCGGTGGTTCTGACTCAAAATTCCTCTGATAGCAATTCCCCTTCCTTTGCATGGACTGAAAAAGGTGGATTCCTTCTTTTCTTCAAGATCTTCAGAGATGTAGGTGCTGGCTTTTTACTTCTTCAGGTCATAGGTAGTGCCAGAAGGCAAGATCAAAAGCATCGTCCAATTCAGCCTCTGCCTCTCCTATTATGTCTACATGCCAACTTTCAACCATATTTATGTACCCTAAAGTCCTCATGAGATGCAGATTCCCTTCAATTTCCCCTGCTTATATGCACCAGCATTTGTTTAGGGCAAAACACAAATTCCTTCTATGAGTCTTCCTTGCTATGGAGACCTGGCCTTATGTTTGATGGTACCATCAAGGTCAGCCTGTACATTGTCCTTCTGCCATCTATGCTAGGTTTAGCTGCTCTAAGTTAGTGTGCTTACCCTGTACTGGACCCTCATGAATCTCATCTCTTCTTGTTTACTCCTCAAACATATTTCCTGAAATATGTATGTGTTTGAGGTAGAAAGGAAATGGGGTGAGGACATGGCCTTTCTAAATTGAGGTTCCCACATCTGCAATGGATTACTCAGAACCCAAGGGTTCAAACCAAAACAAATTAATAAAAACATATTCAAATAATCAGTGTTTTTTTTTAAAGCAATGGTATATGTATTGTAATGGGTAAGTAGAGGCTCTCTTCCCTTTTCTCTAACATTCTGGATTGGGTATCTTTCCATGGAACTGGGACCTCTTCTATAGGATGTATGCTCTGGCCCCTTACTAATGACATGAATGACCCAGCAACAGACAATAAGTGACAGCATTCACCCAGTCACTAAATGGTAGTGTATTTGCCTAGACTTTTGTAATAGCCTTTTTTTTTTTTTTGGATGAAGCAATTGGAGTTAAGTGACTTGCCCAGGGTCACACAGCTAGTAAGTGTCAAGTGTCTGAGGCCGAATTTGAACTCAGGTCCTCCTGACTCCAGGGCCAGTGCTCTATCTACTGTACCACCCAGTTGCTCCCTTGCCTGGACTTTTGTAATAGTCTCTTTTTTTTTTTTTTTAAAGTGAGGCTATTGGGTTAAGTGGCTTGCCCAGGGTCACACAGCTAGTAAGTGTTAAGTGTCTGAGGCCGGATTTGAACCCAGGTACTCCTGACTCCAGGGCTGGTGCTCTATCCACTGCCCCACCTAGCTGCCCCTGTAATAGCCTCTTAATTAATCTTCCTACTTCTAGTCTCTCCCTTTTCCAATCTGTGTTTCACACAAATTCCAAACTAATTCTCAAATTTACAGGCTTTACTTCCCTACCCCCAAACTTTTGGTAGCTACCAATTGCCTAGAATTTCAAATACAAGCTCATTAACATGTCAGGCCTGTGCTTTAGAAAAATCGTTTTGGTGGCAAAGTGGAAGAAAGATTGTGATGGGGGTAAGATGTGAAGGCTGGTAGGTAGGTTGGTAACCATGTAAGTAGAAAGTAGAGAATGTATGCAAGAGATGTTGTGGGGCAGAAATACTAAGATAAGGCAACTGACTAGATATGTGGGATGAGTTGGAATGAGAAGTTTAGGATGATGCAGGTGGTCCATCTGGGTTACTGAAAGAATTGTGGCAATCTCAATAGTAATAGGGAAGTCTGGTAGAGAGGTGGGCTTTTGGAGAGAGCTGAGTTCTGTTTTCAACATGTCAAGTTTGAGAAACCTATGAGACAGACATCCAATTAAAAATGTCCAATAGGCAGTATTGTAGGACTGGGCCTTAGAAGAGAGTCTAGGGCTGGATGTATAGATCTGGGAGTCATCTTCATAGAAAGAATAATGAAACTCTTGGGAGTTGATGAGGTCATGAAACTCAAGCACCTAAAGAGAAAAGAGGAGAGGGCCCAAGACAGAACCTTGGGATATCCTTACAGTTAAGGGGTGAGATATGAAGATAAAACACTAAAGGATACTGAGTAGGAACACTTAGAGAGGTAGGAAAACCAAGAGAGCACCATGTCATAAAAATTCAGAGAGGAGATGAAGTCTACTTCAAATAACAGCCTCAAGGATTCATGGAATCATGATATTTAGAACTAGAAGATCAGCTGGTCTAAACTCATCATTTAACAGATGAGGAAACTGAGGCACAGGCAGATAAGTGACTTGCCCAATATCACACAGGTAGTAGTCATCACAGGTGGCATCTGAATACAGATCCCCTGATTCGAGAGTCACTGTACCATAGCTGTACTTGGTTCACTAGAAAAAAATGAACAAAGGGGCTCATTTTTAGCAAAAGTTTCATTCCAAAGTGCTGAATTTGAGCTTTGTCATTGCCAGCTTAGCCCTGAAGGTGACTGAATTTTCAGCTACAGCTGAAAAAGACCAGCTGTTAAGTTGTAGAGGGGTAGCCACCTGTATCACTAGAGACCTGCCCATATACACAAATTCATGGCTCCTTTAAGAATTGAAGTAAGTTTGTGCCAACTGTGAATCCAAGAGGGAGATAGAAAATAAGACTATTTGTGACTGCAGCCATAAAGACAGGTCCATCCCCTGCACACAGAGCATGGAAAGGATTGATCACCATTAGCAACAGGAAACTTAAATAAGGAAGGCAAGCTGCAGCTGGGGGAGGAGTGGAGGGAAGAAAGGGGGAGGAGGATTATTCTGTGAGGCTTTCTGCTCCAAGGGCAAATTGGAGGGTGCCTTCTCAGGTTCCTCCCCTTTGAAACTGGATGGTCTGAGTCACCCTGCTGGCCTAACTCTTAGGTTTTGCTGGAATAAATGTCTTCACCACAAAAATGGGCCGGGTATGAGAAAATACAGGATGGGGGTGGGGCCAGAGTGAAAGAAAAGGCACCTAGTGTCTTCCAATAGGAAAAAGTGAGTCAGTCAAGGGAACAGCTGAATTCCTGCACTGTTTATTCTGTTAGAAACAAGGTCCAGCCAAGCTTTAAAAGCAGGAGTAGGACCAAAGTGGGAAACTGGGATATAAAGCTCATATATTCTCTAGCAATTAGCATATACAATTGACATTTTTCATGGTGTAACTAAACTGTTACTGATCCCAGAAGGGTTGGGGGGCATTTGCTTTTTCCTTCTAAAAGGGCTCCTCCTAGCAGCTGGTACTGGTAGACCAGGTTCAGTCTTGGAGGAGCCTGGCCTTTGAAGAAAGGCACCAAGCATTTTCCTCATACTCTCTGGCTCTGTGTGCCCCCACTTCCAGAAACCCAGGGAATATCACTTAAAGCATAGGTTTGGTTCTTATCTAGAGTCTTTTATAAGTTATTGCTTCATGTTTAAGTCTTTGTTAATGTGTGCTTGGAAATCTTTTGTGTGTTAAGCATTTCTTTTTTTGTAAGGGACAAAACAGATATTTTATACTTGATCTACATTGTACATTAAGTACCTTTATACTCTCCTTTGAGGCAGTTAGTTGTAGCAAATGCAAAAGAGGTTGACCGCTGAAGTGGCTGAGCCCCAAGGTCAGTGGATATTTGGATTTGGTGTAAAATGTGAGTGCAGAGCCAAGATGAAATGTAAAAGGTCTAATGGGCATTGCCACTACTGCTTTATGTTCTGGTAAATTTAGCACTGTCCTCCCAGCAGATTGTATCAGTAGTTATACTGAATTTTTTCTGTGATGCATGTTTGTGAGTCCTTAACATTTCTTGTGTGTGTAGGAATAAATTACTTACCCCATATCCAATTCCTATTGTTCATTGAATACCTTTTTATTCCCTCCTATCGGGGGAGATCCTAGATATAAGGCATAAAGAAAACCATCCACCCTGGAGTGCTTGGGTGAGGGATTTAAAGTAAAGAGTTTTAGAAAAGAGAGGCTCATTTCACTAGAATCAGGCTCTCCCTGGATTGAATCTGGTCCAAATGGCATGCCTGAGAACAGGACAGGGAGTGGCTTTAATACTCCCATTTCCTTTGGAGGCCAGTTGTGTTTCTTAAGGTTAGAGGTGTAAGAGGCATAATTTGAACTTGCAATCTTTTACTCCAATTGTACCATGCTACCTCTGGAGAATCTTTCCCCCTAACTCATCAATATTCCATCCAGTTTAGCAAATATTTATTAATCACCATGGGATAGTCCCACAAAACCTTTATGTGTGAGGGGAGGGGGAAGGGGCAAGTCTTTCCTGCAACATTCTGCCTCTGCTCAAGACCCATCCCTTTCTTACTGTATGATGCCACCACTTTATTGAATTTTTTTTTTATGCCTGCAGATAGAAATTTCCATCTCCCGTGCCACATTGCTAATTGGTGCCTCCCTGCCTGGGATGTCAGAAGTGGGAAATCAATCATGTATGCCTGCTAGAACTAACCCCACTCTAGCTTAATCACTGAGCCAGCCAGATTTATTAATGATTGTGGACTTAGGAATCCAATCTGGGGAACTGGAGGGAATAATGATTAGAGTTTAGTGACACCTGGATGTAATAAGACCAGAGGGCAACTGTTCACAGGACCATCCTGGGCTCTCTTTTTCTTCTTGCCATGACCTAAAGATCAATGCACCTGAGTCTCGGGTTGTAGCCATAGTTCTATTACTTCCCTGCTATGCTTTGGAGCTGCTAGCCCAGCATCTTCCCTTATTTTATTGCATTTGTCTTCCCAGTCTGTGCTCTCACACCTGGGTGTTACCTTCTTACGCCTCAGGCCTTCCTTTGGGCAAGTTAAAATGAGCCAAACAAAAGCTTTTTGCTGCAGATTCACTGGCTGGTCTAATTTTTCTGGGAAGCTTTTAAAATCCCATGGCAACCACAGTAGACTGGGGCATGCCTACAATGTACAAGAAAGAGCCACTCTCATAAGGACCTCTTCGCCTCATGCCTGAACTATTGTCATGGCATGTCAGTGGGTCTATCTGTTTCAAGTCTCTTCCCACTCTAATCTATCCTCCATTCCTAGCCACTAAAATGATTTTCCTAAAGCACAGGTTCAACCATGTCACTCTCCTACTCAATAAACTCCAGTAATTCCCTGTTGCCTCCAGAATCAAATACAAAGTGCTTTGGCATTCAAAGCCCTTTTTAACCTAGATAGCTTCTGAGCAGTCTTCTTATACCTTTAACCCCCAACGTAGGTTCTTTGATTCAGTGACACTCCCCTCCTTAGTTTTCCATGAACAAGGCACTCCATCTCAGCTCTGGGAATTTTCTCTGGCTTTCCTCCATGCTTAGAATGCTATCCTTCCTCCACTCCAACTACTGACCTGCCTGGCTTCCTTTAAGTTCTTAATACGATTCCATTTTTTATTGGAAGTCTTCCCCAACCCCTCAAATCCAATGCTTTCCCTCTGTTAATTACTTTCCATATATCCTGTAGGTAGTTTGCTTTTTATATATCTTACTGGATGCTGTCTCTAGATTGTAAATTTCTCAAGAGAAGGGGCTATTTTTTGCCTCTTCTTGTATTCTCAGGGCTTAGCACAATGCATGGCACACTGTAGGTAATGAATAAATGCTTATTGATTGATTGAACTTGGGCACTGGGGAATTTTCATTTCATTTCTTCAGAATCTCTGATGTGGGCATTCCCATTCCCTTTGCATATTGTAACACATCCATACTGTCTCATTCTATTTAATTTGTATCTATGATTTCCTATAGATGATTCACAGAATATCTAGCTCTTTCCCTCTAATTATATTCTGGGTCCAGCTCATTGTCGATCTGCAATGCCTATCCTACTTATATGTACTAATGGACTGATCACTTTGCCATATGCCATAGTCTGGGCCACAGTCCATTTGTTTTGTTTTGTTTTCTAATAAATTATCAGGCTCATCTCTTTTGAGTAAACATAGATCTCATTCAGGAGACTCTTCAATGTTCCATGGCTTGATATTATCAGTATAAGGTCAATCATTCACATAAAAGGATCGTTTGGATATAAAGTCCAAATAAGGCCTAGGTTCTTTAGAAACTAATAGATATGCAAATTGGGGACTGGGTGACGAGGAACCATTCTTTATAAGCATATACACCATGCATGGACTCTGGATCATGTGCAAGTATTCTATGATTATTCTATGATTGTTTAATACTTAGGTGGGTAAAGAAGTCGGCCTCTATGACTGGCTGCTGAGTTGGAAATTGAACATGCTTTAAAAAGATTTCCACATGGGTAAATTGCTCTCTTTTTTCTTTTCAGGCAAGGACTGTTAGCCTCTAGGTATGGAGAGAGAAGCACCAGTAACCTGCTTCCTGCCCTTCCTCCTCCTGTCTCTCTTATGTTTATTCTTTCTTGTTCTGAAATGAAGAAGTAAAGGAGAAGGGATAAACTAGGTTGTGGCTCTGTGAGCATTAAAAGGTTGGGAGAATACTAAGGAACTAGAAACTGGAATTTATGCTAGAGGGTACTAGTAGCTGAACCTGGTAAGCAATGGCCTGTTTGACCCAACCTAGCAGTGGCTCAAGAGCGGCCAAGCTGGAGTGTCTTGTCCATGAGCTATGTTACATTCAGAAATGAACTAAGTAGAGCGAATGCTTTATAGCAACCACCTTAGGTTTGAACCCATTTTCCCTATTGTACAAGACGGTATAGGGGAGACTATGCCTGCCCCCACTTAAGGAAGATTTGCTTTCTATATCTTCTCTCTTTTTTTTTTTTTGCGGGGCAATGGGGGTTAAGTTTCCCCCAGAAACTTCCCTTTATGCTTCATCTTTCCCTTTTAGAGTATGAACATCTTGAGGGCAGAGGCGATCTTGCTTGCTTGTATTTGTATCCCCAGAGTTTTGCATGACGTTAACTATTTAATATCAATTAGCTATTCCAAACAGGTTATTTATTGAGAAGATACAGAGGGGGTGGCTAGGTGGCACAGTGGATAAAGCACCGGCCCTGGATTCAGGAGGACCTGAGTTCAAATCTGGTCTCAGACACTTGACACTTACTAGCTGTGTGACCCTGGGCAAGTCACTTAACCCCAATTGCCCTGAAAAAAAAAAAGGATCTGACCTAGACTAGGTATAATGGGAGTAGAAAAGAGGGTACAGATGTGAGAAATACCAAATGCCACAGAGAATGGAGACTGAAAAAAAAGGCCACTAGATTTGGCAATGAAGTCACTGAGGAGCTTGGAGAGAACAGTTTTGATAGAGTGGTGATAGGGAAGAGGAAAACCAAATTGATTGAGGGTAGAGTTGGGAGAAGAGTAGGAAATGCAAAGTTTAATTCAAGATTTCAAGCCTGGGTGATTGGGAGGTCCGTGATGCCATCGAATAGAAATAGTCAGTTGGGGACATATAGCATTTGAGATGTCTGTAGGACATTTGGAAATATAATAAGCCTGTTTAGTTGTCGGAGGCAAGAGGGAAATCAAGGAGGAGATAAAACTGCTGCTAGGATACATGAGATAATGATAACAGAAAAAATATTTTTTCAACTTATTTGGCTTCTGTGAATGATAGCCATACTGTGAAGTTTGTAACAGAAATGATTAACAGGAAATTGGAGCACAAAGTAAGTGAAGAGATGGTGAGTAAGTACCTACTACTATTAATTGGAGATGACAATAATAGAAGGCATTTGTGTAATACTTTCAGCTTTGTACTTTATATGTGTTATACCATTTTACAGATGGGGACACTGAAGTTGAAAGAGGTTAAGTGAATTGCCAAAGATCATACAGGTGCTAAGTAAGGTGGTAAGGCAGGATTTGAACTCTCCAAGTTTAGCACTCCAACCACTGCTCCACCTAGCTGCTTGGTAATTATTTTTATTACCATGATCAAATGAGACACATTTAGCAGAGTACCTGGCACAAGGTTGGTGCTTAATAAATGTTCCCCTTCCCTTCCAGGGTTTAAAGAAAGAAACAGTCATTGTTGTTAATATTGTACATTTCTATTCCAAATTATGTTCAAACATTTAATAAACATTTTTTATTAATAATAATAGCTAACATTTACATAAGCACTTACTACAGGTATACCTCAGTGATATTAAGGGTTCAGTTCCAGATCACTGCAATAAAGCAAATACAGTGAGACATGTGCAATTTTTAGTTTTTTAGGGCATATAAAAGTTATGTTTATACTATCCTGTAGTCTATTAAGTGTACAATAGTATTATGTCAAAACACATACATACTTAATTTAAAATACTTTATTGCTAAAACAAAATGCTAACATTATCTGAACCTTCAGAGAGTTGTAATCTTTTTGCTAGTGGAGGGTCTTGCCTTGATGCTAATGGATGCTTACTTGACCAGGGTGGTAGTTGCTGAAGGTTGGGGTGGCTGTGGTAATTTCTTAAAATAAGACGGCAATGAAGTTTGCCTTACGGACTGACTCTTCCTTTCACTTGAATACTTAAAGAGCATTTTAGGGTTATTAATTGGCCTCATTTAATATTGTGTATCAGGCAATAGGGAAGTCTGTGGAGAGGGGTGAGAGACAGGGAAGGCCAGTTGGTGGAGCAATCAGAACACACAACATTTCTTGATTAAGTTCACCATCTTATATGGGCTTGGTTCATGGTGCCCTCAAATAATTACAATAGTAACATCAAAGATCATTGGTCACAGATCACTATAACAGATATACTAATACTGAAAAAGTTGGAAATGTTATGAGAATTACCAAAATGTGACACAGAGACATGATCTGAACACACATGATGTGAACTGTTAGAAAAGTGGTGCTGACAGACTTGCTCAGAGCAGAGTTGCTACAAAGCTTCAATAAAAAAACAAACTAATATTTGCAAAATGCAATAAAGTGAAGCCAGATAAAATGAGGTTATTGCCTGTATGTGCCAGGCACTGTGCTAAGTGCTTTACAATTATTATTTCATTTTATCTTCATAACAACCCTGGGAAGTAGGTGCTATTATTATTCATTCCCATTTTACACATGAGGAAACTGAGGCATACAGAAGTTAAGTGATTTGTCTAGGGTCATACAGCTAGTAAGTGTCTGAGGCTGGATTTGAAGTTAGGTCTTCCTGGTTCTGCAGTGGATAGAGTGAGAGAGGCTTAAAGTCAGGAAAACTTGAGTTCCAATCTGTGGGACCCTGAGTGAGTCAATTAATCCTGTTTCTCATACGTAAAATGAACTGGAGAAGGGAATGGCAAACAACTCACTCCATTATCTTTGCCAAGAAAACCCTAAATGGGATCATGAAGAGTCAGACACAACTGCATAACAACAACTCTAACCATTACACCCCCCAGCTGCAGCATTAACACCCGTTACGTGCAAGGCACTGAAGTAGGCTCCTGAGATACAAAGAAAATATTGAAACAATCATTTTCTTCAAAGAGCTTATATTCTACATAGGGGAATAAAGCTTATAAGTGCACAAAATGCCTAATAAAAGGCAGAGAGTGATGGGAGAAGGGGTGTGTGTACAGAACGCAAAGGATTCTAGGAATATTTGAGGAGGGAAAGAACATGGTCAGTTGAGAGAATCATGGAAAGCTACATGAAGGAGGTGACAATACAACTGAGACTTGAAAATAAAGATTCTGAAAGGCAGAAATGATTCATTTCATTCCAGGCATGGGGAACAGCTTGTGTGAATGTGTGTACAGAGGTGTGAACATCTAGGAGGCCAGTTTGTCTGGTAAATAGTACATGAAAGGGTATAATGTGAAATATGACTGGGAAGGTAGGTTGTAGCCAGATTGTTAAGGGCTTGGAATATCAGGCTCAGTGGTTTTAATTGTATCCTACAAACAATAAGGCTTAGGATGATTACTTTGGCAGCTGTGGGAAAGATGGATTTAAATGTCTTAAGGTTTACAAAAACATATCCCTGTGCGTAGCTAGGTGGCTCAGTGGATAAAGCACCGGCCTTGGATTCAGGAGGACCTGAGTTCAAATCCAGACTCAGACACTTGACACTCATTAGCTGTGTGACCTTGGACAAGTCACTTAACCCCCATTGCCCAGCAAAAAAACCCACCACCAACAGCAAAAAACATATCCCTTACCTCCTAGAGTAAATATTATCTTCATTCTACACATAAAGAAACTGGGGTTCAAAGAGGTTAAACGACTATCATGGCACTAAGGATCTACTATTTGAAAGGCACTGTGCTAGCCCTGCTGTACACAGGATGACGGCAACAAGCCCAGACAAACTCTATCCCAGGAAAATTTTTTAAAAAGTAGGCTCAAGGGACAGCTAGGTGGCAAAGTGGATAAAGCATCGGCCCTAGATTCGGAAGGACCTGAGTTCAAATCCAGTCTCAGACAACTGACATTAGCTGTGTGACCCTGGGCAAGTCACTTAACCCTCATTGCCCTGAAAAAGGAAAACAAAACAAAACAAAAAGTGGACTCAGTTTTTTCATTTGTAAAAGGAAGGTCTTCATTTAATAGATAATCTCTAAATTTTCTGCCAGCTCTAAATCTAGGATACTAAGTTTGCTGAACCACTGTCATCGATCTTTGAATAATTGTGAAGAATATGAGATGCCTCAGGACAGAGACCGGCAAACTTTATTCTGATATTCCAAAAGAGGAAGAATCCTTAAACTATAGGCCAGCAGCTTCATTTTTGGCAAATTTCTAGAATCTATTACTAAATAGATATTTTACAAACCCTTAGAAAGGGAAGTGGTGACTACTACAGCCAGCATGGGTTCATCCAGAACAGCTCATGCCAGACTAATCTTATTTCCTTTTTTGGACAGAGTTACTAGGTTGCTAGATGAGGAGAATATAATTAGGCATAGCATAACTGGATTTTAGAAAGGCATCTGACAAGGCCTCTCATGACATCCTTCTGAAAGGAGATTGAGAGATAAGGGCTAAATAATAGCACAATTATAAAACTTTGGAGGCATCTGTACAACCAGACACAAAGAATGGTGATTAATGATTGAGGTCAATTGGGATGGAGATTTCTAGAATTTTTCAGAGTTGTTATTCATCTTGTCTTGTTTAATATATATATTTGTATTATTATTAATTTTTTTTGGTGAGGCAATTGGGGTTAAGTGACTTGCCCAGGGTCATACAGCTAGTAAGTGTTAAGTGTCTGAGGCCGGATTTGAACTCAGGTCCTCCTGAATCCAGGGCCGGTGCTCTATCCACTGCACCACCTAGCTGCTCCACTTGTTTAATATTTTTACTGACATAGATGAATATATAAATGGCATGCTTTATTAAATTTTTAGATGTCACGGGAAGCATTACTAATATGTACATATATACACACCTATACATCTCTATAATATATAAATATATCTATATACCTAAACATATATGTCTCAGAGGTGAAAAAGAGACAATGCATGTATATATACATACATAAACACAGGTACACGAATACATGCACATGTATATGTATGTACATACACAAATATGTATATACACACACACACACACACATATACCTACACATATATCTGTAAGCCTGAGATCAAAAGAGACAATGTAGTTCACTGAGAAAAACTGCTAGATTTGGAGTGAGAATTTAGCTTCAGATCTCAACTGACACTTCCTATGTGAGAGCTCAGGCCAGTTCCTTAACCTCTCTGGGCTTCAGTTCCCTCATCTGTAATATAAAGTTCTTGGATTATATTGGGGGTCCTTAACCTAGGATTTATGAACTTGTTTTAAAAAAATATTTGGGGGGCAGCTAGGTGGTGCAGTGGATAGACCACCGGCCCTGAATTCAGGAGGACCTGAGTTCAAATTCGACCTCAGACCCTTGACACTTACTAGCTGTGTGACCCTGGGCAAGTCACTTAACCTCAATTGCCTCACCCCCCCCATATATATATATGTGTGTGTGTGTGTGTGTGTGTGTGTGTGTGTGTGTGTGTGTGTATGGATGCAATATAATTGGTTTCCTTCCAAATGCTGTGTATTTTAGTTTATGCATTTAAAACCATTACTCTGGGAAGAGGTCTACAGGTTTCACCAGATAGCCAAAAAGGTCCATGATACACAGACAAAAGATTATGAACCTCTGGATTATCCTTTCTAGTTCTAACTCCATGATGACCTCAAGATTCTGACAGGTAGAACAAAAGGCTAAAACTAATAAAATGAAATTTAATAAAGATAATTATAAGGGTCCTATGGGGGTTATTAAAAAATTAGCTACACAAGAATTGGATGGAGGAAGTATGACTGGACAGCAATTCATGTGAAAGATACATGGGTCTTAGTGGACAGCCAGTTCAATAGGAGTCAACAATGTGGTACAACAGTCAATAAAGTTAATTCAATTCAATTCAACAAACATTTATTCTACAATCTGAGACTCCAAAATAGAAGTGGCATTCAGACTGAGGGAAATGATAGACATAGGCGCTTTTGTACTCAGATCTGGTTAGCTCAGCTCTGGAAAATTGTGTTCGGTTTTGGGTGCCATGTTTTAGGAAGTAGAAACAAATTTTTATAGATTCAGAGAAGGGTCCAAGACTGGTGATTGGACTTAAAAGTTATGTAGATGAGGATCAATTGAACAAACTGAGGATGCTTAGAGAAGATTTTTAGGGGTGGGGAGAGCCTGAACCTAATCTTCAAATATTCAAAGGGCTGACACATGGAAGGAGGGATTAGTGTTTTACTTTTCTCCAGAGGAAAGAAGCAACAAGCTGAAGTTAGAGGGGAACATTTTAATTAGATATAAGGAAAATATTCTTAACAATTGTCCCAAAATGGGATAGGCTGCCTCAGTTTGTCCATCACTTAAGATTTCTAAAGGCTGGATGTCAATTTACCAGAGATATTGTAAAGCAGGGTTATTGTTCAGGTACTGGTTAGACTAGATAACCTCTGAGGTAGCTAGGTGCTATAGTGGATGGAGCTCTGGATCTGGAGTCAAGAAGACACCATTTCAAATCTTGTCTCAGATACTTCCTAGCTGTGTGACCCTAGGCAAGTAACAACCTTTGTCTGCCTCAGTTTCCTCAACTGTAAAATAAGAATTTTAATAATACTACCTACTTCCCAGGGTTGTTATGAAGATTAAATGAAATAATACTGTACTTGTAATGTGTCTGGCACACAGCAAGTGCTTAATAAATGCTTCTTCCTTAGATTTTGCAAACTGTAAGGTTGAAATTCTAGGGAGGGCTGTATTAGAAATAGATTTGAAGGGGCAGCTAGGTGGTGCAGTGGATCGAGCACCGGCCCTGGAGTCAGGAGTACCTGAGTTCAAATCTGTCCTCAGACACTTAATACTTACTAGCTGTGTGACCCTGGGCAAGTCACTTAACCCCAATTGCCTCACCGAAAAAAAAATAGATTTGAGTCACCTACTTAAATTTGGTAATATAAGCCATAGATGTTATGAAATACCAGAGAGAAAATGTAGAAAGAAGAGGGTGAAGGAAGATTAGAAGATGGAGACACAATGCACAATGTAGATGGAAAGAACTTGTCATCTGTTTTCGGAGAATATGGATGTGCATTAATATTCTACCACTTACTACTTTTGTGACCCTGCCTGGGCAAGTCACTTAATCTCAGTTTTCTCATTTATAAAAAGAGGGGGTTGGACTAGGTGACCTCTAGGTTGCTTCCAGGTCTAAATCTATGAACTGTGCTGAATAAAGGGAGATGAATCTGGAAGGATATCAAATACGATGGAGGGGTTGAGGATGAAGACTAAATTGAAACAAAACCACTAGATTCTGATGAAAGCTAATTTGCATATGCATTAATCTTTCCATAGTACCAAACCAGGGTTTCCATTCCAGTTCGCTGTTCTTTTTCCAGCCTTTTTCTTCATGACTGTACTCAATAATTTCTTTTCGAAAACCCCAAACTGTGATTTTCAAATCTACCTATATTGCCCCAGTCTCTCTGCTGATCCTTGAATCTCCAACCGCCTTTCAGACATCTAGCACTGGATTTCTAGTTGTTGTTTAGTCATTTTTAGCCATATCCAACAGTTTGTGACCCTGTTTGTGGTTTTCTTGGAAAAGAAAGGTTTGCTATTTCCCTCTCCAGCTCATTTTACAGATGAGGAAACTAAGGCAAACAGGGTTGAGTGACTTGCCAAGGGTCACACAGCTCGTAAGTGTCTGATGTCAGATTTGAACTCAGGAAGATATCTTCCTGACTCCAGGCCCTTAATTCTATCCACTGAATCATCACATCCCGATAAGATGTGGAGTAGACATCTTAAAACTCATTATATCCAAAATGGAACTCATTTTCATCCCCCTAAAGCCCCAGATCCTCCCTCCTCCCTCCCTTATCACTGAGGGCAATAATATCCTCCCATTCTTTCAGGCTCACAACCCAATAGTTATCCTGGACTCCTCATTCACCCTGACCCCCAGTACCCAGTCTGATGCTACAAGCTGTAGATTTCAAGTTTACAACCTTTCTCAAGGAGGTACACTTTTCTCCTCTGATACTGCCCACCCTCTAGTGCAAGCCCTCATCACCTCATGCCTGGACCATTATGATAGCCTGCAGATAGGTCTGCCTGCCTCCAGGCTCTCCCCACAGGAATCCAGCCTCCATTCAGCCAATTAAAATGATTTTCATAAAGCCCAGGTATGATTATGTCACCCCCCCCCCCCAATTTGATAAACTCCAGTAGCTTCCTATGGCTTTCAAGATCAAATACAAAGTGCTCTTTTGTCCCCTCCTACCTTTCCAGTCTTCTTACACATACTCTGATCCAGTGACACTGGTCTCCTGGCAATTCTAAGAACAAGATGCTTCATTTCTCTATTCTGGGCATTTTCTCTAGCTGTCCCCTACACTTCCATCATTTTCCTTCCTCTGCTTTGACTACTGAACTCTCCGGATTCAAGTCCCACCTTCTACAGGTAGCCTTCCCAAACCCTTATTAAATCCAGTGTCTCCCCTTAATTATTTATCTTTTATTTACCCTGTATATAGTTTGCATGTTGTCTTCCCCATTAGATTATAAGCAGGGATTTTTTTTTTGTCTCTGTTGCTTAGCACAGTGCCTGCCATCGTAGATGCTTAATAAACATTTTTTGATTAATTGACTTATCTCCCTTTTCCAATCATCCATTTACTTTGTCGAGGTGGCCTGGTCACAAGCCTGGGGTTTAGTGGCCCAGTTAGCCATTTTAAGACATCCAATAGATCAGAAAGGTTGGGGCAACACAGCTATGAGGCTGTGGCATCAAGGCTGGCTTTTTTTCAGTGAAATAAAGAATTCTTTTGGCTACAACCAGTGCTGGAGATAAGCATTTCAGGATGTCAATTCCAAACAGAAAGGATGAGACTTCAAAAGAAAGACTAAGTGGCGGGGCAGCTAGGTGGCACAGTGGATAGAGCACAGGCCCTGGATTCAGGAGGACCTGAGTTCAAATCCAGCCTCAGACACTTAACACTAGCTGTGTGACCCTGGGCAAGTCACTTAACCCCAAGTGCTTAACCAAAATTGAAAGAAAGAAAGAAAGAAAAACTAATTGGGAGCACAACCACATCTTAACACAAATGACAATGTACTGGATGGGAGAAGAAATTAGCCTATTAGGAAACTCCCAAGAGGCCCAAACGGTTATCACAGACTGGGGTCTGAGTGATAGATAAATGAACAAATACACAGTAACCAAACTTTAGGAGTGGTGGAAAAACAGCTCTACAGCAATGTACTGCAACGTCTGAGCAAGTCTGAAAATGCCCCAGCATGGGCTGGGCTTCACTCCCTAAAGAGCTATGAGGCTCTTGCCTGGTCCGCTTCCCCAGGGAACCAGAGCATTCCTCCGCCCCTGGGCCTGCAAGGGTGCCAAAGAATTTGAGTGGGAGGTAAGAAAGAGGCACAGACATACGGGACAGCCCATAGACGTCCCTGGAGGATCGATATGCCGGACAGCTCTTAGGAAGGCACAGAGGGAATGCAGAGCAGAGGGAACAGCTGGTGAGCCAGTCAGTGTGGCTGGAATGTCAAGCATGTGAAGAGGAATAACATAAAAGTAAATATGGAACGGCGGCTTGCCGCCCCCTCCCCCCACATGGTTCTTCCGACGTCGAAAGTGGTCTTTGGGGGTCGGGCCTCAAATAACGCTATAGCCCCGAAGAGTCTGGTCTCCCTGAGTTAGCACTTCGCCCCTTAGGAAGGCAGAATTAGAGGGAGATGCTGATGCCTGCAGCACCCAAGCAAGTATCGAGGGCGCAGGCTGCTGCCCAGGGCGTGGCCGAGGGAGGAGGCATTTTCGGGGCCAGGGCCCCCTGCTGCCCGCCCCTCTCGGCGGGAGGAGCCCGCAGGAGGAGGGAGGGAGGGTTGGCTGGGGCGTGGCGGCTGGAGAGAGGGCAGCCCCTAAAGACCCCGGCCCCGCCCGTCTGAGTCACGGACCCCGGCCCTCCAGCTGAGCTCCCCGCCCCCGGCGGGAGGAGCCCGGGCAACGGCTAAGCAGCGCACAAACGGCGGAGGGAGGAACGGGACGGGACCAGATCCGAGCGGGCTCGGGCGTGGGCATCTCGAGGGGCCATGGGGGAGGGCGTGCCGGCGGCTGAGGCCGCGGAGCGCGGCCCAGTGCACGCGGTGACAGTGGTGACGTTGCTGGAGAAGCTGTCCACCATGCTGGAGACGGTGCGGGAGCGCCAGGGTTGCCTGGCCCGGCGGCAGGGCGGCCTGACGGGTACCGTGCGCCGCATCCAGAGCGGCCTGGGCGCACTCAGCCGCAGCCACGGAGCCACCAGCAACACGCTGGCCCAGCTGCTGGCCAAGACCGAGCGCGTCAGCACGCACGCCCACGCCGCCCGCGAGCGCGCCGTCCGCCGCGCGCTCCAGGTGCAGCGGCTCGAGGCCAACCACGCGCTGCTGGTCGCCCGCGGCCAGCTGCACGTCCAGCTCTTCAAGGTCAGTGGGGGATTCGACGTAGGCCCCAAAACCTAGACTCTCGGGGCTCCCCCTGCTCCCTTCGACCGGGCCCACATTCCTGGCTGGGCCTCGGCCCCGGCCCGCTAGTGTGCAGCCTCAAGCCCCACCCATGTAGTCCTTCGGTGCCACGCCCACAAGCCTTTGACCGAGTAGCTGCTGCCGCCTCCCATGCCCCGCCCAGACCCATGCTGTAACTCCACGTTGGCATAGACTGAACCAGAAGCGATTGAGGTCTGGAAGGGCCTTTGGGGGTCTTGGAGCCCCGAGCCCTCGTTTTACAGACGAGGAAGCATCTCCAAGAGAGGAAGGGACTTAGCAAAAGACAGGCGATTAGATAGTGGCATTGGTGAAACTAGCATCCAGGACTCGACTTCTTGGCTTAGTGCTTTAAGCTGAACACCTGGAGTCCCCAGAATCTTTGTTCATGGATTCATTTAAGATGATCCATGAGTTTGGATGGGAAAAAAATACATCTTTATTTGGTTTCCTTTGTAATCCTATGTATTTTATGGGTTTTAAAACATTCTGAGAATAGGTCATTGGGCTTCACTGGAATGTCAAAGGGATCTATGCTACATAAAAGATTAAGAATCCTCGCTCTAGGGGCAGCTAGGTGGGGCAGTGGATAGAGCACCGGACTTGGAGTCAGGAGGACCTGAGTTCAAATTCGGCCTCAGACACTTAACACTTACTAGCTGTGTGACCCTAGGCAAGTCACTTAGCCCCAATTGCCTCACCAAAAAATAATAATAATAATTTAAAAAAAAAAGGAATCCCTGCTCTACAGTGTTGTGGATGATGACATACCCAGGCTTGTATGGGACATAACTTCTCCCAACTCTCCTCCTCCCATCCCTATATAGGAAAAGTAATGGGAAGCATTATTCTTTCCTCTCAACAGGTTTTCCAGGTTATACTGCTGTGAGTAGCTTTCTACCCAATACAGACCTTCCTTTGACTAATTTAGACTGCCTTAATAGAATTACTTGGTTAAACTTAATGACTTCTAGGAACTAAGTGGAGAACTGAGAAGGCCTAGATGCCTGCTTATAGTTAGCTGCATTCACCTTTCCCTAGGGCTTTCCTGCCAGACTATATCCAGGTCTGGGCCTGTAGAAACAAGGGAGTAGCCCAAGATATGCCCGAAATATTTCCGAGGCAGTAGTAAAGCTTTGGAGGGTTGCAACAACATCTTATTGAATTCGTGGGTAGTTCAGAAGGTCAGTCTTGCTTGTGGAAGTGACATCTTAAACTACTACAGTAAGACGTTGTTGCTGGGGAGATAATGTTCATTGTTCTTTACTTTCAGGAGGAGGCAGAAATCCCAGCCAGAGCCTTTCAGAAGGAGCCAGAATCTACAGAGCTAGAAGAGAAGGACCTAGGACCAGAGGTCGTAGAAGAGCCTGAAGAAAGGGAGAGCTCAGATGAGGAGCCCTCGGAATCGAGGGCAAAGCGTCTCCGGCGCACTGGCCTACAGAAGGTGCAGAGCCTTCGAAGGGCCCTGTCTACCCGAAAGAGCAAGGGTCCTGCCCCACCTCCACCCACTCCCACCAAGCCTCCCCGATTGGGCCCAAGCCAGGGCACTGAAAGTCAGCCTGAGGCAGAGATAGTGGTTGAAGCAGAGCCAGGCTTGGAGCTAGAGCCAGAGCCAGAGCAGGCAAGGAGCACTGTGGAAGATCCAGAAAGCCCTGAGGCCAGGGAAGCGCCGGCGCTTCTGGTAGAAGGTGCTGCCTAGTGCTGCCTGCACACTTCTCTGTGCCTTTATCTTTACCGGCACCAGCAGTTGCCAAGCAACAGACCCCAGTTACCCATAGAGCATCTATAACCAAAGAAAGAACTCATCTTTTATAGCTCTCCTCACTCCCTCCCTTGCTTCCAAGCTCAGCCCTCCACTCCAAAGTACTAGTCTAGCTCCAGGCCACCCCATTCTAGACCTCAAAGACCAACACCATCACCTTCCCAAGTGTGCTCAAGATTAATAAACTAATTTCACTAACTACAAGTTTCATGTAATTGAGGAATAATACTTCATAGAACAAGGGACCATCTGGAAAATAACAGAACGGTTCATGATATCCCTTCCTAAAGGTCTCTGCAAGCTTTTATCTCTCCCAAGTCCCTGGTAAGGAACTCCAAACCATCACAGTGAAAGAATGGTTCTCTGTAGTAATGAGAGGTTTTGTTTCTCAAAGGGAAGCATAGGAGAAACAACCAAGCAAGCTGGGGGACAGAACTGTGACTGAGGGAGTAGGATCATGGAATCAGTGTTATTGTTGGAGGGGATTCAGAGGTTATCTAGAATGTGTGCCTTTCCTCTCCCCCCATTTTGTACATGAGGAGACTGAGGCCCCTTAAATGACTTGCCCAGGGTGTGTGATGATTAAAAAGGTTCAAGAGACATAGTTTCTGGGTAATTTAATCATTCTATTAACAAAGTCAGCATGTTATTAATAAAAGGATGGTCATTTGACCATCTCTCTTAGGCCAAGGACCCCTAATGGCGGTGGGCTCACAGTTTACATACACTTCAAAGAGTAAGTGTACCTGAGGTGTCCTAATCAGCTCTGATTGGTCAATAAGAGAATGAATATTATCATGAAAGGTGGGCTATATATTAAAATGAAGGTCTTGGGGTATGTTACTTAGGTCACCCAAATCTTGAGTTAAGGAGACTTGTCAATATCATATCACCTGCTCTGAGAAGAGAGAGAATTAACACTTCCCAGACTTGTCTGAGCAAACACAACGAGCAGGAATACACCCGTTAGCCCAAACATCACATTTCTTTTGCTGTCAGATTAGATCTTGACCTGAGTAGATCTTTAAGAAAGACTTCCCACAGTGTTGGTTTCTGGATGAGGAAGTAGAAAAGGGGAAAAATCTTAGTCCTAATACAATAATTAGGTTTTTTGGGGGGTTTTTTTGTGGGGCAATGGGGGTTAAGTGACTTGCCCAAGGTCACACAGCTAGTAAGTGTCAAGTGTCTGAGGCCAGATTTGAACTCAGGTCCTCCTGAATCCATGGCCGGTGCTTTATTCACTGTGCCACCTAGCCACCCAATAATTAGTTTTTAATTTTTTTTTTTAGTGAGGCAATTGGGGTTAAATGACTTGCCCAGGGTCACACAGCTAGTAAGTGTTAAGTGTCTGAGGCTGGATTTGAACTCAGGTACTCCCAACTCCAAGGCCAGTGCTCTATCCACTGCGCCACCTAGCTGCCCCAATAATTAGTTTTTAAATAAAAGAGAGCAATCATTTCTCACAGTGGGCAGAAAGTGGCAGATAGAGGATTTGGACCCAGGTCCTCAGGCTCCCAAGTTCAGCAGTCTTTCCATTACACCATGCAGGTAAATAAAGGAAACAAATAAAAGAAACTACAGGAAGAAAAGACACTTGCAACATATGGTAACAACATTATCTTGTAGGTGCTAACAGTAGAGAAAGGCTTGCAAATCAAGATTTTGGTTATATAAGAATAACTGTGAAAGCTTATTGGACCAGTATTTATTAACTGATTAAGCTAGGCACTGGAGGAGTTACAGAAAGACAGCCTCTACCTTATGGAATGAGGTAAGACACAATAGTACACAGATATCACATAGTAAATGGATTAGAGAAGTACAAACTAAAATACCATGTGAGGTCTAAGGGTCACTAACAAATGGGGGGAATCAGAAAAGACACCATGAAGGAGATGGCTCTTGAGTTGAGGTTGTATTTTAATCCAACAAATTAAGGAGAGGGTGGGCGTTCTAAAAACAGGAAACAGCAGGAACAAAGACTAGAAATGAACAGTTTTAACCTGAAAGTCATAAATAGAAACAGCACTGACCTTAGTTTTGATTACCTACTCATCTTGGTAGTCTATATCTATTGCAAGTATGCAACAGATTAATTAATTGATATGCAAAAGGAAAGATTAGGAGATGTCCCTAGAGAACAGGGGATGGGGAAAAAAAGAAAGAAGCCAATGTGGGACCATAGGGAAAGACGAAGGAAACCGTCCAAAGGAACAGAAGTAGTTGATGGGACGAGAAGTCTGGCAGGACAGGAGATGAAAGAAGTCAGTTCCAAGATTTAAAGGCATGCATCCTAACTCTAGTACTCTTGCCATTATATAAAGCTGTCTTTAGAAACAAGTCTTAAACTAGCAAGGATGGTGAGATTCCTGGATTTCTCTGAGGAAGAGTTTAGGAGGTCCTCAAGTAATTTTAAATGAGAGCAACTAAAGTTAGGAGACTTAGGATTTGTGATTCTGACACGGACTTCTGATAGTTTTCAATAAAATTGGGTATGGAGGCAGTGAGAGAATGCTACCAATCATAGTATTTTCCTCATCAGAAGACATTTCCTCACCCATAAAAGCTAGCTGACCTTGAGAAAGGTCAAGTAAGATCCATGAGTTCCCTAAACACAAGTGGAAGTTTACTGTGCAGATCTTGTTTTACACTATTCCAACTCAACTGAAATCTACTATCTGCTAGCCCCACCTAAGAGCTTGTCCTTACAAAACCACAAAATTCCATTGATGGATAGGTTGGTTAGATGTCAGCTAGATCAGTGTGTTCTAGCCCAAACTATGCTGTGGATCAGTACTCTGCCAGAGACCCCATCTGCCCTTTCAGTTCTCATTTGTCTTCACTGGCAGCAGAAAGTAAAAGGGAGATAGAATTGTGTGGTGGAAAACATGTTGGATTCGGGATCAGAACATGCGGGTTTAAATCCTAGCTCTGCAACTTCTGTGGGATGAATTATTGGATGTATTGTTGTGTTCTCCCCTGGGCAGACCACATCCTGAGTTGTGTGTTCCAGTTCCTTCCACCACATTTTAGCAAAGACTTGTTAAGCTGAAGTGCCCGGGACAACAGGGATATGCGACACTATTCCACACAGTGATTGGTTAAAAGAAACCAACAGGCAATATGAAGTGTTTACTATGTGCAAGCACTGTGTGTTTTTTTTTTTTTTTTTTAGTGAGGCAATTGGGGTTAAGTGACTTGCCCAGGGTCACACAACTAGTAAGTGTTAAGTGTCTGAGGCCGGATTTGAACTCAAGTACTCCTGACTCCAGGGCCGGTGCTCTATCCACTGCGCCACCTAGCTGCCCCAAGCACTATGTTTTTTGTTTTTCGCTTTTTGTTTTTTTAAGGCAGGGCAATGAGGGTTAAGTGACTTGCCCAGGGTCACACAGCTAGTAAGTGTCAAGTGTCTGAGGTCAGATTTGAACTCAGGTCCTCCTGCCCAGGGCCAGTGCTTTATCCACTGCAGAACCTAGCTGCCCGCAAGCACTGTCTTAAGCAACAGGAATATAAATACAAGCAAAAAGACAGTATCTGCCCTCAGAATTTACATTCTAATGGATGGCAGGGAAGACAAAAGAATGAGTGGCACTGTAGAGAATGTCCCAGAAAGTCAGCCATGCAGCCTGGAGAGGAATGAAGGCACAGCTTGTCTGGGCTTCCTCCTTAAAATGTAAGTTATTAGAGGAACCAGCCAATCAGAGAGAGCTGCCACAGAGGTAGACTTTAAAGGTATGAAAGCCCAGGGATAAAGAAAGCTTCCAAGGTGAAGAGCTTGGGATATTCAGACTGGAAAAAAGATTCGGGATGGGGGGAAGACATGAAATGTGTGTTCATATGTTTGAAGAAACATCATGAAATAGTAATTAAACATTTTTTTACTTGGCCTCAGAAGGCAGAAATAGGGTCAAGAGGCAGAATTGGCAAATAGGTAGATTTTCAGCTTGATATAAGAAAACTTCCTAACCATTAGAGCTATGCAGAAGGGCAATGAGGGTAGGGCAAGGGAGGGAGTGGCCTTGGTTTTGGAGACAGAAGAACTGGGTTCAAATACTGGCTGTGTTTACTACCTACGTGATCTTGGGCAAGTCCAAGATCCTCTCTGGGCCTCAATTTCTCCATCAGTAAAACAAGGGAGGTGGATTAGATGCCCTCTTAGATCCCTTTCAACTCTAAATCTATGATCCTATGATCCTTTCCAGCCCCCAAAGACAAGGAAGCACCAGGGAATTATTATTATTTTTTATAATTTAAAAATATATATTTTAAACTTAAATACAAAATGAGAAAAGAAAAAAAAAAGCATTGCCATGTTCTCAGCAGAACATTGGAGAGGATTCAATATAAAACAATCAATTGCATTTCAAGAAAACCTATATAATAAATACTACATATTGCTGTTAAAGCTTCCCAGCTTTTCTTTGCTTCCTTGTTGATTTTCTTTTGTCTTTGCTGTGCACTTTTCCCCCTCTGATATTTTGTGTTCTGGACTGCTTAGGCAGCCTGGTGAAGCCTATGGACCCCTTCTCAGAATAATGCTTTTAAATGTATAATATAAAATATAGAGGATTAAGAAGGAAACCAATTATATTTAAATACAGTTACCAAAATGTTTTTAAAAGCAATGATTCTATGTTACCCTGGACAAGTCACTTAGCCTTCATTGCCAAAAAAAAAAAAAAGCAATGATGTTGGAATATAGTTATCAAAATATTAAAAACTCCAATTTCACAAATTCCCCTGGGCCCTAGGTTAAGAACCTTTGTTTTACAGGGTGGAACTTGGAACAAGATAGGCTTTTTTTTGTTTTTGTTTTTTGTTGTTCATTCATTTGTTTGTTTGTTTTGCAGGGGATGAGGGTTAAGTGACTTGCCCAGGGTCACACAGCTAATAAGTATCAAGCATCTGAGGCTGGATTTGAACTCAGGTCCTCCTGAATCCAAGGCCACTGTGCCACCTATCTGCCCCCAAGATAGACTTTTAACATAAAATTGTGGGAGATGGGTGAGCTCTATCCTGAAGGTTGGGGTCTATTTTAGGAAGGGGATGCATGCAGTTATGGGCTTGCCCAACCTCAAAGCCATCCCAGAAAGTACAACTGGGTCCATAAGAAGATTTTCCTAAAACCTAGTTTAGCAGTAATCTGAAAGTTTCCTCAAAAAGCATTCTTTTTTCCAAGGTTGCTTCCCCTTGTTCCATGTAAAGAATTTAGCTTTCAAGTCAGACAGAGACCTGGGAAAGATTTTAATTTAGAAAGGCCAAGGTCACCCACTGTATGCCAGGCAATCACCTATCATCTTGACCTTTGTCTTGACAATGGATTTCAATGACTCTAGAGGTGAGAGGGAGGCTGATCACTTTACATAGCTTTGCCTCAATTAAGTCCAATTTGTGTATAAGTCAAGATGTCACCCTCAAGATGTCATTGGTCCTCTTCAAGAATGAAGGACCTCGGGGCAGCCAGGTGGTGCAGTGGATAAAGCACTGGCCTTGGATTCAGGAGGATCTGAGTTCAAATCCAGCCTCAGACATTTAACACTTACTAGCTGTGTGATCCTGGGCAAGTCACTTAACCCCAATAGCCTCACCAAAAAACCAAAAACCAAAAACCAAAAACAAACAAAAAAAGAATGAAGGATCTCCACCACAAACTCTAGACAAATTGCTAAGAACCTTAACTTTGTAAATAACTAATCAATAGCTTAAGTCAAAAAATACAATTCACAGAGTGATTCTCTGGAGTTCTGAGTTTCTCTACAACTGCTCTGGGGATGAAGGGACACAGGCAGCCCCTGAATTTTAGAGATATCTATTCATCTAATAAGTACCATAACTTCTAGGCTCAAGATTTTTTTCTTCCTCTTTATACTGTTATCACCACATCCTTGAGACAGCTAGGTGGCACAGTGGATAAAGCACCAACCCTGGATTCAGGAGGACATGAGCTCAAATCTATCCTCAGATACTTGACACTTACTAGCTATTTGACCTTGGGCAAGTCACTTAACCCTCATTGCCTAGCAAACCAAACCAAACCAAACCAAAACAAAACAAAACACCACATCCTTGCTCAGAGGCAGTTAGGTGGTAAAATGGATAGAGCACTGGACCTAGCATCAGAAAGACCTAAGTTCAAATCAGACCTCAGCTGCTTACTAGCTGTGTGACCTTGGGCAAGTTATTTAACCTCTAGAGAGGGTTAATGAGGATAACAATAGTACCTCCCTCCCTGGTTATTGTGAGGATCATTGTCACTATGGAAGTATTGCTATTATAATAAAATAATAATTATTATTATCCTTGTTTCTGAACATTCGTTCCCAAAAGTTGTCTCTTCCCTTCTCATTCAGAGCTTTTCTCAGATTCTTCTTTCTGGAGTCTATCCAGAGTAGGTCTGGGGGAAGATCACACCACCCCCAAACACCTGCTTCAAACAACTGCCTCTCCCCAAAACAAGTCTCCCAAAAAAGAAATAGAAAAGAAGGGAAGGGCAGAAAAATCCAACACTCCTTAAACCACATTACATGCGTAGGCACAGTGACGAGCTTTTCTGTGATATTTGTAGGCTTGCTCTAACGCACATATGATATCTGTGCTACCTTACATGAGTCATGGATATTCCCACATGGTTAATACCAAACGGAGATCAAACTTTTCTATGTAAGAATCTGGGAATGCTGAGGAAACTGAGGATATTGGCTCCCATTAGGATTTTAATTAAAAACCTTAAATAACTCATTAAGTTAAGACATTAAACTAAATAACTCATTAAGGCAGTTAAGCTCTTGACATTAAGGACCTTATTCAGTCTCTACAACAAGCTTGTAAAGTGTGTACTGCAGGTATAATTGTTCCTCTTTTACAGATGGAGAAACTGAGACTCAGAGAAATTAAGTCAATTGCCTACGATCACATAGAGCTAGGGAAGGAAGGAAGGAAGGAAAGAAGGAAGGAAGGAAGGAAGGAAGGAAGGAAGGAAGGAAGGAAGGAAGGAAGGAAGGAAGGAAGGAAGGAAGGAAGGAAAGAAACATTTAAGCCCCTGTTATGTGCTAGGTGCCCTGCAATATTTTCTAATTTGATCCTCACAATAGATAGATACTATTGTTATTCCCATTTTATAGGTGAAAAAGCTGGGGCAGGCTGAGGTGACATGCCTCGCCCTGAGTTACACAGCTAGGAGGTGTCTGAGCCTAGATTTGAACTCAGGTCTTTGTATCAGTCCCAGCACTCTATCCCCTGCTCCATACAGCTGCTCCAGTGAGTACCAAAGGCAAGAGTTAAATCTCTCCCTCTTGGCTCTGATTCCAGTGGTTTTTCTGCTATCCTATGCTACCTGGCACAGTGAAAAGATTGCCAGGTTTGGAATCAAGAAGACTTCTCGGGGACAGCTAGGTGGTGCAGTGGATAAAGCACTGGCCCTGGATGCAGGAGGACCTGAGTTCAAATCCAACCTCAGACACTTGACACTTACTAGCTGTGTGACCCTGGGCAAGTCACTTAACCCCAATTGCCTCACACAAAAAAAGACATCTCCCTGAGTTAAAATCTGACCTCAGATATCTACTAGCTTTTTGACCTTGGGCAAGTCACATAACCCTATATGTCTCAGTTTCTTCAACTGTAAAATGAGCTGCAGTAGGAAATGGCTAGCCACTCCAGTATCTTTGTCAAGAAAACCCCAAATGGGGTCACGAAGAGTCGGACAAGCCTGAAACAGCTGAACAACAAAAATGCTCCCTCCCAAGCTTTGGGATGCCAGTGGTTTAGCTCAGTGATATATCTGCTACCTGCCATTGTAGGTCACATTCATTCTACTAACTATAGAAGAGAGGAAGGAGAGATGAAATGATAGTTGCTAGTGTATTTTTTGTGGAACATTACAGGTAATAAGTAGTTGTAATTTTGATTCCTGAGGACATGGTCAAGGAACCCTTAATGCAGGGCTTCTTAGCCCTGTTCTGTGTCATACTCCCCTTTGGCAGTCTGGGGAAAGCCTAGGGACCCTTCTTATAATAATATTTTTAATTACAGAAAATAAAATACATGGAACTACAAAGGAAACCAGTCACATTGAAATATAGTTATCCACAATACTTTTTAAAAGTTTGTGGGCCCCATGGTAACAACCCCTGTATTAATGAATGTGGTGTGAGGGATGTTATGGAGAAACTTCTCCAGGAAATGGAGTTGTCTTGGGAGAAAGGAGGGAGTTGCTATTATTCATCTAGTTTGGGTGGGTACCTGGAGTGGTTTAGTGACTTGCCCAACTTCTTAGTGGCAGAACTGAGATTCAGACTCAAATCCTGTAACTTAACGTTCACTCTGCACTGCATTTAATGTGCCTTCCTGTTACCATTACTCTGCCTTCCTTCATGGAATCTTATGAGGAAACTAGCAATGTTTCAGCTCTCCAGGTCTCTTGCAAGCATCAAGGCCCAAGGCCTTGAGTACCAGGTATGACTGGAAGCTGAGGTCATGTTCCATGGGTGATATATTTTCTGAGTATGTGTAATCCCCATCTCTGTCCTGGAATGAGTAAAAAACTCTGGCTCTCAGTATATATGGATGTAGTCATGCCCTTGGGTGGCTCATCCTCAAGTGTTCATCAACTCCAACACTCATCCTGACCTCCTTGTTACCTTTATAGTCTTAAACACTGGTCTTTGGAAAGAGAAAGGGCTAATATAACCTTCTAACATCATAGGACCAGGGATAGATAGACTAGACTGATGGCTAGCAAACAGAGCCTCTGTCAGTTGACATGAAAACCCTTTTCCCCTGCTACTACCCAGTGATCTCTTATCCCTATCTCATTTGGCCTTACCCTTGTCCCATTCAAATCTGTTTCCACTCTGCCTTTCTATTGTGTCTTCCAGATCCCCTTTATTTCTTTTTTTTTATTATTAAGTTTTTTTTTTTTTAGTGAGGCATGTTCCGTCAAGGAAACATTTTGTTTCTTGAGGAACAACAGGGGGGATTGTAACGATTGGAATGACGCCACCTGCTGGATACTTACTGTAGAAGAGTTCTGCCCATGAAGCGAAGGTCTTTGAGGGCAAGACCAGGAGTCTTTTCTTTGGCGGGGAGGAAGTGACGCAGACTAGTGGGAGGAGGAAGGAAGAGACTGGCGCTGACTCTGGGGCTCTTTTCCTTTGGACTCTGGTGGAGAGCGGAGCTAGAAATGTGCTCTCCCTTTAATAGATAGGAATCTAGGCCTTTCTCTCTCTCTTTACCAAATTCTTATTCTCCTTAATAAATGCTTAAAAGTCTAACTCTTGCTAAAGCTTATAATTTATTGGCGACCACTCATTAGATATTTTAGACAGTTTAGCTAGAATTTTAGCCCTTAACAGGCAATTGGGGTTAAGTGACTTGCCCA
Organism: Dromiciops gliroides; assembly: GCF_019393635.1. Taxonomy (NCBI): domain Eukaryota; kingdom Metazoa; phylum Chordata; class Mammalia; order Microbiotheria; family Microbiotheriidae; genus Dromiciops; species Dromiciops gliroides. The sequence goes on along the minus strand of NC_057863.1, from coordinate 585,490,670 downwards.
GGGTCACACAGCTAGTAAGTGTCAAGTGTCCGAGGCCGGATTTGAACTCAGGTACTCCTGACTCCAGGGCCGGTGCTCTATCCACTGCGCCACCTAGCTGCCCCTGCGCCACCCAGCTGCCCCCTTTATTTCATGAATAAGTTGTCTGACACTTCTCCCCTTCATTCTTTCACTCACAGACACCTGGCTCCTTCTAGAAGGTACTGCATACTTTATCACCATCTCTGATACTGAATGACCCTTCTACTGGACATAGAGAAAGAGAAGATACCCTCCTTGTTCCTCACTACTACTCACCACACCTTTCCTCTAAAGCCATTCCTCAGCAATCCCTCCTCCTTTGAAGCTCATTACATCACTTATATTGCCGATTTCAGATCCTCGTTGCTTTAAATTTCCAGCCTCCATATCCCTTCCTCCTTTCTCAAGGAGTTTAGCATCTGATTCACAGTGCTTCTTTCTACCTCAAACCCTGATCTCCTATTTGGGTCCTTCAATATACATATTCTTGTCAACTTGAGCATTCTAGACTCCCCAACTATCAACCTCCCTAACTCCCAGGCCCATCTCAGATACTCACATGGATGGTCATACCTTACATCTCATCATCACACATAAATCGACTATCTCCACAGTTCTGAACTCTAAAATTACTGTCTCTGCTCAAAACCTTCCATCCTTTCATTTATTCCTCTGCATAATTCCTCCTAAAACTATTCATTGTCCTTGCAACTTCTAGCCCCTTCATCCTTGACTGTTCTTCCAGTTCATCCTGCTGCTTTGGCCTCATATTCCTCCTTCACAGCCTCAATACTCTAGGATTTGGAACTGTGAGGGACTTGAGAATTTATTTTGTTAAACTAATTCTTTTTGCTATTGAGTCAACTCAGGCCCAGAGAGGTGGTCACTTGCTTAAGGTCACATGGATAGTAAATAGCAGAGCCAGCCAAAATCAAATTTATTGATGCCATATCAGTTTTCTTTATACATCATCAACCAGTTCAACTCTCTGCCTTTTGAAAGCTCCTGAATATTTTGCCCCCTTGTTCTATCCCTGACCAACTGGAAATCCAGGCACATATTAAGATATGTGTTTTCTTCATTCCTCCTTCTATGTTACCAGATATCCCTGAAGAATTTCACAGAATTGTGCTGATATCATTAGCTACAAATATACACTATTTAATTTCAACTTGGTTTTCACTATTGTACTGAAATCTTTGTATACTTCCCTGGTTGATTTTCTATTATGTTCCCAGAAATGGATATTCCAAACATTGCCTTTTCTGAATTCTACCAAGTAGTTAGCAGAGCCCCAGATTTGAATCCAAGTTCTGTAACTACCAATACAGTTCTTTTTCCAATTCATGATGACAGAAATAGACATGAACATAACATATCTGTAAAGAATTAATTGTTATTTGAGGTTTTTATGCCTCAGCGTGCACTGACCTGGGGCTCTGCAAACCGCATGGTGCTCCACCCATTGGTTGTAGCCGTTGCCATGGCGCTGGCACCTCGCGTCATCACCGCTCACTGACGCCTACATGGGCCTGGCAAAATTATAATGATTGGAAGCCTACTGAGGGCACTCATGTGACTGTCAGAGTGGCCATCCCATTGGCTGGGGCTCTGTGGGGTTTTTCTGGGATTGGGGGAAGAGAATTGGGCATTCTAGCTGGACATTGGAACGACAGGAGTTCTGCTGTGTATTCTCAGCTGATTCCTGGGTGGTGGTATCTTTGCAGGTATTATAATTTCCCTTTCCCCATTTTATTTCCTTTCCCTTGATCCTACTGATCCTGTTTGTGTTTTTTTTTTTAAGTTCGTTCTTGTTAAAATAAATCTTGTTCTGTTTTGAGGGAGGCTGCTGGTCCCCTTCCTTGCCCCAATATTGCGGCGAGCCACTTAGCTAACACTCCCCAATTAAAAATTGGTCCCTACATATCAAACTATTCAGAGCTTGGGAAAGGAAGCTTAGATCTGAAGGATTTTGTCCGTGTTTTAATTTTTGCAGTTACTCTAATGGGGTATATGGGGTCTTCAGAAAGGACTAACATCTCTTGTGTGAGAGCTTTTCAGGGCTCTTTATCCACTTTTGGTGTCCATCTGTCACCCAAATCTCACGTGTAGTTCCAAGAGGCTGTGGCATGCACAGCAGCCACACTCTGGAAAAATCATCTCTGCAGACAGGCTAAACCAGGTTAAGAGTAACCTACAGGCTTCAAACCCATTGGTAAGTCAGGGGATATCTACGCTAAGCATGTGAAGAATTCCCCCATCAGAATGTATAGATGAGAACAATTTGTTCCAACAGCCATGAAGGGGGTAGAAGCAGGCACTTGTGGAGCACTTAGAGCTTGGTCAGACATGGAAGATACCAAGGTCACCCACTGAATCCTGGGCCATATTGTTAGTTGTCTTGACTTTTGTCTTGCCACTGGATTTTCATGACTCTGGAAGAGAGAATAAGGATGATGACTTTGTGCAACTCTGCCTCACTTAAATATAGTTCATGCGCAAGTTGAGGCATCACCAATAACGGTCCTTTTAAAAAACGAAGGACAAACAACAATTATACGTCCACAACATCCCTTGTATCTATCCTCCTCTCTACTCACGTGTCCACCATACTGGTTTAGGTCCTCATCACTTCTCACCTGGACTACAACAGTAGTTAGTCCCTTGTAGCCTTCCCTAGGGGAACAGGCATAGCAGGAAATGGAAGGTGCATGCTCAGAGGAAGGTTTTGATGGTCAAGACTGAGTCAGCCAATAAGCATTTATTAAGAGCCTATTTATGTGCTCAGCACTGTGCTAAATCAGGGATACAAAGAGAGGTAAGGCAGATACTCTAGGAGCTCACAATCTATTGGGGGAGACAACAAGCAAACATACAAAAATGTTATATACAAGATAAATAGGAAATTGTTAACAGAGAGAAGGCACTAGAATCAAAAGGGTTTGGGAAAAGGCTTCTTGTAGGAGATGGGATTTTAGTTGGATATTGAAAGAATATCCAGCAAGGCAGGGAAGTCAGGAGACAGAGATGAGTAGAAAGTGACAGCAAGTGAAAATTCCTGGAGTGAAGAGATAAAATGTCTTATTTGTGGAACATCAAGGATGCAAGTGTCACTGGGCCGAAGAGTATATGGGGCTTGGGGACATAAGATAGAAGAAGACTGGAAAGAGGGGATATGTGTTTGTGAGTTTATGAAGGACTTTGGATGGAAAAAAAGAAGATTTTTTTGATTTTGTATTCGGTCCTGAAGGTGACAGGAAGCCAATGGAGTATGAGTATGGAGGCGATATGGTTGGACATACATGTTAGGAAAATCCTTTTGATGGCTAAATCTGGAGGATGGATTGAGGTGAGAAGAGAATTATGGCAGGGAGACCTCCCTCAACAGGCTTTTGCAATAATCTAGCTGTGAGGTGATAAGTGCCAGCCTCAGGATGATACAGAGGAGAGAAGGCAGTAATTCAAAAGGTGTTGCAAAGGTGAAATCCACAGACCTTGGCAACACATTGGATATGGGGAGGTGAGAGATGGCAAGGTGTAGAAGATGACACTCAGGATGTAAGCTTTGGGGACTGGGAGGACAGTGGTGCCTTCAACAGTAATAGGAAAATTTGGACACAGGGAGGCTTTAAAGGGAAAGATAATAAGTTCATATTCCTAATTGATCTTTTCTCCAGGGTTTTGCCTCTCTAAGCCAGCCATCCTCCACCCAGTTTCCAAAATAAATTTCTTAATGCACAGGGCATGCCCATATTAAATCCTTGTTGAAAAAATTCAATGACATATTGAGTTTTAAAGCCCTTCACAGTCTGGCTCCAATCTATCTCTCCAGATTTATTTCAGCTTACTTCCTTTCACACATTCTAAGTTCCAACCTTACTGACCCATTAACCGTTTGGTGAACTGGATACTCTTCCCATTTCTGTTCTGTTGCTCAGGCTGTTTGTTTGACTGGAATATACTGGATCCTTAGAATCCTTAGCTTCCTTTATAGGTTCAGTTCAAATGCCATCTCCTACTTTATGTTCTGTGTAATGCCCAAGTATACTTCCTCAAGTTACATTGTATTCAAGAGGACGGGGGGGGGGGGGGGGGGGAGAGTGTTCGCGCAGCTAGGTGGTGGAGTGGATAGACTTGGAATTAGAAAGACTGAGTTTGAATCCTGCCTAAGTCAAATCCCTGTTATATCTCAGTTTCTCATCTGCCTTACAGGGTTGGTATGGCGATCAAATGAGATAACATATGTGAAATGTTTTGCAAACTATATAAAGAGATGTATAAATATTATTATTTATAATTATTATTAATAGTTGTTCTCAAAGTTAAGAAGATCTGGGTCTACATCCTTCTTTGACACATACTAGCTATATGATCCTGGGTAAATCAATTCCTCAGTGCTATTGTTAACTTTCTAAGATTATAAATTGCAGAGATGTATCTTTTCTGCTCCTTCCCCTAGCACCCAGCCCAGTGACTTTTTTTTTCCGGGTCAATGAGGGTTAAGTGACTTGCCCAGGGTCACACAGCTAGTAAGTGTGGTCAACCTAGCATGCTGGAGGCTTTCCTTAGTTTATTTTGACATCACAAGAAATCCTAATAGAGTACCTGAGCAGCCCACCAATTATTCCTCATTCTTCTATGTAACCAGCCATCTTTTTTTGCTCACACTTTTTCCTAATGAAACCATTTATTCCAGTCCTTCAAAGTTCTCCATTTTTTATATTTTGCAGCCCACTCACACCTACCATGTACCTCTCTATTGCCCTTCATGTGATAGTCATTTTAAGTTTTCTATGATTCATAGCCATTTGACAATACCATTAGAATATTGTTTTAAAAGATGAGCCTTTGATTTGGAGAGAAATTTGAAGTCATTCAAAAAGCTTAACAATTTTCTTTAGGCAATACTGCATGTTTTCCTCCTACTTGATTCTGGACCTGCCCAATTCATTGTGTATTTGTTTTCTGTCCAAATATATACAACGATGAACAGATTGCAAAGATTTTTTATGACAAACTTCTTTCCAGCCCCCATCAGGGAGAAGAGAGCCACTACATTTAGACTAGTCCATTTGTACTGTGTGTCCCAGGGGTTGGCCTCTACAAGTTGTCCTTTTAACTGTATATCATAATCTTGACAATAGCCATTTTTTCATCCATTTAGTTTTTGCAGTGTGGGTGGTTAGGACAAACACTTTTCAGTGTTTGCATGTCTCTTCTGGGTGGCTCTGAAGTGTTCCAACACAACAACTTCTATAAATAGGAAGATCTGGAGGATCTTATAATTCACAGGGAATCCCTCTTCAACTTGGACTCTATACTGAATACATCTTTTTATGTACCAGAAGGTTATCTCCATTGTCATATCTCTTAAGGAAGTCTGAATAATTTTGACACATGAATGGGAGATATTTTGTTGGAAAAAAGACAAATAAGACATTTTATCTCTTCACTCCAGGAATTTTCACTTGCTGTCACTTTCTACTCATCTCTGTCTCCTGACTTCCCTGCCTTGCTGGATCATATAATAGTAAAGTTGTGGTCCACTATAGAATTTTGCTGGTGAGATCCTTCCCATTTCCCATTAATACACTCATCAAGAATTCCCTTGATTCATATGTAGATGATGCTCATCAACATTTTATGCAGAGTATAGATCAATATGTGCTGGTGTTCTTTCAGTCACTTTTTTGTATAAATAAAATCTAAGATATTTCTTCACCCCTTTGGTATCTTCTTCTGACATCTTGTGAATTAATCCCTCAATACTCTCACAATTATGTTATTTCACATACACAAAGGAGAAGATCTCGGTCTTGGTTAATTTCAGTGTTGTTTCTACCTTCTTTCAAAGTATATCTATGACTATGATATTAGAGTTCAAGTCTGGGAACTCTACTGTTCTTTTAAAAAGCTTGTTATGAAAATCTGTGCAGATCTTTTCCATTTTTCTTTGATGATTCTCCTTCCATTTTCATCTTTAAATGCCCTTAGGATAATTTTGTTTATTTGGGTCTTTTGTCAAGCCTGATTTAACCTGATTTTATCCTCTGCTGCTTCTGTTTTATGAGATGTTACTCATATTTTTTCATCATCCTTCACCATAAGATTTTACAAACAAGCTTATTTTCTAACCAAATTTGCTCTTGGCTACCAAATCTCTTGATTTGGCAAGTAAGTTAACCATTATCTGACTAAAGCCTTGTTCATTTCTAGCACACTCAAAAGCACCTGTCCAGTTTCTTTTCTTTTTTTTCAGGGCAATGAGGGTTAAGTGACTTGCCCAAGGTCACACAGCTAGTAAGTGTCAAGTGTCTGAGGTCAGATTTGAACTCAGGTCCCCCTGAATGCAGGGCCTGTGCTTTATCCACTGCACCACCAAGCTGCCCCTAAAGCCTTATTTTTTTGTTTTTTTGGGGTTTTTTTGCGGGGCAATTTGGGTTAAGTAACTTGCCCAGGGTCACACAGCTAGTAAGTGTTAAGTGTCTGAGGCCGGATTTGAACTCAGGTACTCCTGAATCCAGGGCCGGTGCTCTATCCACTGTGCCATCTAGCTGCCCCCTAAAGCCTTATTAATGGCAAGTGATTGACTGAATAAATTACAATATGAAATTATTGTAGTACACTGTAAGTATTGTAGTACATTTTAAGTATGTCTATACTTAAACAATTTAAATGGCCTTTTGTTGGCACATTCTAAATAGCTATTGAATTGAATTAAATTGAATTGAGTTTTAGCCTTGAAGCATCGAGGAGGAAAAAGGGACAATCCTATTTCTTCTGGCCAAAAAGAGTGGTCTAGTTTTCTGGGATTGAGACCACTTCTAGATAGGATGAGGATTATTATTGGCCAGTAAACTATTGAACAGAGGACCGAATTTTTATACCCTTTGTACTCTTCCCTTGTTAACCTTCTACAGCTTTGTCTGTTGCTTTTCCTACATACACTTATCTTCTGATCTCTCATCCCTTTGTCTTAACTGAAATTACTGATTTTCCCCCTGACCTAACCTTCCTGTTTAACTCAGAAATTATATTATTTATAGAAAGCCCACTTGGCTTTTCTGACTAAAATTTGTGAGTAAGTTGTTGTATCAAACCAAATTGTAGGGTCGAACTCCAAACCTCTTAGAATTTACATATAAAATGTCATCAGCTGTGTTTGGCTGTATTTTCTCCTGGCTAGAGCAGTGAAAACAGAAAGAATGCAATAAATGTGAGTTGTATTGTGTGGCTTGAATTATAGGGAAGAACCAACAGTCAAGTGCTGCAAGACGATCCTACTGATTAGCCCATGATTGGTGTCCTTTTTTCTAAAGGATGAAACCACTGAAAGAATTACCATCTGTGGAAAAATTCTGAAAGAGGGCCCTCATGGGAACCCATTGGCTCTCTTCCACTATTTCTTTTCTAGACAAAATAATCCTTTTATCTTTCATAATAATGGAGATCCTATTTTGGAGGGTGGGGGTGAGAGAGTCAATGGGCCATAATGCTTACAGTATTGGTTTTAGAGACAGAAGACTTGGGTTTGAGTTGAGCTCCGATGCTAGTTGTATGACTATACAAATCACTTTGATCCTCCCTAAGCCTCAGATTCTTCACCTGTAAAATGGGGAGGGGGAGTAAAAATACTTGTCCTACCTACCTCACAGGGTCATTTTGAGGGAAACAATTTGTAAACCTAAAGAGCTGTATTGTCTTGAATGAGATAATTAACTTTGAACCATCTGATGGTGATGGATTAGACCCCTAACTCTGGCCTCTCACAAGTGTTACTGTTTCTAAGTGGAAGGATCATAGTAACATTATCCTCACTCTTGGGTAAAAAAAATTAAAATATGTCCAACTGAGGATGAGTTAAAATGATCATATTGGAATATCAAGACAAAAATTTATTTTAAAAATTAATTTTTTTTCAATTAACAAAAATCTATTTTCCTTTCTTCTTAGCTACCACTTCTATTGAAAAAAAAAGAAAATTAAAACCCATGTAACACAAATTCTCACATTGGTCAAGTCTAAAAATTATAGCTCTAATTCTGTAACCTGAGTCCATCACCTTTCATTATTGGTTTTCTAGAATCATATTTGGCCATTGTGTGGATCAGAGTTCTTATATCATTCAGAGTTGTTTGTCTTGACATTGTTATTATTGTATAAATTGTTCCCCTGGTTCTGTTAACTTCATTCTGTATCAGTTCATATAAGCAAATCTTTCTAGGTTTCTTTGAAACTATCCCTTTCATCTTTTCTTATAACACAGTAGTATTCCATTACATTTCTCTAACTCAATTTGTTCACCTATTCCACAATATGTGGGCACCTCTTTACTTTCCAATTCTTTGCCACTACAAAACTACTATCATCCATCCATCTATCTATCTATCTATCTATCTATCTATCTATCTATCTATCTATCTATCTATCTATCTATCTATCTATCTATCTATCTATCTATCTATCTATTTATCCCTAGCTGTCTATTTACACACACACACACAAACGCACACATATATATGTATACAGTATTTTTGTACATATAGATTCTTTTCTTCTTTTATCTCAGGAGTAGACCTAGTAGGAGCATCACTGGGTCAAAGAATAAGCATACTTGAATGAGCATAGTTCCAAATTGCTTTCCAGAAGGACAGAACTCCATTATTAAGTGTGTTAGTGGCTGGGACTACTCTAGAGGGAATAGGATTCAAATAAGCATGGGAAAGCTTACAAGCTATTAAATGACCCTTGAGCAAAAGCAAAATCAGAAACTTAACTAAAATAATTGGAACAGAGATGAACAGAGTGGGTGACCTTCCCATCTAGAGAATCTGGTCTGGAATAGGGAATAGCATGAGAAGCCCTGAGAACAAGGTACCATGAATGGGGTTTTCCATAGTAAATTGCTCTTGCTTAAAGAGTTAGGAAAAACTGGGTTAAACTTGTCTCCCATAGTTACTAGCTGTGTGACCTAGGGCATCCTTTCTGCATCAGAGGTTTCTTCCTCAGATTTATGTATTAAACTAGACCATCTTTTGCCTCAATTCTTACCTAGCCTTTACTGAATGAACATTGCCTTGGATGAATTGAGACCTGGGTAATCCCTTAGCTTAAAAATGCCAGGGTATCCCACTACATTTGGGGCCATCTCCAGTAATGCTCACCTATGTCTTGACCTGGACTCTGATGACTTTGGAGGAGAAAGTGAGATTGATGACTTTGCATGGCTCTTCATCACTTAAATCCAATTTACTTGCAAATCAAGCAAGATATTGTCCTTCTGATGGCATTGGTCCTCTTCAAGAATGAAGGACCACCACCACCACCACGACCACCAACTACAACCATGAGTCATAAAGAAGATGTAGTTCTCCAATGGGGGAAGGAATTCCTGGTATGTGTGAGTTTTTAAAAACTGTGTTCCAATATAATTTTTTCTTTTTCTTTTTTAAATATAATTTTTGGTAATTATATGTATTCTATTTTATGCATTTTAAAAACATTATTATGAAAAAGTGATCCATAGCCTTAGGAAGGATCCATAGGAACAGAAGGTGCTATCTCACAAATATTTCTTAGACATCCTTGAGAATATTCCCATATATACATTGATGAGCATAAGAGGTAACAAAAGCAGAATAGGCAGGCAAATTGAGTTTTTTCTCAGGTGTCTTTCCTTAGCTTCTGTTCTATAGTTCTTTCTCTAACTCTTTTTTGGTATTTTATCTTAAGAGCCAATGGCAGTTGAGCAAGTTGGACCCGTAAAGAATCCAACTGCCTATAAATCCACAAATCATATGCACTGCTCACTGAAGGATGCTGATTAGACAAGTATCTGAAAAGAGAAAGGAAAACTGGATTTCTTCCAAATAGCCTTTGTCTTCTCCTTTAGTCCTCTACTATAGTTCAACTAATCTCATACATTATGGAGGTCATACCTAAACCTAGACAGTATTATACCTATAAACATAGGACCATAGAGCTGAGAAGGTAGTTTATTGAAAGGCACCTTAGAGTTCATCTAGTGCAACCCTGTCATTTACAGATAAGGAGACTGTACCCCAAAGAGGTAAAGGGACCTAAGGTCTCATGGGTTGTAAATGTCAGAGGCAATGATTAAGGCTCAGTACAATGGGTGCCAAGACAAGGATATTTTATTCTGGCTCTCACTATGCATGAACCTATATAGAGAGTGTGACGGGTAAAACTAAATGTGTGTGGTCACCTTACCTGTCCCCAGTGCGAGGAAAGCTAGCTAGGATTTACATAAAGAGGAAGACACTTCTACCACATTCCTTAACCTCCTCCCACCTAATACTGTTCAATCTAAAGTAAAGTAGGGATGAGACTGGAGAAGTGGAGGCTGTTACCATCATCATCTCATCTCTCCCCTCTTGCCATTGCTATTCATGTGGCAAATGTGGTGCAGAAGATGTGGCAGGAGCACAATTGGGGTGTGTTGGGGAGAATGATGAGTGCTAGAATGGGGAGCTACAAATAGAATTTTATCAGCCAGTTTAGAACAATTTTGGTTTTTTAAAAATCTTTTGCATGTCATGGACCACTTGGAAAGCTAGGGAAGCCTGTGAATCACCTTTTCAGAATAGTGTTCTAAGATGCATAAAATAAAGTGCATAGAATTTTTAAAATCTTATATTGAAATATTTTTTAAAAGTTCACACATTTCAAGTAAAGAACCCCAGGAAGTAGAACCCTTCCCTAAGGCAAGACCTGCTTAGCTTTCAAGTCCTAATCTTCCACAGGGATCTTAAGTGTTTCCAATAGTAGGCATAAATCTGTCAAAATGAAAAACTTAACACTGGCAAATGTCCACAAGAGAGAAAGGGTGATCAGACATCAGCAGGAAAGCAGAATAAAGCAAGAATCCTTTAATTCACTGGGATTCTGGTTGTATTTTAAAAGTTGTAATTTGTTTGAAGTAAGATGTTCTGTCTTATACTGAAGAAATCAAGGGTTACTGCCAGCATATTGTATGACTTTTTTTAGTATACTTTATTACAGGACACTGTTCAGAGTTGAACAAGATGTACAGGATTGGATTTGGTTGGTCTGCATCTTCGAAGGGAACTTCCAGACTGGACGAAATCACCAATCCACTTGAGCTAAGATATCCTTTTTTTTTTTTTTTAAAGTGAGGCAATTGGGGTTAAGTGACTTGCCCAGGGTCACACAGCTAGTAAGTGTTATGTGTCTGAGGCCGGATTTGAACTCAGGTACTTCTGACTCCAGGGCCGGTGCTCTATCCACTGCGCCACCTAGCTGCCCCTTAAGATATCCTTTATTAATTAAACCATTTCCTATAGTTAAGCAAAGATGTTGGTTACTTTTGGATAGGATGAAAAGATATTAATTCCCATATGAGACAGCTAGGTGGTGTAATGAATAGTACACTAGGTCTGAAGTCAGGAAGACCTGAGTTCAAAACCAGCCTAAGAAACTTACTAGCTGTGTGACCCTGGGCAAGTCATATAACCTCTGCTTCCCTCAATTTCCTTAACTGTAAAATGGGGATAATAGTACCTGCCTCTTAGAGTTGTTGTGAGGATCAAATGAGATCATATTTTTAAAGAACTTATAGCACTGCCTGGCACATAGTAGGTATTTAATAACTGGTTGTCTCATTAACCCCCATGTCTCCTAATTTTTTCATACCAAAGACTAAGGCTCAGCCAACACTTCTGTGTACTGATAATTCAAGACAAAAAAATGTTTTATTGAGTGTTTACTATATGCAAAGCACCAGAGAGTCTTATGTTACAAACCTTAATGTAACAAATACTTATCTATCTTTAAGGGAAACAGTATAACTCAAACTTTGATTCATGAATTTCTTAACTTTTCTTCATCTGATGTGGTTATAAAATATATCTTTGTGATCGTTGTGCTATGAGCTGCTGAAAAACAACACCAAAGGGGGACATATCACAAAGAAAACCAAGATAAATATCTAAAAACTCAATCAAAAGAGGATGAGAATGTTGTTCATGATCAAAATGAAGAGACACTAACTCTCTGAAGCAATGTGAACGTTGGGACTGGAGGATAATTAGGAAGGGAGGGGGAAGGAGGAGGATCATAGATCTAAAACTGGAAAAAACTTTACAGTTTGCCATTCAGTCAACAAGCATTTATTAAGTGCACTGGGGATACAAAGAAATGCAAAAACATGATCGTTGCCCTCAAGGAGTTCACATTATAATGGGGAGGGATCATCTAATCTAACCCCTTTATATAGATAAGGCAACTGAGGTTCAAACAAATCAAGTGATTTGCCCAAGATCACAACAGTATGAAGTGTCAGAGGCAGGATTTGAACTCAGGTTTGGTGACATCAAGTGTACTGCTCTTTTCACTTGACCATGAAGTGTCACAAGGCAGAGGAGAAATTCAATTAACATGTATTAAGTACCTAATATATTCAAGGCACCGTGTTGGGCTCTGGAAAGATGATAAAACAAAAAAACCCCACCCTCAGAGAGCTTACATGCTATGTGGGGCCAGAGGTGGGACAGGATACAACACACACAGACACAAGTAATCACAAGATATGTACAAAGTAAATACAAAGGAAGAATAAAATACTGCATCAGAGGAGAATATAATGTCCTGCAGAGGTGATGGATGTGGTGCCATTGTTCCTTTCTGGTGCCCTGGTAGTGCTCTCCCAACATCACTGCCAATGCCTAGCTGGCAGGGCTGAAACAGGAGAAGGGAGAATCAGACTCCTGCCCTTCTGTCAGAGCCAGAAAACTGTTCTAAGTGCTTTCAATAACCGCTGTCATTTGTTTTCCTCCTAGTAGAAGTATTAATGACAGTGTGAGTTGTGCTCCAGCTGAAGAGAGTCTACAAGCATTGATTATTTGTTTACTACGTGCCAGCTGCTGTGCTAAGCTGGTGTGAGTCCATCCAAATGGTTTGGACGAATAAGTGACTTCGGCCAGGATGCATGGTGCTGAAGAGCGGTGCCAACGTGCATGGAAGGTACTGCTGTGGATATCCACCATTTGGCCTCGCCAAGGTATATCTGCCATTGAGGTGAAGAAATGTCCTTGGCCTGGAGAAAAGATGGGCAAAATGACAGGATCCAAGAACAGGGGTTCCTCGTCAGTGGCCATGAAGCCGTGTTTGAGGATAAGAGCTTCAATGTTGCTAGCCTAGGGTTAGGGCAGGCTCCCGGCCCCAAGGGGTTGGCTAGAAGACTTCTGAGGTCCTTTCCAGTTCGAAATCTAGGATTCTAGGATGCTATTTCAGTCTGCTCACTGTCCTTGAAACAAAATGCTCAGATCCACCAGGAATCCTTTGCCCATCCTATTCCTCCCTGTCATCTTCCTACCCCCATCATCCACCTTCTTCCTTCTATACATGTGTATCCAAACCCAAGCACCTTCTCCAGGAAAATCCCTCACCATTTCCTCCCACGTGACTGATTCCTTACATGCTACTTGTTTTGGCATGTAGTCATATACTCATCCAACAAACAGGGATCAAATGCCTACTATGTGCATGCCATCTTATACTGTTCTCTGATGGAGGCTGCATTGTTTCCCTAGTTATGACTATAAGTGACTTGAATTGAGAACATGGTTTACTCATAAGAGGAACTCAGCCTGGAGAAAGGCAGGAATCCACCCACAGCTATTAAGAGAATAAAGGCAAGGCGGGGAGAGGACACTGTTATTCCAGTAGAAAGGATATAAAGGAAGTCTCTTGTAAGGCAGCAAGGTGGTGCTGAACTGAGGGAAGATGGAAATTAGAATCCTGTCTCTGACACTTAACTAGCCGTGTGATCCTGGGTAAGTCAACTAATGTCTCTGGGCATGAGTTTCCTCATCTGTAAAATAAAGACTCTGGGTGACCTCTATGATGATCCTTTGCAGCATTAAAACTATGATCCTAAGTTTTTCATGCTAGGGCAGTAGGGATTTGTCTAAGTCTGGCACGAAGTAAGTACTTAACAAATGCTTTTTTTCTTTCCTTCTTTCTTCTTTCTTTTCTCCTCTCTCTTCAGGGGCAGCTGGTGGTGCAATGGATACAGCGCTGGGCCTTGGAGTCTGTGAGACTTGAGTTCAAAGCTGGCCTCACATCCTTATTAGCTGTGGGATCCTAGACAAGTCACAACATTTGTTTGCCTCACTTTCCTCAATTGCAAAATAGGGATGTTAGCACTTACCTCCCAGTGTTGTTGTAAAGATCAAATGAGATATTTGTAAAGTGCACAGTACCTGGCACATAGTAGGTGCTTAATAAATGTTTCCTTCCTTCCTATCTACCTACCTACTAATCCCAACATATAGACCCCAATGGAACCTGAGTAAGACTTTTTGTGATGGTAATCTGATGCTCCAGCAGATCAAAGGTAACACAGAAGGCACAAACACCCCATCGAGATGCTACAAACATGCTTGCACTCATATGTACTTAGTATAAGATTCTCCATTGAGAATACTTAATAAATGCTGTTAACTTTGTATACAACTGCGATGAACTGGACCACAGGATAAAGCCTACTCTGCATATCAGACATCTATAGGGAAAGATATGTGGAGTCTGAGGAGAGTTATGTGAAGCCAATGCATTTCTCACTCCCCGGCCATGCTACAACAGAGGCAGAGATTCCATCTAGCCAAGCCCTAAACAGAAGCCTTTCTGTTCCACATTGTCCATCACTAGCAACAACCACATCACACAAATGAATTAATTCAGAGTTCTCTTTCTCCTTTCCAACCTACAGTCCAGGGTCTGTACTACTAGTTTTGTGACCCTCGGGCAGTCACTTTTCTTCTTGGTGCTCTAATATGCATCTTGGAAGTGTTGTGGACCTTATCAATAAGACATTTAATCATGTACCTGATAGGTAGGAGGAAATGTTTAGTGGAAAGGGCATTGAAATCAGGAATGGGTTCAGATCCCACTTCTGACCCTTACTATCTTGGACAAATCAATTCCATTCTCTGAGCCTCAGTTTCCTCATCTGTAAAATAAGTGACAATATTATTGTTTCTACTATGCCAAAGCCCAGCTGTGACAACAGAATCTAGAAGGTCTTTCTGTGTTCGATGATAACCTTCCTTCCTGCGGATCAGAATAAATAAATCCAAGGCGTTTACTGGAGACTAGACTGGCATCTTCTGAAAGCCTTCTTACCCCTAGAGCAGGACCTTCCCTGACCAACTTGTCCTTGGTGGCTCCAGTGGATGGAGATATATAGTCTTCTTTAACTATCGCCTTATTCTGACATCAATTCTGTTCTCTCTCCTTCCCCTTTCTCTTGCTTGCTCCCTTCATTTGCCCTTCTTATCCAGCATAACATAATGGTTATAGACTTGTGGGCAAGAAGACCTGGGTTCAAAACCTAATTTAGACAATTACTACCTGTGTAATCTAGGGCAAGACACTTGACCTTTCTTCTTCATCTGTAAAAGGAAGGGGCTGGACTTGATGGCCTCTCAGGTCCATTTCTCAGCTCAAAGTCTAGGACTTATCTTTTCTTATGTCTTCTACCCTTCACAGTGCCACATTTCTATCCGCCCCCCCCTCATTTTTCCTAGTCTTCCCTCTCTCCCTCCCTCCCTGTCTCTCAGCTTCCCCCCCACCCCTTCCTTGATCTTCTTACCCCATCAGTCCTTATTAACTTCCTTCATCTCCTCTCCTATTCACCCTCATTCATACCTTTCTCTATCTCATCCTCTCTCACTCGCCTTGCCCAGCCACATCTGCACCCTTCCCCTTATTCTTTCCTCTAATTCCCTGCCCCCCCCCTCCCTTGGGTCTTTCTTCCTCTTTCCGCATGCTTCTCCAGAGAATGCCACCCATGGGCATGATTCATAATACAACAATAGGCTGTCAAACTATAAAGCCTTAGCTGGTGAACATCTAGTCCAACCCCCTCAATTTAGAGTTGGGAAAGCTGAGGCCCAGAGAGGGAGAGACCTGCCTAAGGTTACACAAGGAGCTGGTGGCTAAGCTAGACCCTAAGCCCAGATCCCCGGTCTCTTAAGTTTAGAGCCCTTTCCCCCTTGCACCAAGTTGCCTCTCTGAGTGTGACCATTGGGCAGGTCTGGCTCCCAGAGTACCAGAGTATCCTTTCCCTTTGAACTCAGGTACTCCTGACTCCAGGGCTGGCGCTCTATCCACTGTGCCACCTAGCTGCCCCTAAGGTAGATTCCTGTAAAAAGCTTTCTTCACTCCCCAACAGCTGACCAGCACTGCCCAGCCTTAGAATCTGTGCTGCCCTTCATGCTTCCCCCACCCAGGCCCTACCTGTCCTTTGAACCCAAGACCAGAAAGACTAGACCCGGAGTCAGACCTTGTTAGATTCCAGTTTCTAACAGTAACAATCTGTGTAACCTCAGGCAAGTCAGTCTGTCTCTAAACATAGAAGCTGGTACATAGAAGACACTTAATAAAGGCCTTTTAATTCATTCTGAGCCTGAGACTTGCAGCACATATCTCCTAAGTGTGACGTAAAGGCTAAATTGTGATATGGTTATGAGTTCAGACCCCTTTGCCTGATATTTGAGCTCCTTTACAGTCTGGCCGGGGCGTATCCCTCTCTGCTTTTGGTCCCCAGGGTGCAGAGCTCAGGATACCTCTTTCTGGATACCAGTGGGGAGAGTGGCCTTGGGCCCTGGATGAGCCAGTCTGGGCACACCATGAACTCTGTTTGGAGTATAAAACCTTGGCCCTAGGTTAAATTTTATCCTGGCAGCCTAGTGTCCTGGAAGCCCAAACTGAGGCCACCATCTCCCTTTCACTAAGCCATTGAAGGTTTTAAGCAAAACCAATGATTTGCTGGGAAGAGAAAATGCCAGCCATGTTTGTGAGAGATAGCTGAAAAAAAGCTAACATCTTCTTAACAGGCAAAAGGCCAAAGCAAGGGAGACTACAGTCCCCCTGCTGGACTCTGCCTCTCTCAGACCACATCTGGGGTACTATGCTGAGTTCTAGGCACACGATTTTTAAGGGCACTGGCAAACTGGATAATATCCAGAAGAGGCCAATGAGGGTGATGAGAGGAGTAGAGACCATCCCATTCAAGGCCTACATGAAGGAACAAATAAAGGCAACAGATGCACTTTGCCAACCTTAAAGTGCCACACAAATGACTGCTCATTATTAGTATCAAAGGACTGGGGTTGTTTACCCTGAAAGGGGCTTGGGGGAAAGTTGGGCACAGGCTCACTCTATTCAAGTGCTTGAAGGGCTGTCATGTGGGTAAGAGATACAGGTGGTGGCCGGGGTGTCTAGAGGAAGAGGTATCAGATGTGCACTGTGGGAAGTGGTGAAGAGAAGAAAGTGTTTGGTATTATAGAGATAGGGGGTGGGAGGGGAGACTGGGGGAGATCCCTGCCCTCCCTCCTGAGCCCCTTTCCACCAAGGGCCTGCTTTGGGGCTGACTTCTCCCCACACTCTAGGCATGAGCCTTTGTAGCTTCTGACCCTATAAGGAAAACTAGTGTCAGGAGCAGAGGCAATTTTTATCCCTACAGCTTCCCTGACATCCATGTGTCTTTTGTGTGTCTTCTTGGGCTCTGCAGTAAATGTCATCTGGGTGTTAGTGACTTGTGGCCTAATAGATATAGGGCCTAAATTCAGGACCAAGATGCTCAGTGCAGACTGGGAGCACAGCCCCAGGGTGGGTGCTGGGTCTGCCCTGTGCACCCAGGGTCAGTGTGACTGTGAGCTTCAGTGCAGGGGCAGGTGGGGTTTACTTCTCTGTCCAGAGGAGTTTCCAGTAGGTCACCTCCCCAGGTAGAATTATGTCATGGTAGGTATGGCTACTCCTTGTCCAGGGAGGTCTTTCTTGTCTTGGGGTACATGATTTCTAGGAGTATATCCATGATAAGACTGTTTAGTGCAGTGTGCCTTGTGGCTGTTTACAGTTTGGGGTCAGTGTCAGATTAGGACTTCCTATAGTCCCATGCCATCCTGGGGCAGGAGTGGAGAGGGAATCAGGCTTCCTATGGTAGGATATCCATTTTCCTCAAAACAGATGGGATCCTTGTTCCCCAAGGCAGGAGGGGCAGTGTTTCTCTGGGTTGGTTCCATGTCTTCCTAAACAAGACATGGACTGCATGTCTTAGGATGCCCTCAGCCAGGACCCAGTGTGCTGATAGTTGTATAGCTGAGACGAGACAGAGAGGTGGTTGGATGGTCAAGTTCATGGTCATCGCCCAGTCGGGGCCCAGCTCGAGCAACTCGGGCACGGGGTGGGTGGGGTCGACATCTAGCACAAGTGGCCATGCAGGCCTGCCGGAAACGCCGATGCATGAAGCAGTAGACAAGTGGATTGACACAGGCAGAGGCATAGCTGAGCAAGTGGATGAAAGAGATAGGGGCCCCTGAGAGGGCACGATGGGCACCTTCCCTGTCAAAGGCACGCCACGTGTTGGCACTGTACAAGGGCAGCCAGCACAGGAAAAACAGCCCCACAATGACCAACAGCATTCGTACCACCCGCTTCTTGGCTTGCAGCTGAGCCTGAGCTTGGGCCGGCCGTGAGCTCACTCCAGGTCCAGGGCCTCGGGTGTCCCTTCTAGAGGCAGTGGGTGTCAATGCTGAGAGTTCCATTCCAGATTGTTCTGAGAGTAGATTCACATAGCAGCCATCACCCTCATGGCCTGCAGATGCCCGGGCACTTGGCCCATTGGAAAGTGCTAAGCAGGGGAGGAAGGAATGAAATTAGGATTGATATATGGATCCAAAACCCCAGCTAGCCACCTGGTCTGCAGCTCCAAGAATCTTGGAGTTCCTGACATTTTAACTGCTCTCTGACTCTGTTCTTTCTGCGACCCCTAACCTAACCATGACCTTTGAGTCAATCTGTGCTGTATTGGAAGTCAGAGGACCTGAGTTCTGGGGTGAAAATGGTTCTGAAACTTACTCCGTGTGTGACCTTGGGCAAGTCACTTAGCCTCAGTTTCTTCATTTGTGAATGAGATGATTTCTAAGGACCTGGAGTTGTGAGTGGAAAGAGCTCTGGGTCTGGGGCCAGAGAACCCAGGCTCATGTCTCAGTTTTGTCGATAAGTGACCTGGGTACTTGCCTCTCTGAGATCTCCTCTGTAAAATGTCATTGGATGACCTCTAAAGTCCTTTCCCCTCCTAAATCT
Organism: Dromiciops gliroides; assembly: GCF_019393635.1. Classification (NCBI taxonomy): domain Eukaryota; kingdom Metazoa; phylum Chordata; class Mammalia; order Microbiotheria; family Microbiotheriidae; genus Dromiciops; species Dromiciops gliroides. The sequence continues at coordinate 585,471,518 of NC_057863.1, read as the reverse complement.
GTGATCTAGCCATTCCTCTTGGGCCCTAGCCCTGACCCGGGTCTCCACATTGCCTCAAAGCTACCTTTGTTTTTCCAACCCCGTTCCTCTTCTCCCCCTCCCCAGCAGCACCCTCCCACTGACCTGGGCTTGGCCCACCAGGTAATCCGCTGTGTCTGTGGTTGCCGTTGTGGCCCTGCTGCTGCCCGTGCCCGTGCCCATGGCTCTGGCTCTGGCTCTCGAAGCGGATCCCCAGGTAGAGCTCTCGGGAGATGAGACCATAAGCCACGGCCATGACTACACCAGGCACAAAGAACAGGAACAGCAGGAGCAACACAGACCTGTGGAGTGGGGAGGGGCCAGGTCATCCAGATAATCCTATCAAAGATCAGTTTACTGAGCCCCAAGACCCTCCCATTCCCCTACCCCCCCAATCAAAGCATGCAGGCACACCTGCCTCCTGCAGCATCCTCCAAGTGCTCTCCCCCAACCCTAACCAATCCCGTAACAGCTCAGGCACACCTGCCTCCTGCACCTGGGAACCACACATAGGGAATCACTGACGATTTAGGAAACGGCCTGGGGACTGGAACTTGGGGAGCTGAGCATCCCTGGCCACACCTTCAACGAGGCCCGCCCTCCGAGGTCTGAAATTTGCAATTTATTTACCTACAGTGATCCCAACTCAGTTGGGGAGGAGGAGGGAGATACAGAATCTGGGAGGGCATCAAAAGTTGCTTCTGTGGTAGGGGCTCAGTTCTCTGGGGCAGGTAATGAGGTGGCCTCAAGGCCGACACGGGGCGGGGGGGGGGCTCTGTAAACTAGAGGACTAGGGATAAGGGGTCTGACAGGATATGTTTCAGGGACCAGGGTCAGGGCATTTCTCTAGGCCAGTGGGGCACACTCGGAAGGGCACGGTGAACTGATAGAAGGGTGTCTGTCTCTAAGGAGGAGAGCTATTCCCAGAGGTTTGAGGCTTACCATGCCTGGCGCGCTCGATTGCTGGGCCAGCTGTGTGTGCACTGCAGCGCACGGGGGCTCACCGGCCTTACAACGGAGTACACAGGATAGGGTAGCATGAGCAGCCCAGACAGCAGCCAAGTGGCCACGATGACACGCACAGCATGGGAGCGCGTCTGCCATACTCGGGCCTGCAAAGGCCGGCAGATGGCGCTGTAGCGCTCCAAGGCAATGGCCACCAGGCTTAGGGTAGACACACTCACAGACACTCCTGGGGGAAAGAAGTGGGCAGAAGACATGATCACCATGACGACGGATGCCAAGGATAACTTCATATGACACTGAACACTTCCTGCACCCCCAACCCTAGATCCTAGGTAGGATCCTAAAGTTTACCCAACCCTGGGTACCCCAAGTTCCTACATACCCCTCTCCATCACCTCCTACACACCCCTCTCCTCTCCCTAGGACAGGTGATGGGAGCTCACCCATTAGGTAGGCGACAGCTTTGCAGACTACGGTGCCAAAGATGAAGGTGCCCATGAGGTTGGGCAGGAGGGTGAAGGGCATACACGCCACAGCCAGGAGTAGGTCGCTGACAGCCAGTGAAAGCAGGAAGGCATTGGTGACTGTGCGCAGGCGACGGCTCAGTCCCAGCACTGTGATTATCAGCATGTTTCCTCCCACGCTCAGCAGGAAAATCACGACATACAGGGTCACCCTCACTGCTAACTCCAGCTCTGGGACCCAGGAAAGATGGCAACAGAGGATGGTCAGGACTTGCTGGACTTGAGGTGCCTCCATCAAATATCCCCAGCCCAGGAGCCTTTCCTTCCAGCTCTAGGGCCCCACTCTGACCCTCGTCATTTTGAGGAAATCCCCATGTACCTCCAATGAAGTCTAGTTCTATTCAACTGAGAATTAAAACATCCTGAAAAAAAAAATGTGAGGCGTAGGAGGGTGGCATGTTAAGAAGCACTTCTGGCTATAGATAAAACACAGCAAAGAGACATCCTTCTAGGGAAATTAGACAGTAATAATACCACTTATATAGAGCTTTAAAGTTTGTAAAGGACTTTACATAAATCATCTCATTTGATTATTATAATCTCTCTAAGGGGTAGATGCTATAATTATTCCCATTTTACAGTTGAGGAAAAAAGTTAAATGAATTGCCCAGGGTCACATAGCTAGTTAGCTGAGGCAGGATTTGAACCCAGGTTACCAGCACTCTCTCCGGTGTACTACCTCACTGCTTTTTGGGGTAAGGTCTTATTTGAGAGAATCAAAAGCCTAACCATGAAAGAACCTTTTATGACTAGCAGGGACTAGTGTTCCTGCAGCTTTTTCCCTCTTAAATTTGCCATCTGTAGAACCCCAAGCTAGAAAGGAATATTCTGAAATCATGTCCTCCAGGAGAGGGAGATAGAGAGAAAAAAATCCTTCTCCCCTTGGGAAGAAATGTGCTGGGAGGCACAACCTTCCCTTCCAGAGTTAAAGAGCAGAGGTGAGAAGGCAAATTATCACCCTTGTGAGTTGCAAACAGGTAGTTAGTTAATGGCTGGGGGAAAGCCTGTTGGGTGTGAAGAACTAACTAGAACTAGGAATATGGCTTTTTCTCCACCAGAGGTACTAAAGATGACATGTAAACTGTCACCTTGCCTCACAGTACTTCATATTCTCTTATTTTCCTTTTTTTTTCTTTTTTAATGTTTTCTTTTTGGTCTTTATTCACTTTTGCAACATGGACAATATGGAAATATGTTTTCCACGACTGCACAGATATAATCTATATCAATGTGCTCACCTTCTTGGGGAAGGGAGAGCAGAAGGAGAAGGGAGGGAATTTGGAACTCAAAAATGATGAAAAATGAATATTAAAATTTGCTTTTACATGTAATTGAGAAAAATAAAAAAACACTCTTTAAAATGTTTAAATTCTTTAAAATGCAGAGAAGAGAATAGAAAGAAAACAGAGACAAGCAGGATTTCTTTGAAAGCTACAGGTTAAACTAATTATATACAGTACTTTAAAAGAAAGTTATAGGGGCAGCTAGGTAGCACAGTGGATAGAGCACAGGCCCTGGAGTCAGGAGGACCTGAGTTCAAATCTGGCCTCAGACACTTGACACTTACTAGCTGTGTGACCCTGGGCAAGTCACTTAACCCCAACTGCCTCACCAAAAAACCCCAAAGCAAAACAAAAAGCAAAACCCCAAAGAAATCTATACATGATAAAAAATCTATAGTTTCTACACATTCAAATCCTACACACAGAAGGGGCCTTTGAGATCACTTAGTTGAATTCCTAATTTTATAGTTGAAGAAAAGTAAAGCCCAGGTGTGTGAAATAACTTGGTCATGATCACAAAGGGAGAAAGTATCATAGAGAGGGATTCTCACCCAGGTCCTCTATCCAAAATCCATGCTCTTTCCATTCAATCACTTGTCTTCTAATTAGTAATTTTTGCTTTGTTTCCCCTATTAATGACTTCTGAGGGCAGTGACCACCTCTACTTGACCTTATTTCCTGCAGTATCTAGCAGATACCCCTGCACAAAAGCAGATACCTAGTTTAAAAAAAATGTTTTCTAAATGAAGGGAAGCCAATCATTTGTTTACACTTGAGCTTTGGAAAGAAAATGGTACTTAAAATTATAGCTATGACTTATATTTAGCCATTCAAGATTAGTAAATTATTTATCCTGTATGTTTGAGTAATTTTTGTTGTTGTTCAGTTGTGTTTGACTCTTTATGACTACATTTGGGGCTTTCTTGGCAAAGATACTGTAGTGCTTTGCCATTTCCTTCTCCAGGCCGTTTTACAAATGAGGAAACTGAGGCAAACCAGGTTAAGTGACTTGCTCAAGGTCATACAGCTATAAGTGTCTGAGGCTGGATTTTTTTTTTTTTTTTTTGCATGGCAATGAGGGTTAAGTGACTTCCCCAGGGTCAAGTGTCAAGTGTGAAAGATCGCATTTGAACTCAGGTCCTACTGAATCCAGGGCTGGTGCTTTATCCACTTCACCACCTAGCTGTCCCCTGGATTTTTTAACTCATGAAGATGAGTTTTCCTGATTCCAAGCCCAGTTCTCTACCCACTGTGCCACCCAGCTGTCCCCAAAGTTTAAATAAAGGATTTTTTTAAATAGAAAAAAATACAGAGTGTGCATTCTAGCCTTGCTCCCTTTCAGGTTATGTTTAACAGGGTATAGGGTAAGCCAAAATGATTGGCCTAATGCAAGGAAGCATAGGAAACCCACTTAAACTGGTAGCAGCTCCCTGGGTAGACTGCAGACATGAGCCCATTCCAAAGGAATGGCCATACAAATATTATACTTTCCTTGGAGCCCTTGCCTGGTTTCCCCTCCTCTACAATCCATAGATAAGAGTGTGGGCCTTGGATCTGCACACTTTGAAGTGCAAGCCTGGTCAATCTTTCTATCCATACACTTCTCTTAAGTCACATACAATCCCAGTCAAATAGTTTTAACTAAGTCTAGGTCTCTTTGGGGACTCTCTGTCCAAAGGTAAGCATCCAGAGAGTTAATGCTATTTGTGGAGGGCATTGTTGTGGGACTGAGTATGCATGCTGATGTTCATCCACATTGCTAGGATGAAGAGGTCAGCATACATGGAAGTAAATAAGGAAAGCTTACTGACTGAATGAAGGGATAAATAGATGAGTGGATAGATTTGTGGATGGGTCCATAGATGAATAAATGGATAGAGAGATGGATGGATGGATGGATGGATGGATGGATGGATGGATGGATGGATGGATGGATGGGTAGAAGGGAGCATAGTTGGAGGTCATCTGGGTCAACCCTTGGGAAAAGCAATGGGGATTTCCTTAGAAATGGGTGAAGAGGGGCAGCTAGGTGGCGCAGTGGATAGAGCACCAGCCCTGGATTCAGGAGGACCTGAGTTCAAATCCGGCCTTAGACACTTAACAATTACTAGCTGTGTGAACCTGGGCAAGTCACTTAACCCCAATTGCCTCACCAAAAAAAAAAAATGGGTGAAGGGATTGTAAAACTCAGTATAAATTATGATGTTAATCAGTAAGGATGTTTAGTTAGATTGGTTTGTGATGACTTTAAGGGAGCTAAGAATGCAGGTATTAGGTGATCCAGGGCGGGCATTCCACCATTACAAGAAAGATTCTTGGGCAATATCTACCTCTTATATCCTTTCTCCAATATATGTCAGCACCCTGCCCCTCCATTCAATCTGTCTGTGCTTTCCCATTCCTTCTTAGGATGGGAAAACCAATGCCCATTTAGGGAATCTTGGTTCTATGTAGCATTCTGCAGTGAGCCAGCTCTGCTCCAGCACTTAGCACAGTGCCTGGAACATAGTAGGTGTTTAATAACTGCTAGTTGACTGAGTCTCTCTACCCAAAGGTGGGGCATGGGAGAGAAGAAAGGCTGAGTAGTGAAGAAAGATCTGGAAAAAAGAGGGGAAATTGGTGTGAAGGTAGGAGGGACATGAAGAGTGAAGAGGGACACAAGGATGGGAGGAAAGTGAAAATGTGAGGGAAGAATAATATGAAGGTTCTGGGGTGGGGGTGAAGAATAAGGGGAATAGGAAGAGAAATAAAAGTATCAAAGAAGAAAAATGTGAAGGGAAGAGAACACCTAGTAAATGGTGATGAAAAGAGGGGGAAACTAAGAAGATATTGGAATCACCCACACATAGAAGATACTTGCATGGATGAGATCCTAGAGGATGGAAAGGAGAGGGCTGAATATAGAACCTTGTAAACCAATCGCATTTAATGGCAGGCAGAGGAAGCAGAACAAGGAGAGACAAAGGAAGAGTTTACTGAGGCAGGGGTCACCCAGGAAAGCCTGGAGTTAGGAAGCTACTGCATAAAATGATTCACAGTTAGAGAAGGTTTCCAGTGACATGCTGTAGAGAGGCTTAGAAAGACTAACAAGTCCAGACAATGAATCTGGATGCTGGAAGTAAGGTTTGGACAGGGACAAGATTCTTTCCCTCATTCCCAACCTCCCACAGTCAAACCAGTCATGTGTGGCGGATGCTCTGGAGACTGAGAAACTTGTGAGGATGAGAAAAGGAAGAAGAGGGAAGAGGTGCATTGATCTTCACCTGGACCAAGCCAAGAAGGAGCTCAAGAGAACAGATCAGCAAATTCTGAAGCAGCAGCCATATTCTGGGAATGGTGACAGACCACTTCATCTATCTATCTATCTATCTATCTATCTATCTATCTATCTATCTATCTATCTATCTATCTATCTATCTATCTATCTATCTATCTATCTATCTATCTATCTATTTATCCAAGCCAGAAAAGCTAAAGAGCAAACAGGGTAGTCAGATTGCCACTAAGGAGAGTGTAGGGCCTATGGAAAGGCCAGAGAGAGGGTGGATGGTGTGATGACAGGATTTTCTAGTCACTGATAGGGTGGGGATAGAATCACATCTGATTTTCAGTTCCTTGAGATTAGGGGCTATCTTGTTGCATGTATAGCAATGAACACATAATAAGTGCTTAATAAATGTTGAATTTGTTGAATTAAAATGTCAGACCAGGTGGGGCAGCTAGGTGGCGCAGTGGATAAAGCACCGGCCCTGGAGTCAGGAGGACCTGAGTTCAAATCCGATCTCAGACACTTAACACTTACTAGTTGTGTGACCCTGGGCAAGTCACTTAACCCCAATTGCCTCGCCAAAAAAAAAAAAAATGTCAGACCAGGAAGAAGCCTTGGAGGAGGAAGTTTTTTGTGTCACGGTCCCCTCTGCAAATGATGCTAGGGAATGAAGCTCATGGATCCTTTCTCAGAATAATGTTTTTAAGTGCACAAAATAAAATGGATATGATTTAAAAGGAAACCGATTATATCAATATACTAAAAAGTTACAAGTTCTCAGACCCCCTGAATCTATCCATGGATCGCTTGGATACCAGGTTAAGAACCCCTGCTTTGGAGAATGTCTCAACCAATATTTCCGAAATGGTTCCTCAGGACACCACTGGTTTCATGAAAAGTGAATGAGGTACTGTAAAAAATGTAAATGTCTGTGGCATTTTCCCCTCTATAATATGAATATGAACTAATGTGTCAAAATAATAATTGCTCGCATTTCTTTAGTACTTTGTAAAAAGGTTTATAAAGCATTTTCTTCACAACATCCCTGGCAAATTTGGATTTATGGACTACAGCTGAAAATATAGGAATAATAGGCTCTTGGCCAGGGATAAAGTACACCTAATGAGGACTGCTCAAAGTATATTTGCCTGGAGTCTTGTAAATCTAATCAAGATGGCTTTAAATTGAAAAAGGGAAGGGGAGGGAGAAAATTGCACATACACACACACACACACACACACACACACACACACAGAGTCCCTCCCAAATAGCACACCACAGAGAGTGGTATGTACAAAATAGGAAGAAGCATTTTAATATGGAGAGGATCAATAATTCACAGGAGACAATATTCAAGAAAAGGGTCAGCAACAAAACTTACAGTCTCAGATGTCTATACACAAATGCACAAAGCATGGGAAATGAACTGTGGGTGAATGAGAGCTTCTAATGCAAGGAGACAAATCTGACCTGATGGCTTTTCACTGAGAACTGATTAGGACGGGATTCTTGGCTGGACTATAGCTATGGCAAGGTATAAAACAAATAGAATTCATCAAAAAGGTGGTATAACAGGATTATATCTATATCTATATATCTATCTACATATAATTTGTTTGTTTGTTTTTTGGTGAGGCAATTGGGGTTAAGTGTCTTGCCCAGGGTGTCAAGTGTCTGAGGCCTGATTTGAATTCAGATCCTCCTGACTCCAGGACCGATGCTTTGTCCACTGCACCACCTAGCTGCCCCTGGAAGGATTACATATTAAAAAGATAAATTCAAGTGAAGAAATCCAAGACTTGGAAAGTACATGGAAAGGAGAATATTTGGGTGAGAATCAGTGAAAGGAAAGACAGAAGCCACATTGTTGTGAACATCCTCCAGACCACCTGGACAGAAGGAGGAAATAGAGAAAATGTTTAGAAAACAGGTCACAAACCTGGGATGGTGGCATATAGTGATAGGAAGACTTTAATTATTCTAACATTTATTTCTCTACCATGGCACAATGGTTGATAGAAGCAGCTGGGTAGCATAATAGATGGAGCACTTCCCTGAAGCTGGGAGGACCTGAGTTCAAATCTCACCTCAGACACTTACCAGCTATGTGACTCTGGGCATGTCACTTAACCCCAATTGCCTTAAAACATTCAAAGGCATCTCTAGTCATTTTGATATCCATCTTGCCACTGGAACCATATGGCTCTGGAGGAAAAAGTGAGGCTGGTGACTTTGCTCAACCATACTTCACTTAAATCCAATTCACTGCAAGTCATGATATCACCCAAATGTCATGGTCCTCTTTGAGAAGGAAGGACACACAAGAACAACAATGGCAGAATGGTTGATTTGCCTTAATGGGAAAAAATCATTCCACAACTGGTTGAAGAAGTGATGAGGGAAATAATGTTTTGTGTCTAATTCTGACCAACAAGGAGGAAGTAGTTGCTTGAAGTAGGAACGGCAGGATTCTTTAGAGCAAGTGGCCTATTGTCTGAGATACAGCTGAGACTACTGAAGAACAGATTTCAAAGCATTCAGAGAAAGAAGCAAAGTCTTTTGAAGAGCAAGAAATGCCACACTAAGACCATTTCTTTTTTTTTTTTTGACAGAGTTACTAGGAGATCAGAAGACTGTTGTAGGCCCAATATACCTAGATTTAAGCAAAACACTTGACAAAATTTCTTAAGTTACATTTCTGAACAAGATGGAGATGTGGGTTAGATGACAATATGGTTAGGTAGATTCAGAAATTTGTTAAACAATAAGACCAGAAAAGTAATTATTGATGGATTTATGTTAAGGTGGAGGGAAGTCATTAAAAAGCAAAATAAGTAGGGGGCAGCTAGGTGGCATAGTGGATAAAGCACTGGCCCTGGATTCAGGAGAACCTGAGTTCAAATCCGGCCTCAGACACTTGACACTTACTAGCTGTGTGACCCTGGGCAAGTCACTTGACCGTCATTGCCTTGCAAAAAAACCCAAAAAGCAAAATAAATATTTATTAAATGCCTACTATGTGCCAGGGAGGATACTAAGTACTTTATAAATATTATCTCATTTGATTCTCACAACAACAACTTTGGGAGTCAGGTACTATTATTATCATTCCCATTTTATAGTTGAGGAAACTGAGGCAAGGTTAAGTGACCTGCCCAGGGTCATACAACTAGTAAGTGTCTGAGGCTGGATTTAAACTCAGGTCTTTCTGGCTACACACCCAGAACTCTATTCATTGTGCTATCTATTATATTCTTGTCTCTGTGCTGTTCAACATTTTTATCAATAAAACATGGATGATGGGGTTAGAATGATTATTAGATTTACAAATGACATACATTTTTGGAGGAATAATCAACATATCAGATTACAGAATAAGGATCTAAAAATATTTCACTAGCTTATAACGATGAGCCAAATCTAACAAGAGGAAGTTGGATAAGCATAAATATAATGCCCTGTTCTTGGGTTCAAAAATCAACTTAATAAGTACAGGATTGGAAAAGGCATGGCTAGATATTGGTTTATCTGAAAGTGATCCTGGGGGTTTTAGTGGACTCCAAGATCAATATCAGTCAACAGAGGGACACAGCAGTCAATAAAAGTGAGCCGAGACTGGATTCAGAGAAGTATAATGCCCAGTACAAGGGAGGTAACACTTCTAGGGTATTGTACTCAGTTTTGTGTGTCACATTTTAGAAAGACTATCGATAAGTTAGAACAGAGTTGTCAAACATGCAGCCTGTAGGCCTACAGCACTTCTGAGTGTGGTCTGAATCAGATTAAAATGTACTTGAGAAATATTTAACTAAATACATAAAAATATAATAAAACATAGATAATGTTAATATGTGATTTTCTAAGTCAATATGTGCCCACAGGGGTCCCTATGTTTGGTTTAGTGGCCCTCATTTCTATTTGAGCTTGACACCACTGAGTCAGTGTCCTAATGAAGTTAACCAGAATGGTAGGGTGATGGAGACTATGCCATTAAACAACAGGTTGAAAGAAGTGGGGATGTTTAGCTCAGAGCAGAGACCGCTCAGGGGAGATGTGATAGATAGCTAAGTGCTTGAAGGGCTGTCACTTAGAAGAGGAATTAGACTCATTATGCTTAACTCCAGAGATTAGCATTATGATCAGTGGGTGGAAACTGCTGAGAAGCAAATTTCAATTTGATGTAAGGAGAAATTTTCTAACCATTAGAGCTTCTCAAAAGTAGAATGGGGGGGGGCAACTAGGTGGCGCAGTGGATAAAGCACTGGCCCTAGATTCAGGAGGACCTGAGTTCAAATCCGGCCTCAGACACTTGACACTTACTAGCTGTATGACCTGGGCAAGTCACTTAACCCCCATTGCCCTGAAAAAAAAAAAAAGTAGAATGGAATTCTTTGGGAGGTAATGAGTTCCCCATCACTGAAGGCCTTCAAGTGGAAAGGTTGGTTTTCTGCTTGTTAGGGATATCATAGAAGGATTTTCTGTTCATGTATTGGTCAGACCAGATGGCCTTGAAGATCCCTTCCAACTCTCAGATTCTGTGAGATTAGGAGGGCAAGTATTATTAGCCACATATGACAAATGAGGAAACTGAGGTTCACAGCAGGAAAGTGACTAGCCATAGTCACATGGCTAGCAAATATTAGGACCGAGAGCATTTATAAATCACAGATGAAGAACTGGAAAAGATATCAAAAGTCATCTAGTCCAACAGTCTCATTTCACAGAAAAGGAAACTGATTCCCAGCAAGGGCCTTGACTTACGGTCATATGGATACTAAACAGGATTTGAATCCAGGGCCTGGGATTCCACGGCCTTGGCTCTTTCTTGCTAAGCTGACCTCCCATGGACCCAGCCAGAATCTCAAGTCTAGAGCTCCTTCCATTACACTTTAGTGGCGCTACAAAAACACTTATTGTGTGAGCCATTTTTTCATGGTAAAAAGAAGTTTAATTCTCTATACTTTAATCTAAAATTTCTCCAGTCCCTTAGACAAGCATGCTTGGGCACCATTAATATGTTAACAGCCAGTGTGACATACAGGACAAACCACCTGACTTGGGGAAAAAGGACCTCGGTTTGAAGGTTTTCTCTGAATGTTCCTAGTCCTAGAATCCTTAACAAAATGCTTACTTTTTCTGAGCCTTAGCTTTCTCATCAATCAATCCATTCATGAGAATTTTTTAAGTGCTTACTAGAGGATAGGTACTGTACTAAGTGCTGGCAATACACATATGAAGTGAAACAATTCCTGCCTTCGAGGAGTTTATATTATACTGTCATCTCTCCTGCTCATTTTTAAAATAGTGGTAATCAAACCTGCCCTATTTACATACTTGTTAGGAGGAAAGTGTTTTGTAAATCTTAAAAACTATATAGATGTGATTCTAATTTTTGTAATGATATATTTCAAGCGCTGTGTCCAATTTGTTTCTTTCTTCCTTTCTTTCTCTCTTTTTCTTTTGGAAATTCTCACCTCTCTTTGGGACTCTCCTCATCATACAAATGAGAAAATGAAGGCCCAGAGGATACGGTGACTTGCCCAAGGTCACAGAGCAAGTTAAAGACAGTGCAGCTGTAAAGAGTTTTATATCCTTTCTTTAATGCTTACTTCCTGTGTGACCTTGAGCAAATCCTTCTCCCTTGCTAGACCTCAATTTCCCTATCCACAAAATGGGGCCTGGGGGTGGACTAGGTGGCCTCTGAGGTCCCTCCCAGATTTGGATCTGTGATGCTAAGATCTTTGCAGCAAAGGAAAGAGCTGCAACGTCAGTGCAGTTCTCTTCAGCAGCCAGACAGTCGAATATGGGCATCAAATTGGAAAGAACTTCCCTCTGGAGAGGAGAAGGGGATTAGGGAAAGTAGAATGGCAAAGGCCAGAGAGTAGAAGGAGGTGGACTGAGGGAAAGGAGCACAGGCTGATCAAAACGCCAGTTACAGTTGATGACCTTGGGGACACTGGGACAGGGCTCAGCTAGGGAAGAGAGAAGCTATGTCTCCTCTGTCCCTTCCCAGCCCCAACTTGCTTCATCAGGGATGGTGGCCAAGGCAAATTTAAATACCAGGTTAAACTGAGTATGAGAAAAGAGCAGGGAACATTGCCTTTTTTTCATTAGCTGAGTCCAGCTACTGGGCCTTATTTCTAAGTCTGCTTGTCTTCCGGTCATCCATCTCACTCCCTCACTCTCCTGCCCTAACCCCACTCCATCTCCCAGGCTTCCTCCACCCCACAACCTCACACAAATGCACACACTTTTCCATCACTTGGAACTGCCCCACCCTTTTCCTCTCATACACAAACACACACATTTCCCTAGCTTAGTCTTCTTTTCTTCTCTTTCTCACATACTCTTCCACCTCAGAAACCCTCCCATATATTCTCCTAGCTCAGTCCTCTCTCTCCCATTTCATTATACACACTTCTCAGTTTTCTTTATTTCTCTTTCTCTCTCTCTGTCTCAAACATATACATACACACACACACACACACACACACACACACACACAGCCTGTCTCTCACGAACAAGCACACTCCCGCCCCTTCACTCTCACTCTCTCTCACACACATTCCTATATCTTTCACATATATTCTTGTCTCTATATTATTTTATAGGTGGGCTTATCAATATGCTGGTCCCAAGAGGGAATTACTAATTTACTTCTGATATTGCATACAAATCAGACATGTTCTCATGAGGTCTTAAAAGCACTGCTTCTCTTCTCCAGGGGGTATTTTTGCTTTATAAATCTGAGGAATTCCTATATGTGGAAACTACCTGGTTTATAACTTAAAGTTGTAAGAAATGCCTAGGCTACTAAGAAGTCAAGTGACTTATTTGCCCTTGGTCACACGGCTAGTCTTTGTCAGGAGCAGGACTTTAAACGATGTTTTTCTGGAGCCCAGGCTGACCTTCCATCCATTAGTCCAGGCTAGTATTTATCACTGGAAGGGACTTTAAGGTTGGCAAACTGCTGTAATATACAAAGCCTCATTTTACCTGCATGACAATCCTGTGAGGTGGGCACTCCAGGTACTGTTTTCCCTATTTTAGGTTAGTCATTGATTTAAAGCTAGAAGGGACCTCTGAGGACATCTAGTTCAACTCCCTTTAATTATGCAGATGAAGAAACTGAGGGCTGAAGTGTCTAAATAACTTAGAGGGTGTCACAGGCAGGCTTTAAATCAGGGCTTCTCTAATTCCAAATCCACCATGTTATGCTTGTTGGGGATCTCTGGCCAAAATGGTTCTTGGACCAAAAAAGGATGGAAAGCTTTTAGTCTGCCTGTATCCATCTCAGTATCTCTCCTCTATCTTCATCTCTCTAATTAATTTCTTATTTTTATTCATATCACATGACATATATGGCACTTTATGATTTCCAAAGTTTTTAGCACTCATTCATTCATTCAAAAATCCATTCAGTGAGAGATATACTTGCCCTGAGAAAGTATACATTCCAGATAGAGAGATAAGAAAAACACAAAGCAAGTACAAAGTAATTGCTCAATTTCTATAAGCTCTGAAGGATTCCCAGATGAAGGGCAAGAGTGAAGTGGAGGCAAATTGGGAAGACTCCTTGGAAAAGGTGACTCAGGTCTTCCAGATAATGAAGGACAGTGATTGAAGTGAAAGGGAAGGGCACCTGGGGTAGCAAAGAGGCCAGGGGCCTGTGGAAGGTAGAAGGGGGTCCTAAGGTGATAGGGGCAGACATGCTAAAAGGAGGATCAGTTGGTGGCAGAAAGACCAGCATCCAGATGTGGATGAAGGGGTGTGGCAGGGATGTCACAGCGTTCTGTGGGGAGATGGCAAGGAAACCAGAGGAAAGGAGCAAGGGGGAAGAGATTTTGAATGAGGGATTTGAGGGAACTGAGCTCAGTAACGGGAGCATATGTGAGAGGAACCAGCAAGCCTAGAGTGGGGATGGGGTGGGCAATAGTGCTTTTGTGGAGATAAGACTGCTGGAGAGAGGGAGAAAAGAGGTCATGGGACAGGGAGTGGGGTCAGTTTAGGGAGACTCCAACAGGAAGAAAATCCGGGGGAGAAGGCTCCCAGTTCCCAGGGGGAGGGGGTCTGAAACATTTGGGGTTTAATGGACAGGGGTATTTAATCCTCTGGGCCTCCAGTGCCTCCACAGCTCTGACAGCTTCTTAGGCTCAATGCCAGATTTAATCTATGGTCCATTTGGGCCCTACACACAGAATGTTTCTAAGTCCTGCAGATCAAGAGTTTTCCTTATAGGGTTAGCGTCCTGATCACCAGAACAATCTCCCCCTCATGCTCACAAATAGTCCCCCCATGCTCTCTGCCAGTCCTGCCACCCTACCCCTGCTGCTCCCCTCACCCCACCCCCATGGTCTTGGGCTTGCCATTCTGGCGTTTGTGGTAAGGTCCCTGGGGCACCAGGGGTAATAAGGGACAGGCAGAGGAAGCTGGGGAAGGGCGAGGTTGGGGCCCAGAGGGACAGGGTCCTAGGTGGAAGAGGCACGGGAATGGGAGAGAGGTGGGGTAGGGGACATGGAACAAGGGGCATACTTACCTCGGGGCGCCCTGCTGGCTCCCGAGCCTCCTCGGGGAGATTCGCAGCTACTATTGGCACTGCTGTTAGCACTGCTGTTGGGGGACAGGGGACCCGGGCCGCACTGGGACTCTGGCTCCGGCGCGCTCCGATTCAGCCCTAGCAGCTCCATGGTCCTAGGGTAGAGGCGGGCCTGGGACAAGACCCCCCTGCTGGCCGGGAGCTCAGGGGGCCGCTTCCCACCGGTTCCACCTGGTCCCGCGTCTGCAGCTTCTGTGCCCCAGAACTGGCCCTTCTGGTGTGTGTCCGCTCCGCCCTCTGCCTCCGGCCGGCACCTTGCGCTCCCACGCGGATCTCTCCCCCTCCCTCCTTCCGTCCCTCCGTCCCTCCGTCCCTCCGTCCCTCCCTTTGCGCGTGCCTCTCCTCCCGTTTCTCTACCCCGGGGTCTCTCCTTGACTCCCCGCAAATCTTTTCCCTCGGATTTCTCTCCGTGTCCTCCTGTGCCCTGTGTCTTTCCGCCTCCGCTCCCCCAAGCCCCTAAAATCTCCCTCCCCCTTTTCAGGGGACTCCCAACCTCGTTCCCCGCGCGGCGGGATCTGCTGCTGCCGGGGCTGGGGTGGTCTGGCGAGCCCCGCCCCTCTTCTCCGGAGCCACCCGACCTGGGGTGCCGCCCCCCTCTCTGCAGCTCGGCCCACTCGGCCTGGGGGTGGGAGTAGGGGGATGCGGGGAGGGGGGGGGTGGTGCTCTTTACTGCTGCTCCAGCCCCAGGATCCCAAAGGAGTCAGACGGGGCTGCGGCTGCCGCTGCGGATGGGGGGCGGGGGGCGGGGGAGGCAACGAAGGAGTGGTAGGAGACAAGAGCCGACGTTTTAATTGTACTGTACTTTAGTTATGCTACCGTATTGACCTGTGGGGCACCAAAATGTAGAGCGGGACACCAGTGAGTAGTGTGCCAATTTGGGGGCAGGTATGAGGAGCGGATTGGGGCCGGGAAGGCTCCCAGCCTTTCACTTAGAATCCTCTGTCTCAGCACACCCCTCCTACAACCCTGGCTGTCCCCAGTAATACCCCTAGGGACACAATGCCATCCCAAGTCCCAATAATAGCTTGGCTCCAAAGACATCTGAACCCAGTGAAAGCTCAATGACAATCTCTTCAGTGACAGCTCTGGACTCACTGATACCTTGTCATGCCCAGTCATATTTCTGATCCCAGGGATACTACAGCCAGTGACAGACCAGGCCCCAATGACACAGGTCACAGTGACCCTCCAACTCCAACAGTACTTGACAGTTACTCTCAAATTCTCTTCGTCAGGCTCAGGCGGCAGATTTCAGGGAGCTGAGATGCAGTAAGGACTCTGACCTTAGAAAGGACTCTGCTGGGAGTTTCCCAGGGGCAGAGTACCAGTAAAAGAGGAGCCCCCAGCTCCCTTTGGCACCTGGTAGCTCCAGCACTGCCACCACCACCTCTCTGCTCTCTGTTTGCTCTTGGGAGCAGGTGGAGATGTAGATAACCAGCCTAGGCTTCCCACGGGGAGGAGGGGAGAGCAAAGGATGGGAAGATAAAAGTGAGGCCAAAGTGGTTTGGGGTGGAGGTGTTGGATGAAATGAAGAGAGGATAGAGATCCTCTACCCCCACCCCCCAGCACTCATCTCACTTCCTCTAGCACCACAGGACCCACTCTGGGCTAGTTCAGGCTCCTCAAAGGTAAGAATAAGTGAGCTATCTTGAAAGAGAGACATCAGCTCCTAAGGACTGAGAGGAGAGGAGCTGCACTGATGAGGAAAATAGGACGGAGGTGCTTGCCAGGTCTTTGACGTCTAGCCCTTCTTGTGAGGGCGTCAGCCTCACATATATCCCCTCCCCACCCTCAGTCTCTCATCTATCATCTCCTTGGCTGTAGGGATATGGTGTCCATCTCCCAAATGCATCCCCCCCATCTTCCAGGGGAAAAAAGTCCATCAGTTTCCCTTCCTCCATGATTGATAGCCTCCAAAGTCTGAGGACTGATGGGACTGAAGGGATGGGCAGGGTGGTTGGGAGGAAGGGCAGGGATGGAAGGATGGGGGCAGTTTAGAGAATTCCAAGTCAGGAGAAGGAAACTTATGACCCAGGTATATTGCAGCAGGGAGTGAAGAGAGCTGGGATCTGACTAGGAGGGCACGTGCTATGTGGGAAGGGTGCCCACCTCCCCCTCCCACCTCTTGTCCTAGACAGTCTCCTGACACTGCTACCTCACCCAGCTCTGCTGACTCTCAGATCCCAGGGCCTGCAGCCCTATTTGCTTTAGCTAAGAGTCCCAGGTGAAAACACTGATAACCAGCCGGTATTTTCCCACTGAGAAGGGGGAGGGGTGAATGAAATTGGAGGAAGACAAATTGAGGACCTGAGAATATGGGACAGAGATCAAGGAACTAGGAAGGAACAGAGATGAGAAGACTGGGGAGGGGGCAGAATGGGACAGAGAAGGGGAATGATGGGGTGGGGCATGAAGATTGAGAAGAAAGAGACAGAGATAGAGAAAATAAGAAAAATTTAGAGTTTAGGGACAAGAAATGATGGAACCCCTAAAACATAGATAGCATAACATGAGGGTCAATACAATTCAGTCCAACAATTTGTTGTGAACTCTGTAAAGCAGAGTGCCCTGGGCACTGGAGGCTCAATAACTAACACAACAGTCTCTCCTCTTAAGGAGCTTACATTCTAAGAGGGAGATCTGGCATGTACATAGATAGGTAAATATAATGCAATATGAGGAATGATAGAGTCAGATAGAGGAATTCTTCACTAAGAAAGAAGCACCTGAACTGAGGCTTGAAAAAAAAGATAAGGTACCTTAAAGACATAGGGGAGTTGGGAGGGCATTCTGGGCATCAGGTACCACCTGTAATAATGTACACATATAGATGGGGTTTATGGGGTGTTTAAGGAGGACGAGTATCTCCGGTGTGAGGGCTCTTCATCCACCTTTGGTGTCCACCTGGCACTCAGCTCTCACCTGTGGGGTGAGTTAGGGGATGTCTACTCCAACCTTGTGAAGTCTTTCCCAGGTGGAAAGGGCAGATGGAAACAATTTGTTCCAATGACCATAAAGTGGCTAAAGCAGGTGATATGGAGAGGTTAGAGCTTGGTCAAACATGGAAGGTGCCAAGGTCATCCACTGAATCCTGGACCATCACCGGTCATCTTGACTTTTGTCTTGCCACTGGAGTTCTTTGACTTTGGAAGAGATGGTGAAGCTGAAGACTTTGTACAGTTCTACCTCACTTAAATCCAGTTCTTGGGCAATGTCATTGGTCTTCAAAATGAAGAACAAACAATAACAGATACAGATGATGGAATCAGAGCACCTGCAGGCAACCTTTGCTTGCATGTGGGTTATTCCCAATGAGATACTTCAAATTAAGGGACTCTCTCTAAATTCACATAAAAACCATAGTTAATGAGACCCCTAATAATGTATTTACTTTTACTAGTCAACCAGAGCAAATACTTAATTCAAAGCAAAGGCATTTAATGAAACAGCATGGGGAGATAAGTAGTAATGGAACATTTCCCCCATAAACCTAGAGCAGACACAAATATGTATTCTTGGTAGGAAGGGGGGACATAGCGAGGACACTTGTGTGGACAGGGCACACTTATGGAAAGGCAACTCTTCTGATGGTTCAATATTGCCACTGTCTTCTGGTAATGTCATCAAGCTGCTTTCTAAGTTGATCTTGTATGTCTCTCTCTGCTCTCCACTGGGCATATGGTTACTCCTAGGAACTGTTGAGCTACTTCTATCCCTTAAGAGGGAAAGCAAACTGTCTCTCTTTTAGCTTACAGCCCAGTTGATTAAACTTCCATTTAAGTAAGGACATCAAGGCCCCTCATACACCCAATATAGATTAAAGACTTGCATACCTCTTCTCCAAAACGATCCATCAAATCTTGGAGTCCAAGCTGTACATAGCTTTTCCCTGCAGAAGGTAAGTATTTCTGGAGCCCAAGCTCTTTTGGGACACAGAACAGCCAGACAGCTAAGTTACACCTACAGGCATCTGAAAATTCTGTATCTGGAGCTGAATGCAGTCTGTTGACCCAGTAAACTAACTAATAGAGGGTTAGAAATGCTTTGTAACGGGGGCAGCTAGGTGGCCCAGTGGATAAAGCACCGGTCCTGGATTCAGGAGGACCTGAGTTCAAATTCGGCCTCAGACACTTGATACTAGCTGTGTGACTTTGGGCAAGTCACTTAACCCTCATTGCCCTGGGGGGGGGAACAAAAAACAAAAAGAAAAAAAGAAATGCTTTGTAACTCCTGCTCAATTCCTTCTGGAGATACTGTGTCTTCAAATGCCATTTTTGGGTGGGAGAACTTTGTCAAGAAATTTCACAAGATTGAGGTAGGTCTCAGGCGCTGTAATTTCCCCAACCACAAAAGATCCTTTAGGTTTCCCATGCAAATAAAAGGGGGAAGGGGAAAAGACAAGAACAAAAGAACAAAAATCCTAAGTAGAGTAATATTGCGAAGACATTGTGTGTGTGTGTGTGTGTGTGTGTGTGTGTGTGCATGTAAACCTCCTAACCTTTGAGTTTTCCAATATAATGTTAAGTTTGAGGAACAGCTAGAAGTATAGTTTGGGGAAAGGAACAAGCATTTATCAGTTGCCTACTATATGCCAGGCACTGTGCTAAGCACTTTACAAATATCTCATTTGACTGGAACATAGAATTATTAACAATAGTAACATGAAATACAGCCGGAAAGGAGGCACATAATATGAAA
Source organism: Dromiciops gliroides (assembly GCF_019393635.1). Lineage (NCBI taxonomy): Eukaryota > Metazoa > Chordata > Mammalia > Microbiotheria > Microbiotheriidae > Dromiciops > Dromiciops gliroides. Next base: position 585,452,165 of record NC_057863.1, on the reverse strand, counting down.
TATAACTGGAAAAGGTAGGTTGGAACCAGATTTGGCCTGGCGGAGTCCCAACTTATGTTGGTTAGAATCATGACATATCCCCCTAAAGAGATCATAGAACCATTTACCTGCTTCTTTTTTTTTCAGGGCAATGAGAGTTAAATGACTTGCCCAGGGTCACACAGCTAGTGTCAAGTGTCTGAGGCCACATTCACCTGCTTCTAAGGCTTCTCTCATTCCTTGTGATCACTAGGACTTACAGACTATGTCAAATGACCCTCTCAGGCTTTGGTTGGAGTCATTAATATACCTTATATGTTTGGATGCATATATGAAGTCCTATTACTGCAAACTCTAAGATAGTAAGGGACAAAATTAGCATTTATTAAGCACTTAGTATATGCCAGGCACTGTGTTAAGAACTGTACAAATATCTCATTTGGTCCTGACACCAACCCTGGGAGGTAAGCACTATTAATATCCCTTTTTTAAGAGTTGAGGTAGGGGCAGCTAGGTGGCGCAGTGGATAAAGCACCGGTCCTGGATTCAGGAGGACCTGAGTTCAAATCCGGCCTCAGACACTTGACACTTAACTAGCTGTGTGACCTTGGGCAAGTCACTTAACCCCAATTGCCTCATCAAAAAAAAAAAAAAAGAGTTGAGGTAATTGAGGTTAAGTGATTTGCCCAGGGTCACACAGCTAGTAAGTGTCTGAGGAAGGATATAAACTCAGGTCTTCCTGACTCAAGGCCCAGTGCTCAATCCACTGCCTTACATAGCAGCCTCTCAGCTTTCCTCCAGATAGGAATTGGGCATATGATTTCATTGGTATATGGTACTCCTAGGGGAAAGGGAGGAGGAACTCCCTCCATAAATTCAGGTTGGCATTTTCTCTGCACTTTATAGTTTTAGACTCTGGACTCTTGGTCCTAGAGAACTGAGATGTTAAATTACTTGCCCATGACCATATGGCCAGGATATGTCAGAGGCAAGACTCGAACTCAGGTCTTCTTGACTTAAAGAATGTCTCTCTATCCATTCCGCCTGCTGCCTCTTATAGTTGAGGCTACAATGACAATAATGGAACTAAAAGTCTTCCTGCAACAGCTAATAAGGTGATGTTAATTTCCCCAGGGGACCCTAGGACTGATAAATAGGAGGAACTGTGAACCTCAGCCCTACAGTATAAACAGAGTGACTATGTCACCTTTCTCCCCTGAGCCCTCTCATCCAAACTGATCATAAAAGTTGATTTAAGGGTATTTTTTGTAGTTTCTTGGGCATATTTTGTGGGGTCATAATTGGATGTTACAACTTTGGTTAGAAGCAACGGATGGTAGTTACAAGGTGGTAGAGTTTGATTTCACCTAAGAAAAAACTTCTGAATAATTATGCTGTACTAAAGTGGAATAGATTGCCTTGAAGGATTCTCTATTCTTGGAGATGCTCAGGCACAGGCTACACTTAGTTGGGAGTTTCACACTCCAACTTTAGGATCCAGAATTTTGAAATTCCAGTCTCTGATCTCTCCTCTTCTCTTCCCTCTCCTGCACATTCATTTGCACTAAACTAACCCTTTATCACTATTGTGACCTTTGTTATGTCACCTGTATTCTGTTCTTCCTTTCTTCTTCTGGCTTTGTTTGCTTTCATTCCCAGCCCTGACTCCATGGTTTGCCACTTCTACTACTCCAGCATCTTTTAAATCCTCTGCCTTCTGATCTTCCATCCATTCCTTTGTCTGCTTTAGTTTCCTCAATTGTAAAATGGGGGATAATAAGAGCATATGTGTGTGTGTGTGTGTGTGTGTGTGTGTGTGTGTGTGTGTATAAAAACACACATCACAGAGTTGTGGTGAAGATAATATTTGTAAAGTGTGTAGCACATAGTCAATAAAACAAAACCCTGGTACATGGAATTAATAAATACTTCTTCTTTCCCCATTCCATCCTTTCCTTTCTCCCTCTTGACTTTCAAATCCTTCTCCCTTGGTAACTCCCACCATCTGATTTCTCCAATTCTGTTTTAAGGTTGCTGAGCATAGCTGGAGAAATGTTGAAATCAAGATGATTTTATTATCTATGGATTCAAGGTACATAATCTCAACTGGGCTTTTGCTGCTGTTTGAATATTCTTCTATTTTACCTTTGACTCGCAATATCATTCCTGAAAGATTTCTAAACCTTTTTTTCCCCCTTGATCATCTCTATACTTTTACTGCCTCTACTCTGGCCATAATTCTAATTTTCTTCCTACTGGTACCTTGAATTCTACCCCTGCCTAGGATGCAAGCAGTGGCATGCTGTAAATATTTAACCACCAGCTTGGGGGTGTGTGTGTGGAGTATGCAGGACATACTTTTTTTTTTTTTGAAGAGCAGTGATGGTTAATTGACTTGCCCAGGGTCACACAGCTAGTAAGTGTCAAGTATCCAAGGCCAGATTTGAAATCAGGTCCTCCTGTATCCAGGGCTGGTGCTTTATCCACTGTGCCACCTAGTTGCCCCAAGGACATACTTTTAAAGTTTAATTTGCATTATCAACATTTTTCCATCACTTCCTTAAGTCTAGAAAATCAACAAAACAATAAATCAAGCCCTGATTTGTAGTTTGTGGATTTTCAGCTCACTAAAAATTTAACAGGAGAGGTTGGAGCTGGCTCTGGCATATTCCTGGATGTAGGACTCTGGTAACTAAGCCTTTGGCCCATTTTGTCAGGCATGGGCCCCCACGCCAACTCCCAACACTAAGCTGTATGACCCTGGGCAAGTCACTTAACCCCAAATGCCTCACAAAAAAATCAGTCTAAATAATCCGTCTGTCTCCTTTTTTTCTACCCCTTAATGTGAGCATACTCCAAAGATCTGTCCTTAGCATTCACTTTTCTCTCTACCTCTCTGACAATTTTACTCATCCCCATGCTTTTGATTATCATCCCTCTGCAGATAATTTCCTAAATCTATAGCTTTGGTCCAGGCCTCTCTTATGAACAACCTATAAGATAGCTCCATCTCACTAGATATTTCACTAGTAATTCAAAATAATATGTCTTAAACTGAATTCACCTTTCTCTCTAAATCTGCTCTTCTGACTTTGCCAGTTATTTTATGTTCATAATCTTGCCCTGTCTTTGGCTCTTTCCATTCCTTCACTATTCATTTTTAATCAGTCAAATTAACAGGTCCTGTCTAATCCATCTTAAAGACATTTCTCAGTTCTCATTGCAGGTTTTCTGATCTCTATTCTCTACCCCTCCAATCCATTCTTCATACTGTTGCCAAAATAATGTATACATCTAGTCATGTCACTCCTCTACTCAAAAGCCATCTGTGGGCCCCTATTGTCTCCTGAATAAAGTTTATGCTCTCAGCATTATCCTAAGTTCAGGTGTGAAATTCCCCATGTAAGGTGTAAAAGGTCTCTTTTGCCCTCTTGGCATTAATGAAGCCTCCTTAATAAGGTTTTAAATTTCCTTGACAAGGAAATTCCTTTGATAAGGTATGGATTTCTTGCCTTATCCTGAATTATCCCATTAACACCACCCAGAGCATAACTGAATGATTCACAGCCAATTCACACACCTAGGCTACACTTGTAGAGCTGGCATTTTAAAAGGCAGGTTGGAAAGTTGGAAGAGAGGAAAATCAGAGCTGGGAAATTAGACAGACAGGAGCTGAACATACATGGATTCTGTTTCTCATAAGGGAATCTGCAGTTAGTCATTCTATGAGGGAGCCAAGGGATGCTGGGAACTGTGGGACCCCAGATTTGACAGAGGACTCTCAGGAACTAGAGGAGGGGGTTCCTGCAACAGGTTTCCTGAATTTGGGGGAGGGTATCCTAGTAAAAGCAAGGTCTGGAGCCAAGAAGCAGCAAGGGACAGAGTCTCAATGTGAAAGAGCAAACTCAGGCCTGGTCTTTTACTATGAAGGTCAATGGAAAGGGATCAACTCTCTAGTGAATGCAAATGGTTTCCTTCACTTTCTCTCTCTCTCTCTCTCTCTCTCTCTCTCTCTCTCTCTCTCTCTCTCTCTCTCTCTCTCTCTGGCGAGAAATGTCGCACCCAAGAAAAGCAGCTATTCACCAGAGACAGAAAGACAATTGTCTTGATTGTTTATAGGTTCAGGTGTGAGTTCTTTCAATTTTAAAAATTAGGTTCAATAAAATCTACCCTATATTAATGTCTTCTTAGAGTAAGTACTTGAATGGTAGCTGAGGGATTTTTTTTTTTTCACAGAGATCTAGAAATAAGGCAAATCTTGTTATTCCCAGAGAAAACCTTGAATGGGGTTATAAGCGAAAAAAGGAGGATTATGAAAAGTCCCTCAGATTTATGCTGGCCCATGTAAACTCAGGGTTTTGGTCCTAGGCCATTGCTTATATACAGAGTCCCTACAGTCTGGTGCCACACTGAATTTCTAGCCTCATCCCCTAGATGCTATATAGATTAGACTAGCTAATTCTTTCCTCTCCCAAAATGCACCATCATCTCATACCTCTGTGCCTTTACTGAGGCTGTTTTCTGTGCTTGGAATATTCTCTCTCCCCATCTTTGCTTGTTGAACCTATCCTTTAAAGACCAACATAAATGTTAGCACCTCCAAGAAGCCTTCCCCTTTTCACCTCAGTTGATAATGATATTCAATAATTCAATTTTTTTTTTTGGTGAAGCAATTAAGTGACTTGCCCAGGGTCACACAGCTAGTAAGTGTCAAATATCTGAGGCTGGATTTCAACTCAGATCCTCCTGAATCCAGAGCTGGTACTCTATCCACTGCACCACCTAGCTGCTCTTCAATAATTCAATTTAACAAACATTTACTAGGTACCTCTATTTGCTAGGTGCTGGCAATATAAAGACAGATTAGTTCTTGTCCTTAGAGAACCTTTATCTCTAATAGACCTCTCATCTCCATTTTATTTTGTAACTCTCTAATGAATACAACCCACACTCTCATTCATTGGACTTTTATCTGGAGACATTGTGGCATAGAGAATGAGAGCTGGCCTGGGAGTCAGGAAGATGTAGATTATGACAAGTCTCTGACTGATGCTGGCTATGAGACCCTGGGCAAAATCCCTTACTCTCAGTGCCTCAGACAACTCTAAAGCTATAAATTTCAGGGATTAGAAAAATTAAATTAATTAGAAGGATTAAAAACTGTAAAGAATTAATTGTTATTTGAGGTTTTTATGCCTCTGCGCGCACTGGCCTGGGGCTCCGCATGGTGTTCCACCCACTGGTTGTAGCCGTTGCCAGGGCTCTGGCACCTCATGTCATCACCACTCGCTGATGCCTACATGGGCCTGGCAAAATTATAATGATTGGAAGCCTAGTGAGGGCAGTCATGTGACTGTCAGAGCGGCCATCCCATTGGCTGGGACTGTGTGGGGTGTTTCTAGGTTTGGGGGAGGAGAATTGGGCATTCTAGGTGGAAGCTGGAAAGTGACAGGCGTTTTGCTGCGTATTTTCAGCTGATTCCTGGGCGGTGGTATTTTTTCAGGTATTATAATTTCCCTTTCCCCATTTTATTTCCTTTCCCTTGATCCTACTGATCCTGTTTGTGTTTTTTTTTTTTTTAAAGTTCGTTCTTGTTAAAATAAATCTTGTTCTGTTTTGAGGGAGGCTGCGGGTCTCCTTCCTTGCCCCAATATTGTGGCGAGCCGCTTAGCTAGCACTCCCAATTAAAAACTGGTCCCCACAAAATATAGGTTTGGGTTAAAAAATGCATCTCTCATATAATACTCCATTGTTCTTTTTGGTCTCCAATCTCCACTCGAGACAGCCAGCTCCTTGGGATGGGGGCTTTGTCTTCCCCCCAGTCTCTTAGTGTTGTCTTCCCCCCAGTCTCTTAGTGCAGTGCTCTACTTAAACCAACTAAATGTTTGTTGGTAATTGAATTTGGTTTTCGTGTGGTTGGTCAGGTATGGGTTGGACAAGATTCATTCCCTTCCAAATCTGAGATCCTATGAGTTAACATGGTAAAGGATCACTGAATTTCGTGTTTAAAGGCTTTGTTTGGAGCTATGGCTCTGCCCCTAAATTGTATTTATGACCTCGGGCACATGGCTCTACTTCTTTTGGCTTTTTTTTTCCTATTTAGGAGGGGACTAGAATAAAGTGATTTCTAAGATTCCTTCTAAATCACATACTTATTATTCTAAAAGTTCAGAGCCTATTCTCAGGGAAAGGACAAAAGGGACAGGGAATTTCTGAGACCAGGAACTAGAAAGAAATTCAGCAAAGGTCAAATAAGTTTTCAGGGTCATTTGGCCATCCTACAGTCAGGATATGATCTTGGGGACCAGAGAGGAGAATACTTTTCTCCTAAAGATGCTAGAAGACAGAAGAAACTTAAAAGTAGGTATTGGTAGAGGAAATACAGGATGTGATGGGTAATGGATGGTAAAAGGTAAGGCCCAAAAAGGAGAGGCCTTTCACCAGAAATCAGACAAAGGAGTAGAGGTAATACAGGGTGGGTCAAATGGGAGAAGTTGGGATAAAGGAACATTTGAAGTCTGAAGACCATTCTAAAACATGAGGGCAAAAGACAAATGGCTGATTTTCTGGAATAGAATAAGGCACCATGAAAACTATAATGCAATTTTATCATAGCCACTGGTCTTAAAACACTCTGATACTTTAGGACCTTTCAAACTCCATAGAACATCCTCCGCACTGTGTTTGCCCTGAAATTCCAATAGACTTCTGAGTATTCATCAATAATCCTCAGAGACAAGGTTGAGAGCCAGAACTACTGAAAGTACAAATCATAGCTCTGAAGTGGCAAGTCTTTGTGCTGGCATTGAAATACAAGACTTCAAGACTGAGAAAGTCTTTGGGTAGAAGGGTCAGAAGGTTTTGTCCACAAACTTTTACTATATTGTTGCATACTGTGCTATCTCCACCTACTGGATTACATTGCCTGGAGAGATTTTTATGCCTTCTGGCCTCCATGCCTCAATCTCTCTATTTTCCAGATTTGGAGTGGGAGAAGTCCTGTAGGCATACTCCACACCCATCTCCCACCCCCAATCTATAAAGCTCTTCTTTGGCCTACAGCCACCAAAGACACTTGAAAAGTTCAAAATACTTTATTGGAATGCAACATAGCCATTGTGCACTCAATGTCATTTCTGTTACCCTTATGGGAGCCTGGGATTTCCTGGAAGGCAAGCTTTGTGATGAAGGTCTCAGACTGAGAAATGCTGGGATTGTCTGACTGAGAGAAACATGAGACTTAAAAGGATATACATGGCCTTTTCATGGAAGTATTTTCTCCTTCTGTAGAGTAGAAACCTAGCTATGGAGGACTGCATGTCTTCATTTTGGGGGAGGCCAAGAATGATTTGCTCCTTGTCTTTCCCTTGTTGTTTATTTTTGCTATTCTACTCTAAATATTTTGCTATTTGGGAAAAAAAGTGAATGCATATGTAATGTGACTGTGCACATGTGTTCATAGGGATATGTGACTGTGATTATCTCTGTAAAAGACTGAGAAAACTGGTATGAATGTGTGTGAGAACTTCAGTGTATATCCATGGATTAACATACAGGCGTGCTTCTATCAGAATTGTCAGTGGCTCACTGTGTGCTAATTAATGTGGCAGTGCAAAGAGAGGTTGAGTTTCTGTTTTTTCATCTTTCTCCTCTTTGTGGGCAAAGGAGAATAAGTAGGTTCTCACTCTCACTGCCTATGTAGTCTGGTTGTTGGGACATGATGGAGTATCTACAGAGGGTTTCCTCTATCTCTGGGGCTCCTCTGATGTTTGTGTCATCCAAAGGTGAAGGTTATAGTGGGTTACCCTAAAGCTAAAGTCAAGGGGGAATGTGTGTGTGTATGTGTGTGTGTTTGTGTGTGTACACGCGTGTGTATGACCTTGAGCCTAAGAGGCCTTCTCCTCGCCACCATCCCCTTCATCGTCAGCCCCTGCCCCAGGCTCCTCAGGAGCTGGCCACTCACGGGTCTGCCACTCCAGTCGCTCAATGCGATATGCTATCTTGAGGGCGCTGGACTCCAGTTCAGCCAAGAGGCGGGCAAACTTGGTCTGCAGCTCATCTAGCTGCTGATCAAGACCCCGCAGGCGGCTGTCTGTAGCCTCCTGCAGTGCTATCTCAGCTGCCTCTGCATTCACATCCAGCTTGTTCATCTTGAGCAGGATCTCTCGGCCCTTCTCCTCCATGACAGCCTGGGCTTGTGGGTACTCACTCAGCACTTCTCGAAGGTCCTCCTTACTCAGGCAGAACAGGTCTGAGTAGCCCAGACTCTTGATGTTTGCAGTCCTACGGTTACCAGACATATTCCCTGTGGTGGAATGGCAAGTAGGACATTGTTATATAGAGTGACCCAAGGGAAGAGTGGGAGTAAGTGTATGGGAAGTAAAGTCCTTTGACTACAACTAAGACTCCTCTATTCCTCAAGTCCCTCCCTTAAAGTTCACCCTGTCCCTCATCCATTAAAACCTTTTATCTGGTTCTCTTCCCAAGGAAAGACTCTTCAACACATTGTTTTATTGGCCACAATACCTGGAAGACAGACCTGTCTCTCAGGCCTTCCCTCTGAAGGCCACCTCTGGATCCCCCCTCTTTTTTTTTTTTTTGGGCAGGGCAATGGGGGTTAAGTGACTTGCCCAGGGTCACACAGCTAGTAAGTGTCAAGTGTCTGAGGTCGGATTTGAACTCAGGTACTCCTGAATCCAGGGCTGGTGCTTTATCCACTGAGCCACCTAGCCGCCCCTATCTTTTTGTTTGTTTGTTTTTTTCCCTCTTTTCAAGTATTAAATAAGGAGTACCATCCTTAGGTCTCTTCACCAACCCCTACCCAATACTCCCTAGGTCTTTGAGCCATGAATCTCTTTCCCAGGAGTTCTTCTAGACTCAGGATCTAGAGCATCCTTAGCCCCAAATGGAGCCAGGAGTCCCTTTCGTGGGCTATCATTTGAGTCACCCCCATTGTCCCACCTTTGATATTTATGATGCTGATCTCCCCGAAGTAAAGCCCAGCACCCAGCACTGCATATTGGGTAACACCATCATCAGCCACCACAGCCAACTGGCCTTCCCGGATGATGTACATTTCACGGCCGATATCACCCTTACGGCACACATATTCTCCTGGTGAATAGGTCTGGGGCTGCAGCTTTAGTACCAGCTCTTCCAGGAGGCTGGCCTCACAGTTCTGGAAGATCTGCACGCGACTTAGGGTGGGCAGGTGCACGGATACTGCAACCTCAGCTCGAAGGCGCTCAGGCAGGTGCTGTAGGATCGCCACCTCATTTGTCATTTTCTTGTTAATCTGTAGGTGTTGGTACCTAGAGTGGTAACAGAGGTGGTGGTGGGTCATGGGCAGAAGGATCTGCCACATGACCCGCACCTTGCTGCCTCTGCTCAAGCCCAGATACTCTGCTTGGCCCAACATTACCTGTTTCTTCATGGGGACCAGATCAGATCCTAGCTCCTTTAAGAATCACAAAATCTCAGACTATGGAGGCTAATAGTCTGACTTTATCTAATCTAACCAGTAGCCTGATAAGAATCCCTTCTACAGATATGGGAGTGTGACCCACCCTCACCTGGAAGTCCTCCAGTAAGAAGAAATGATATCTCCCAAGGAGCCAATTTCCCTTTGGGTCAGCTCTAACTTTTAGGAACTGTTTTCTTACCTGGGACTGAAATCTGCCTCTTTGCAGCTTCTATCCATTGCTCCTAAGTCTGCCAAGCAAAACTAGTCTGATTTTTCTTCTCTAATACAGCTGCTCTTCAGATACTTGAAGATGCTGATCATGTGTCCCCTAAGTCTTCCTTTTAGTTAAACACCCCCAGTTTCTTCAAACAATCCTTCTCTTTCCTGAGCTCTTACTGTTTGTACTTGTCAAAAGTCTTCTTCAACCCAATGAGATAACTTATGCAGACCACTTTGAAAACTTTAAAGAACTGTATCAACATCCGCTACCATTCTTATTAAGCCATGCACAGGTTTTTTTGACATCTCCCAGGAGCAATGCTGAATCTTGCCTTCGATCAGGAAGTTCTAGGTTTAGGTGAGAAGTGGAGCTTCACACATGCATGGGCACATCTGGTCTGTCACATGCCAAAGTCTGGGAATCTAACAGTCCCAGGACCCTGTACAGGACAAGCTCAGTGTGGTGGAAGGAGAGCTGAATTTGGAGTCAGAAGCCTCTGTTCCCATTTTGGCTTTACTAACTTATCTGTAGGAACTTTGGCAAATCACTGTTCTTCTTGGGCCACAGTCTCTTCATCTATAAAATGCAACAAGCATTAATTAAGCATTTACTCTGTGCTAGGCACTGTGCTGAGCATTGAAAATATAAGGAGAGGGGCAGCTAGGTGGCGCAGTGATAGAGCACTGGCCCTGGATTCAGGAGGACCTGAGTTCAAATCCAGACTCAGACACTTGGCATTTACTAGCTGTGTGACCCTGGGCAAGTCACTTAACCCCAATTGTCTCAACCCCCCCCCCCAAAAAAAATACAAGGAGAAAGTGAAAAAGGTTCTGGCCCTTAGGAAACTCGAGTGCTAATGGGATATACATGATTTCTATGTTTCTTTCCAGTTCTAGATTGTAAGATCCTTTTTTGTAGAAGAGATTCTGGAGGTCATAGGGAGGAGCTTCTTGAGCAGGGTATCAGGGACAGGGGGAATAGACAGATGTATGATTTAGAAAAATCACCTCAGGTCACCCTCCTTACCTGACGCCTCCTTACTTTCCCAGCCCTCTTACACCTTCCTTTCCTCCATGAACTCTACCATCCAGCTACACTGGCCTCACTGTAGCTCTTTGAAAAAGAAACTCCATCCAGCATCTCCAAGGCCATGCAAGATCTGCCTCCCATTCCTGGAAGGCTCTGCCTCTTCCCCTCTGTTTCTGAGTTACCCTGGCTCCCTTCAATACTCAGCTCAAATGCCATCTTCTGCAGGGGCTCTTTCCCAGTCCTCCCAGCCACTAATGTCCCCCTTCATCTATTCTATATATATCTCATATGTATCTGATTGGTTACATGTTGTTTCCCCCATTAGAATGTGAGTTCTCTGGGAATAAGGTTGGGTTTGTGTGTCTTTCTTTGTAACCTCAGTCCTTAGTACATTGCCTGATACATATTACATGCTTAATAATTGCTCATTGACTGATTGGCTCACAGAATCCCCAAATCTTAAAGCTAGAAGGGCTAGCTGGTCTAGACCATTCCTAAATAAAAATCTCTTCATTAACATCATAGGATTATAGGATTTAGAGTTAGAAGGGATCTGAGTCCAACTTCCTTTTATACATGGGGAAATCGAGATCCAGAACAATTCCGTTCCTTATTCAAGTTTACCCTTATTTTTTATTATTTTTTTTAAGTGAGGCAATTAAGTGAGGATTAAGTGACTTGCCCAGGGTCACACAGCTAGTAAGTGTTAAGTGTCTGAGGCCGGATTTGAACTCAGATACTCCTGACTCCAGGGCCGGTGCTCTATCCACTGTGCCATCTAGCTACCCCTACCCTTATTTTTAAGGTTTTAGAAGTGACTGGCAGGGCTGAGATTCAAAACCAGGCACCTCTAATCCCAAATCCAGTGATTTTTTCCACTCCATGACATTGCCTCTCCTTCTCTGACAAGTGGTGGTCCAAGTTGGTATCTCCTCTCCCAGTTTTATGAGACGTGCCTTCATCCCTCTACATCCTTTTCTGCTTTCCTCTCCTTTCCCATTTCTTCCCTTGTACTTCCATACTCCTGCCACTGTGTCTTCAATAGTCAATGGCACACCCTTTGCTTCCCATCCCTGAGTCCCACCTCCTTGCCACTGATATCCCCCTAGTCTCCTTCTGCCTATGGCTGAATTCTCACCAGTAAAAGATATTTCATATCTTGCAAAGCCTTCCCAATGAACAAGCCCCAGCAGGCAAATACTCCCCATAAGACAAGAGTCATTGAAGGGGTGGCTAGGTGATGGAGTGGATAGAGCACTGGCCCTGGAGTCAGGAGGACCTGAGTTCAAATCCGGCCTCAGACACTTGACACTTACTAGCTGTGTGACCCTGGGCAAGTCACTTAACCCCAATTGCCTCACCAAAAAACAATAACAAAAAAACAAAACAAACAAACAAACACCCAACAAAGAGTCATTGAGCCCTCCTGGCCAAGCTCCTCCCCTTGCCCCAATACTTCCCACTCTCTTGGAAGCCAGACCCTCACCAGTCAATGACTCGACGCTCCAGTCGGCGGTTGACATGCTGCAGCTTCATGTATTTCTTGACGAGTGCATGGTCAGGGTAGAAGGCGGCATCAGCTGTGTTCATATTGTAGATGACTGAGCTCATGCTACCCATTATGGTGGCAAAGCCCATGACAGCCAGCAAGAAGTCACCCACCATAAAAAGATACTCCTCCTCACGGGCTGGCAGTGGTGTGTCACCTACAGTGGTGAGGATGAGTGTAGAGAAGTAGAAACTATAGAGGTACTGGCGACGAAGGCGTTCAAAGCCTGGCTGTGCTGGGTCAGGGTACACCCACGCATCACGGCCAAAGCCCAGGTAGCGTGACAATGCAAAATACAGACAGCTGTTCCAGTGGATGACAACAAAGATATAGAGCATAAGTTTGGCGATTCGGAAGGCATTGGGATATGCCGTACGTGTCTCTGTTCGGTCAAAGGCCTCAAAAAGGCGTGGAACTCGAAGAAAACGATTGAGCCTTAGTGTAGGTATATGTGGGCCCAAGCGCAAATATGCCAAGTCTGTGGGCACCAGGGACAATATATCCAACAAAAAATTTGACGTTCGCACATAGCGCCGTGAAATCTGGCCTTTGTCCAATACCAAGATGCCCTGTTCCAGGAACCCTGAGGTTAGAAAGGGATAGCAGGGTTAGCTCTAGTACTGAACATGCAACAAAGAGCCAGAGTGGGGTCTTTACAAGTTTTCAGGGTTGATAGAGAGGGGTCAGAAGGCTTTAGTGGGGTTAATGGGGAAGTCTTCTGGGTCTTTTTAGCCTTTCATGGTATTTAACATTTGATCCTATCTCCATGCCCATGCCTAGAATGTACTTCATCTGTAGTTCTACATCTTCACATACTTCCCCTAGATCTCAGCTGAGGTGCTGCCTCCTACCTGAAGCCTTCCCCAATCTACCTAATTATTAGTGCTCTCCCCCTGCTCAAATTGTCTTATATTTACTTTATTTATCTGTGTACAAGTTATTTATTGCTAGCTTAATCCCCCCACCCCCACCCTCACCCCCCCTAGAATGTATATTTTTTGAGGTCTGGGCCTGGTTTTGTATCCCTAACAAATAGCACAATGCCTTACACATAGAAGGCACTCGATAAATGTCTGTTGAATTATAGGAGTAGAGAGGTTGGTGGGATAGATCAACAGAAATCAAAGGGTTGGGGGGGGGAACAGCAAGGGTTGTAAGGCATTTGGGGAGTCTAGGCTGGTATGTCACTGACCAGTGTGGAAGCGCACAACAATGTCCACTAAGTAGAGCAGGTCACTTATATAGTCCAGGACCAGCCAGGCCACCAAGTAGTCATGCTGGAGGTCAGGGAAGCAGGCTCTGGGGAGAGAGGAAGGAAATTTCTTTTCTTTTCTTTCTTTCTTTTTTTTTGGTGGGGCAATGAGGGTTAAGTGACTTGCCCAAGGTCACACAGCTAGTAAGTCTCAAGGGTCTGAGGTCGGATTTGAACTCAGGTCCTCCTGACTCCAGGGCCGGTGCTTTATCCACTGCATCACCTAGCTGCACACCCCGCCACCCCTTCCCCCCCAAGGAATATTTTCACAGGGACCCGGTTGCAGCTGGTTGTGATCCAGGGCCTTGGTAGTGAAAGCCCCTCTATTCCTCCCAGAGTCTCCCAAAAAGCAGCATGAGAAAATCCCTTTTCTCCTTTCTCCACACTCTTTCTGTGCCCTTCTTCCCTCTTCTTACCTGCAGACAAGGATTATGAGGTTGTACATGACTGGGAACACCATGGTGTTGAGCCACCAGTAATACTGGTCCCCCGATGGGTCAAGGACTGGTACTGACTTCCTGGAGGTAATGGAGGGGGGATTTTAGAGTATGACCGCTGAAGAAGGCCCCCCAGGAAGAGAGGGTTATGGGACTGAGGGCTCAGTGTTCTCAGTGGAAACCCTCTTCCCTTCTCTCATCCCCCAAGAATTTGGGCTTTGAGCATCCTTCTTCCCATTACACTCCTAATTCCTGGGCTCTATCTCAGGGGATTTCCTACTCATCTCTCCCCACCCCCATGTTAGGGTCCCCTCCCCTTTCACCTGGGTTTGGAAGGTGCCTGAGGAGATGATTCTTTGGTGTTCACTTTGGACTCTTGACTCATGGTGCTGGAGTCTAGGCCTGGCTACAGTTATCTGTTGGAGGAGGATGATTTTGGTATGAGAAAGATTCTACCAGATCTATGGGAAGAGAATGACTTTGAGGGATAGTGGGTAAGGAGGATTCTGGTGGGGTCCATGGAGATAGATATTCTGAGGGGATAAGTAAGCTAAAGATGGGATGGAGAATTTTGAGGGGAAGTCAGATTGGGGGGGTAGGATTTTGCAGAATTAGTGGAAAAGGAGGGCCTGTGGGATTGAAGAGGATAAGAGGAAAATCAGTGAGGGGAAAGATATAAGAAGAGTTGGTGGGGAGGGAAAAAGAATTCTGAAGAGTTGATAAGGGGGTAACATTTTAGGGTAGGCATGTAGGGGAAAGATTAATGGGGAAGATTTTGGGGAATGTGTGGGCAGGAAAGGCGGATGTTTGAGGATTTATGAAGGGGGAGCGGCGCATCTCTGAGGGGAAGAGGAAAATAGAGGCCAGCAAAAGAAGGAAGATTATGGGCTGGGAAGAAAAAGTATAGGGAATCAGTGGGAGTACGGATTCTGGGGAAACAGTAAGAGGAAGGATTTTGAGGCATCTATGAGAGACCAAATTCTTAGTGGTGGAGATCCTGTGGGAAAAAGAAGATTATGGGCAATTTATGGGGGAGTATGGTATAGGTATAAGGGGTGAGGAGAAAGTAGCACCTGGGGGCTTGTGAAAAGGGGGGGGGAGAGAGAGAGAGAGAGAGAGAGAGAGAGAGAGAGATTGAGATTGAGAGAGATAGATTCTAGGGGAGTAGGAAGGAAAACAATATCCTGTAGGTTGCTCTGGTGGGGGGATGAAGATTCCTAGGGTGGCAGGATCATTGAGGACTTGGGAGAATAATTTTGGGGGTTTCTACACAGGGAAGAATTCTAAGCAGTTTATGGTGGTGGGAGAGGGAAGAAGTTGATCCTGGAGAAGGATCTATGAGAAGTAGAGAATTCTGAATAGGTTCTGAATAGGAAGATTGTTAGGAGAAGCAAAAGAGGGAGGAAAAGGAAGAGTGGGTGTTGTGTATGAGGATTCTGAGATGGATCTGGGAAGGCAAAGGAAGATTCTGACTGAAGTCTGGGAGGTCTGAGAGCAAAGATCCCTAGGAGGGATGTGCCACTGTGGCATAGCAGAAAAAGCATAGATTTGGATCAAGGAGACCTGGATTAAATACTATTTATGTGACTGGACAAACCTCTTAATCCCTCTGGTTTCCTCATCTATAAAATGAAGAGGTTGGGAAAAAAAAATGAAGAGGTTGGACTAGATCAGAGGTGTCCAAGTTATCATCTCCAAAACTCCTGAATACAGCCTGAACCAGATTAAAAGATAATTGGGAAATGTTTAATAAGCTAAAATAACAAAATAATGTTAATTTGTTTTTTTCTTAGTCAATATGCCACCTGTGGGGATCTGTTTCTCCTTGACTTTGAGACCACTGTGCTAAATGACTAAAGTCCCTCCCAGTTCTAAATTCTGTGATCTTATCATTTTGGGAGGGTTGAATATAAGATTGGGGTGGGGAGAAATTTGAGGGTTTTGGTGGAGGAAGGGAAAGAAAATCCTGGTGGAGTTTGTGAGAAAGAAGAGGAAGGACTAATCGGAAGAGGAGGATTCTTGGAGGAGAAGGGTGTGGGGAAGAGGAAGTTTACCCACACTAATAGGCATAGAAATATAGCAGATTGAGTGTTGAAACTGAGTCCCTTAGCTTCAGTTTCCTTATGGGTAAATGATGGAGAACTTGCATCACATCTTACTTGTAAAGCACAAAAAGATAAAGGATGGAAAAAAGAAAAATACTTCCAGCAGAATGTTCTTAGATCTTTGAGGGCAAGGACAGCTAGGTGGCATAGTACATAGAGTGCAAGATAGAGTGGATAAAGGGCCTGAAAGACCTGAGTTCAAATTCAGCCTCAAGATACTTCCTAGTTGTGTGATCCTAGGAAGGTCAAATTTCTGTCCTGCCTCAGTTTCTTCAACTGTAAAATGGGGATAATAATAGCACCTACTTCCAGGGTTGTTGTGAGGATCAAATGAAATAGTGCTTAGCATAATGTCTAGCACATTGAAAGAACTTAAACATTTTTTTGTTCCTTCCCCGTGTTTGATTCTATATCCCTTGTCCTTGGCACACACTAGGTGCTTAATAAATGCTTATTGAATTGATTCTGGGGGTTCTGCACAGAAAAAAAAATCTATACAAGGAAAAATGGGGTCTTTGGGTAGGAGATTGAGAGGGTCCTTGTGGGAAGAAGTCTGGAAGATTCTGTGGGAAGATTCTAGGGGATTCTTGGGAAAATGGGATTCCGGGGGTGGGCAGAAGAAAGGAAGCTTAGCTATGTGGATACCTTGAGGAGGATTTAGACAGCTTTGTGGAGGGGAGAATATCTGTATGTGGGGAAAACACGATGGGGCATGGGATCTGTGGAGAGATTTTGTGGGTCAAGGGGGTGGAAAAGGAAGAGGGTGGGTGGGGGGATCAAGAAGAACCTGAGAGGAAGATTCTGTTAATTTCTGGGGAAGATTTTGAGATTGGGGGGGGAAGAGAAGATGCTGGAAAACAGAAAATTCTGGGATTTCTGGAGGGGGAAAGAAGATGGGGGGGACAGAAGATGCTGGAGATTGTGAAGGATGGAAGATACTGGGATTTCTGGAGGGGAAAAGAAGATGGGGGGACAGAAGATGCTGGAGATTGTGAAGGATGGAAGATTTGGGGAGGATGATTGTGTGGGTTGGAGGCAGGAGAAAGGTTACAAGAGGTATGAGTGGAGAGGATTCTAGGGGTGGGCAAGGGAAGGGAGGATTCTTTGGCTCTTAGCTATTGGAGGGGTAGGGGTAGAGGGGAAGGCCCCCCCGGGCTCTCACTGGGCGCGGCTCTGCAGGTCATCCGTGTCTCAGACTCCGGCGTCTCTCCTTCTTAGCTACAGAAACGCCGGAGCCTGAGCCGGAGCCTAGTCTGAGCCCTAGAGACTGAAACCCCAGGTGGCGTCCTACCCACACTTCACTTGCACAGGGGATTCGCCTCTTGCCCTGCCCCGCCCTCACCTGCGAGACCGGGCTCTGCCTACAGCCCTGTTCTACCCCGCTGAGGCCCCGCCTCCTGTCCTACCCCTTCGGCTCTAGCACGAAGGAGGCTCCGCCCTCCGCAGCCTCAGAATATAAGGGGAAAAAAACACAGAGAAAGCGCTGTGTATTGCCCAATCCCCGGCGCATCTAAGTTAGGACTGCCCCTTTTAGGCTCCACCCATCTATTCTCTGCCCTCAATCAGCCTTTCCCTTTTAGCAGGCTCCGCCTCTTTCAAGTTCTGGCGTAGAAGGCCCCATCCTACAAGGTTCCATCCTTTTGCCGGCTCACTCCAGGCCCCGCCTAGCGTCGCACAAGTCCCTCCCTCACCCAGGCCCACCCCATTCCATTCCCTGGTCCCTTGGGCAGGCAGGCCCATTCTTCTAGGGCCCGCCTCCCTCTTTAACACTCAGGCTGAGGTATGAACCCGGAGGGCTGGGCTGGAAGCAGGGATCGGGTGTCTCTCATCAGGACTCAATGCCCTTTCCAAACAGAACCCTTCCCTTCCTCCCCGTTCAGCTCAGCCATTGCCACCCGTACACACCCCACCCCCACGCGCCGGCCGTTGCCAAGGGACGCCCGTCGTCTCCCGGGGCGCTCGCTCGAGCTCAGGGTCGGGCCAATGGGAAGGCGAGCTGCGCCTGATGACGTCAAGAGCATGAGACGCAAGGCGGTACCTGAGCGAGGTGACGTCGGGGGGCGGTTTCC